>NC_136418.1:143494372-143871872 GCF_052625555.1 Lactuca saligna
AGATATAAAGTCAAAGACCCGAAAAACCAAAGTCAAAAAGATGGAGAGTGATTGGTATACATGTGTGCGTATAGATAACATAAAGAGGGTGTGTGTCTATCTCTGATTGCATCCTTTCTTGATTGTTCAATAGATAGAAAGAAACAGAGGGAGAAATAGGGCAGATTGAATTCAGATGAACAAATGAGAGAAATATGTAGATAGCAGAAGGGAGGTGCGGTGGTGAAAGATGAGTGTTGCTACTTGCTAGGGCTTATTTGAGAGAAGGGGGTGGGGGTACGCAGTACCCGGATGTGGAACAACGAAATCGAGATATATTTGCACAGATCTTAGGATTCAACATAGACTCGGTCATGCACGATAGAGTCAAAAGCTAGAGAGAGAAGGTGCTTATGCATTAAGTAATTGTAATTATTGTTAAGTATTTTGTATAACATCAAATTTAATATTATTTTATTCATAATTGTTTGTATTTTAAGCTTATAAATTTGAACGTTTTAAAAAAATATTATTATTATATTGAATCTATTTATAGAAATAGTAATATTTCTTTTATAAGATAGTGAAGATATATATATATATATATATATATATATATATATATATATATATATATATATATATATATATATATAATAGTTGAACTACTCTCTTCTTCGGTTTTACAGTCCAATCGGTTCGATTTACCAGCTCGAACCGATATTTAAAATATTGGTCAAACCAAATTTATACCGATACGTACGTAAATAAAAACCAAGTAATGATAATTTTAAATTTATGTCAAAATATTGACCACTTTAAACATATAACGAAACATACTTAAAATAAGCAGGTAATTTTTTTTTTTTTACAAGTTAACAAACAAATTTTTTATGAAAAATCAGATTATATATTATAGAGGATAAATACAAATATTTAGAGATAGAAGTGTCGATATTATTATAATGTTAAAATGGAATCTTGATTATAAAAAAATAGTAAAAAAAAAGGGTCAGCTTGATTCTACAAAGATAAAGGTCGAATTAGGACAAAAAAAAATAATAATAATATTAAAAGGCTTTCATTGATTTTTAATTTATAATTGTGAGAATTATCACACTTAACCATAGGTGACATCCTTAGACAATCGAGCTAAAATTTATATATATATATATATATATATATATATATATATATATATATATATATATATAGACACACACACACACGCACACACTAGGTTTTTGCCGTGAATCTTGAGAATATCCTTCAATTTCTAAAACTTTCAACCATTGTAGTCTGTCAAACTCCTCGCTCAAGTTTGGTTGTGCACCAGCCCGACCATAAATACCATAGGCGTACGTTCCAGGTTTATTTATGGATGGCTTATGTACGGTAATAACCATAGTTGAGGCGTTCGACCTATAGGTTTGAGTTTGTGGTTTTAGTTGGAGGTTTGTTAGAATTTTATTAAGTGTTCTCTTTTCAGGTCATAGTATATACATAACTATTATATATTATTGTTGGTGAGGTTTGCAGTATTATTAATTTTTGTTTTGTACTAAAAAACTACCAAGCATAGACGAGGGTAAGACAGGAACACCGGAGGGTAGGACAATTATAGCAATTAAACCGTTCTTAAATCCAACAAACCAATACGATCCTTCAATAGTTGTATTCCTGTTTCAAGGATACGACTTTTCTATGATCAGTTTAGCTCTGATACCAATCTGTGACCGCCCCGGTGGAGGTGGTGGAACACGCTAGGTTGTGCGACTAAGTTCATGGATCACAGGTAAACTGAATATTTTGCACAAGTACAACAAAAAACAATATAACATCTGTTTTCTATCTTGATATTAGAATACAATGTTTTTACAAATAATAAGAATACATGAATTGTTTTAACAGATAGACATATAATACAAGTAAACTGGGTCACCTATAATCCAATTCGTCTTGAAGCATGATTTATTTGTTAGAATTCGTTTATTTTTTAGAGACTCGTCGTAAGAAACCGCAAATCCATAAATGTTGACCTTTGAAGCACCTTCGGGGCCGTTTTTTAACAAATATACACTATAGGGGTTGTTTTGTAATTTCGCAAAACTATGGGGGCCGTTTGGTAATTTAATTTAACGAATATGACTGTTTTGGTAAAAGAATATCAAATGAGGGGTTGTTTTAAATAACCGGGTTCAATGTTTAGGGGTTTGGGACATCTTTTGAATAATGGGTTTATTAGGGAGGGTAGTTTTGTCATTTTATAAACAAAAAGTCATTTAGGGATTTTATGTATAAAGGGATCTCATGAGGGACTATTTGTGTTTAAGTGGTCCAACTTAATGAAATTAGGGATCATACGCCCCTGTTTTTGTCGTTCAAACGAAAGGAAGTCGAACACGAAGGAACGACATAGATACGAACAACGACGGCGGCAGAATGGAGCATAAGGCTTCGTACGGTCGATTCGCAAGCCGAGATTGAATCCGGGGTCGACGAGGCCGAAGCAAAGAAGGCGTGAAGAAGTAGCGAAGTTTCGCTCATTCCCATCCGGCTGCGAGGTGTGAAGGAAGGAGGTCTAATAGGGAGTCCGGGCGTCGCAAGCAGCGGTAGCAGCAAAGACGAATCTTCGGAGCTCTATGGTCGATGGGAACAACAGAGAAAGAAAACGAGGGGAAAGGGGGTCTCCGGTAAGGTGTCGAGAGCAGCAGCAGTGACGAAGACGAGGCCTTCGGTGGGGTTTTCTCGACGGAAGAAGAAGGGGAGGGTGTGAGGGGTGGGTCGTCGGTCGGTCTCAGTGGGTGTTGCGATGAGGCCATTTGCGATCGGTGGTTGAAAAGGGAGGCACCTTCGGTGCTTGGCTGGACCAAAGAGGGAAAAAGAATGGAAGCAGTGGATGGGAGGGTCTGCTCCGGTAGTTCCCCTGTTCTTCTTCTTTCTCTTTTTTTTTTGTTAGTTTTGATCGAAACTGATGAAGGGAATCAGTGTTTGGGTGTTGATGTTTGATAGGGAATCAATGGGTGTTTAGGTTGGGGATTGGTCATCGGAACAGGAAGGGACAAAGGTGGATACTGATGTTTCTGGTCCAATGGCGGAAAAAAAAGAAGGTAGCAGGGGGTGTTTCTCGTAGCGATCGATGATGGAATAAGGCAGCAACAAAAACGATTCTCAGGGGTTTTTGGAGGGTTCGATTGACAGGAAAGGAGCTGTGGTTTTACTGTCTTCACCGATGGAAAGATGGGTGAAGGGAGCTATTTTATTTCACATGTAACTTGTAATTGTATATATAAATCTGATCCCTCAAATTTGATTTTATTTTAACGTGATTTTTGGTGTACAACTTATAATTTAGGATTTGATTTTATTTTAACTTGATCTTTGGCTGTACAATTTAGATAATTTAGATAGTAGTAGAAAATATACATCCACACTTAAGTATAACTTAGACTTCTAATAGAATTCTAATCAAGTGGTGATTGTTTGGGATTTTAAGAAATCATTTATACCAATTTTTCCTATATATAGTGTATATATATATATATATATATATATATATATATATATATATATATATATATATATATATATATATATATATGTTTAGGTTAATTTGAGATCATTTTAATTTTGTGAGACCGTGAGACCAAATCTAAAAATAATTTTAAAATGCAAAATAAATGGAAAAATCCAAAAATTCTTTTTTTAAATATTATTTTCGGAACTTGAATTAACTAAAAAAATAAAAAAAAAATAAAAAACAATCCCGTTTTTTTTTTTTTTTTTTTTTTTTTTTTTTTTTTGAAAAATATGTGAAATATTCTAAATAGAATATTACACTGACATATTCTAAAAAATAATTTTAAAATGCAAAATAAATGGAAAAATCTAAATTTTTTTTTTTAAATATTATTTTTGGAACTTGAATTAACTAAAAAAAATATAAAAAATAAAAAAAAATCCTATTTTTTTTTGAAAAATACGTGAAATAATCTAAATAGAATATTACACTGTAGATATTCTAAAAATAATTTTAAAATGCAAAATAAGTGGAAAAACAAAAAAAAAATTAATATTATTTTCGGAACTTGAATTAACTAAAAAATTAAAAAAAAATTAAAAAAATGCGTCTCACGGTCTCACAAAATTAGGTTGTCTCACATAAACCTAACCCTATATATATATATATATATATATATATATATATATATATATATATATATATATATATATATATATATATATATATATATATATATATATATATATATATAACCACCTAAGAACAAAAAGAAAAGCAAATGATTTCAGTTAAAACAGTTTTAGTGCTTTGGCTTGATGCCTAAAGATGAGCAACCCATTAAAATTAAACTGTTTGTCAAAGAATTTCAAGAAACGTAAGTAGTTCTAATGTAGGTCGCTATTAAAAAACTCGAAATGATATTTTTTAAAGCAAATTAATAGATTCTTTCCAAAATGCACAACTAAACTCTTACAGTTAAAGAAAACCTGCGAAGTAATTATAAATAATATGATTATAAATCATTGAATCAAACACAAAAGGTGATCAATGATTTGAATGTTTGAAAACTAAAAAAGGTTTTCAATCATAAGGATTCATTATAAAGAAGCTATTATAAAGATTCATTTGCCGCCTAGATAGTGGTAATATTTGGGTATTATCATTCTCCAATGGGATGAAGATGCATGTCAGTTTCTAATCTATATCACTTACTACAGATCATAAATATGTCAATGATAAATACAAAATATTCAATTTTTATTAACAAACCAAATGAGCAATTTCAATCAATGTCGTTGCTAATATATTATAAAACATTGTCTTAGGTTACCTTTTTTTTGTTGGTATAAACTTAGTATATTTATAAACCATCATAGGCAACAATGAGCATACACTACACAAAACAAAACAAACAATAAATTAAAATGTTTAAAAGGTGCAAACTAAAATAGTTTTAGGAAGATCATAATAATTACATCTGAGATTCCCATCATAGACTTGGTCTATCCCTACTCCAAAACTTGAGTTCTAATGTCCCAGTCTTTCTATCATCAACTACAATAATATATGAATCACACAACTCATTAAGCATACAAATGTTTGGCCAAATGAAACGCTCAAAGGGAAGAAACAACAAAAAGTGAAAAACATGTACCCACATACAAACAAGATTTACTCCTTAGGTTAGGTTGAATTCATAGTTTCAAGATTGAAAACTGCATTTAGAACCTATCAAAAATACATGAATAGCATCACCATAGACACAAAAAATAAGAGAGTTGAAGACGTAACAGAAAGATCAAAGACCAATATGATAAATTTTCCAAAAAAAAAAACTCTCACAATTGGCATAACAGAGATGTAATCAGATAGCAGCAATGTTACCTTTTGTCATCGGATAGAAACAAGAGGCCAAGAGCAATTGTCGATTGTTAATATAGATGTTCTTTATCTTAGACTTTGGAAAGCCAAAAGCAAAGCCACACAGATTGTTAATAAAGGAATAATTTACCGATTTAAAGGAAATCAAAATTCCAAAACTGCCTCAAACTAATTTGCTCTAAAAAAAATATTAATTTCAATAAATTTGACGGAATACAAAGAACTTACATTCAATCATCATCTTCTCCTTTTAACTGGTACTGGGTATGTTTCAACCCCTTCAGTCTGTTTCAACCGGTATTGGGACTATTTCAACCACTTTGGTCTCTTTCAACCGGTATTGGGTATATTTCAACCCCTTCGGTCTCTATCAATTAGTATCAAGTCGATTTCACCCTACGACTAACACATATAATCATAAGAGTAAGATTCACAGATACATCAAGCATATACAGCATAACTGGTAATTATCACGAAGATAATCTTCATCCTATGAAATAGTCTAATGGGTTGGCATTGGTGCCTTTGACCCACAGACGAAGTGAAGAAAACTCATAAGAGTAAGATTCACACTCAACCCGTTGACTCGTGAGATCCTCTCACTATATCATAAGTAATAAAACCCTAATTAGAAATTAGGTCAATAACCCAACCCGAGAGTCCAAACCCTAAATCTCGGCTTTAAGGGTAAAAGGCTGCTTTACCGTTCCCTTATTGGGTCTAACATACCAAGGCCCAAATCCAAACTAGCCCAAAATCCCAAAAGGCATTCCAAGTCCAATATGGGCCTAAATATGTAAAGGCCCAACTCAGAAAACTTGTGCTCCAATAAGGGCCCAAAACCCTATAGCCCAATATTGGCCAAAACTAAAAGCCCAAAAACCCCCTTCACAAGTATTCTCAGCATAACCTCAGTACAAGCGACGTACTCGGATGCTTCACCAGATCAGGACCTAGGCGTGTACGCTCAACATACATATGCATACGCCCGACATATGCCCCCATTTTCCAATTCCTCCTTTTAAAGTCTTAATTAGTTAAGACCTACCGTCCAATTTTAGATCTAAGCTTATTAAAACATATTAAGCCGTAAAGTTGCAAACTTTATGCTTTTGCTTGGCATAGAAATGTCAAATCTTGGATTTTAACAACCCAACTTCATGAAACAACCCTCAATCCGTACATGGTTGGGCTTTAACCATCAAGACATCATTTTTATGCACAAAGGACTTCAGAAACACTAAGATCTATCATCATAACCTTCTGGAGTAGCGTATACTCTCAAGAAACACTTTAAGGGACCAAAATAACCCAAAAACACTAACTACCTAGAACTAAGAGATGAATTATTAACGTAGGAACTTTATAACTTCAAGAAGCTAGAAATGGTGAATAAGATCTGGATCTACAACCTTCCTCTTGTCCAATGCTTCTCCAGTAGTCTTCTCCTTCTTCAACACACACCACAAACAAACAAAACACACACACACACACATAAGGTCAAACTCTTTGGAAAATAGATTAAGGTTTCGAGGTTAGATCAAAAAGGCAATGGAGGCTTATAAGGTGAACGACCTGGGGAGCTTAATGAGTTTAAATAGGGTGCAAACCCTAAAAATTAGGGTTTTCCTTTACCCTGCGTACGTATGGGTATGACCAACGTGCCAGGGGAATGTCTTGACTCACGAACGCTTATTAGTACGCCAAACATACCATACCTACGCCCAATGTACTAGGGTCCAAGGAAGAAAATTTGCAATAATTACTAAGGGTTTACCTGACAAATCGGGTTTTACATTTCAGCAACATCTCTTTCAACCTTACTCAACCTTTTATCCAAAGATTAAGTAATCTGCATAATTAGAGATATTTGGGAAAGCACATACCTTAGAGTTTGCCCAAATCCCTCGTGAAAGATCTACTATGCTCAAGAGTCATATTAAAGTTATATTGCTAATAAACATATGGTACTAATGGGTCACACTAACAACTTGATACGGTTTATTATTTATTAGAAATTGGTTTTAATAAATATTCTGTAAACTCTTATAATTAACTGGAAATTATTTATTTCTTGGAAATAATAATTTTCATTAACAAGTAAGTTAATAATATCATATGGTATGGTTTATTAAGTAATGCACAACATTTTTGGACTAGATGAATCTTTTTGTCTTTCATTAGCAAGTAAGTTAATAATATCATATGGTATAATAATAATAATAATAATAATAATAATAATAATAATAATAATAATAATAAAAATAAAACATGGCTAGCTTTCTGGCTCTAAAACCATGACTTTCTAAGAGAGTGAAATGTATGCAGTTTGTATTAATTTATTGAAAAGAATGCAACCTAAGAAGGCATGGTAGGACACTTTCATGACAAAGGGGACATGTCCGCTTAAAGTGTTATGATCTAATGGTTATTATCTTCACTTTATGGCTTAAGACTTGATGCTTGAATTTTGGATTCTTGATTCTTCACGCATAAACCGTAAATAGAGAGTACTCTCTTACTCTCTCCATATTCTTCAAGACTTTGAGTCTTTGTTTCTTGCTTTTTTTCTCTTTTTGAACCATAATTATGTTTTGTTCAAAGCTTAATATTTTTCTTACAAAGACTAGCACATTTACATCAAGTTGAGTTATTGTTGGTATCTTAAAGGTTCCACATTCTCCATCAACTTCCAAGCCTCACAAAGAAACAAAAGAACTACAAAGTTTGTTATTTATTCATCCCTTCTTTTGTTGTTGATTTTATCTTTCTACAACTTACAAGATGATCCTTTGTGGGTATAATTTATTATGTTATTTCAAAATCTTAAAGTCTTCTATTTTCCATTTTACTTGTTTGTGAAACTAATTTTAAAACTAGCCCAACATCTCAAAATAAGACCCTGATACCAACTTTTAACATCCCATAAATGCTAGTAAAAAATTTCATTTTCAACCACCAAAAACCATAGAATCGTTTGTTCAAAAGCCAACAATGTTCAAACGTATTCCCAAATATGAGAGTAAATCAAAAATAGCTAATGCGGAATAAATCTCCAGGGGATGTTGTGTAATCAAGCCATTCCATTTCCTTTGGAACTAGAAGTACTTGAAAAACATATTAAACATAAATCGTAAGAACAAAGCTTAGTGAGTTCCCCAAAATATCATATACCATACATACGATAATGAATGTTATGGGTCGAATCATAGTCTTACAATCATTTCTTGGTACAAATCATGGTCTTTCCTTGCAATGTCGAGGGCCAAATATTGATCTTATATACAAGTGCCAAGGGCCATATCCCTATTTTCCATGCAAGTATCACAAAGACAACTATCATTCTATAAATTCCAGGGGACAGATCCTGGTCTTACATACAACTAACAAGGTCCAGATTTTGGTCTTTTATAAAATCAACAGGGGCCAGATCTTTTTCTTTGATACATATGCGAGGGGCCACATTCTATTGTTCCTTGAATGTATCACTAAGACAACTAGCGTCCTACATAGTATAGTGAGAAAACTCACCGCACTCTCATAGCCGAACAATCACAACTCGAAAATTCCCGAAACCGGAGCTACAACCCACCTATAGAAATATCCAAGGTCAAACTTCCATTCACACTCAAAGGCTAATTTTTTTTTTTTTTTTTTTTGTAAAAGTCAATCAAGTCAAAAAGTCAACGGTCAAGTCAACATCAGTTGACTTTGACGTCATGATTCATCCATGGTTATTTGATGAGGAACGAACTTAGACTTGATCAAAATCTTGGTCACGATCCAACTAAGCCACGTCAAATCTACTGTTACTTAGTGATGGTCATGCCACCACATCGTGACATAGTCTATCCAAAACAGTCGATGAGCCTAATCGTCACGTCTTGACACCTATATAGTCACGTCGTGAATACTACATTGGGGCAGCTTAATAAAGTAATCCCTTAATCCTTTAAGCCACACATCCCAACTTTCCTAAGGGATTCTAAACAATTAGAATTGGTTCACTATGATGTATGGACCAATGAGAACATATTCAGTTGGTGGCACACATACTTACATTTATTGACGGCTATAATAGAAAAAACATGGTTTTGTAGAACATTTTTATGTAAACACCATCACCAGAGACCAGATCCGATGTGGTGGTGGAACCATCATCGGCCACCATGAGATACACCACACATATAAACACCAAATCTAACATGAAATAACAGAAATACATCAATATATGATCACAGTCTAGTGGTGTTTGACTAGACATCAAAGAAATTAATTAGTGACGAGCTAGAGAGAAGGAAGAGTTGGTCATAAAACAAATCTAGTACATATCCAACTGAGATTTCGCCGGAGATTGAACTTTCAGAGAAAAAAAAAACGAGTTGATGAGTTCCAGAACAAAAATGAGTAGATTAGCACATGTAAGTTGCAATGATATCTGCGATTTGTGATTTGTGATGCTCTAACAACGACAAAAATGATAGGAGAACAGATTTGATGTGAATCCAACGATTAAATGGTGAAATAAGAACAAAAAACTTTCTGAAATAACATAAAATACTCAGATCTACACCTGATTTGGCCATATTCGGTGTGAGAGAAAATAATGGCGGTCGTCAGTGGTTTTGTAATCGTTGACAGTCCCTTTATTTTTTCAGATCTGGAACCACCACAGAGAAGTGAGGTGGCAATAATAGTGTAGTGACAAAGGAAGGACGAGACATGCGTTAGGCCGACATCAACGACGATGGTGGCAGAAGCAACGATGGTGGCTCCGATGACGGTGATAGGTGCCGACGATGGTGGTGGTGGTCGGCAACGGTAGGAGGTAAGAGAGAGAGAGAGAGAGATAAAGAGAGAGACGAGAGAAAAGTTTTCTTGTGAGATAAGATTGATAAAACATGTCTCATGATTTAAGTTATAAGGTAAAAATAGTGGTTTTTATGGTTCTTAACTTTTTATGGTTCTAATTTGAACTGTTACCTCTCTCTCTCTCTCTCTATATATATATATATATATATATATATATATATATATATATATATATATATATATATAGTGTGTGTGTGTGTGTGTGTGTGTGTGTGTGGCTAGGTTATAATGTGGATGATATCTATTGTGTGGTCGTAAGGATAATTGTGGACCAATAGATGAATAAAATGAATGGTAATGAGTTGAGGGTCTATGATATTACTATGAGATATTATGTACTATATAATCACATAAATTTTAGTATAAGAGTATTTTAGTCAATTAAACTACATTTCAAAAAGGAAATTTCAAATTTTCAGGTGTTATTAATTCTCTTAATTTTAAAAATATAATTTTAATAGATAATAATTCTTTTATTTCGGGCCATTCTAACAGAAAATGTTTATGAGTATCTTGAAACATTGTTGAACCATAAAAAAATAAATATTTTGACAAAATACATATTTTGAAAGAATAAACTTTTTGAAAAATAACAAAATTTTGAACCATCAATTGGAGAATAAAAACAAAAATTGCACTAATTCTTAAAGAATATGGGTAACAATTGCTAAGAATTACATTTATTGTTATATAATAAAACTAAGAACGGTTAAAAATTGAAAAAAAAAACATCAAAATCTAACAAAAGACACTAATACATTCTAAAATAATATTGTTGCTGATAATCACTTTCAATTTTGCAGTTCGTTCTTCAAGCATCTGTGAAACCAAATTCAATTGTAGTTTAGAACCCAATAATACATTAGCAAATGGAAAATAAAAAAAAGTAATTCTTTTGTACAAATCTTTGAAACCAAATCCAGTTAGTGATGAAATATCATGATTCCATTCCAATAGAATTGAAATTCTTGATTCAATTCCCACAGAATTGGATTCAATTCTAGCAGAATGATCCATCACCAATATTATATCAATGCAAAATGAAAATTCAGAATGTTAAACAAACAAAAAAAATGGAATGTAACATCTAAGAAAGTAAAAGAAATATAAAAAATGGAAACAAGCCATTAATTTGAATTGAATGGTCGAGAAATAAGAAATTAATATAAGAAAAAGCGTTCAATAAACTAAAAAACAAAACTACAAAACTAGAAATAAAGAATTAATAGTATAACAAAAATCACAATTCAAATCTCTCTTTGAGGCAAATTATCAAAGAGTGGATGACATAATCAATACAGCCATTCCAGATCTCTCTTTGAGGCAAATTATCAAATAGGTGTTGAAATATTTACTCACCTATGAAGTTATAAAAAAAGACTTGTAGCTTTGTATTTACCCGACAATATTTCCCTTTTTTTTTATATGTGTAACAATATTCTTATTATATAACGTGTTCATTTTATATACATATAAAAATAAATAACAAAGCTAAAGTTTTGGAAAAGAAGTTGAACGATTTGGGGAATCAAGGATTTGTATTACTATATACTATCCAATGAAAGAATATCTAGATTTGAATTGTGCTCAAGAGACGCATTTTGTTGAACATAAGGTGTGTAGGAATGAAAAACACTACCACCTCTAGCTATATGAAATTGATACAGGGACATCTCATTAATTCAAGATTTACCACAACTAGAAATTCCAATGATAATTAGAAGTATAATTACCTCGAACCATATAGGCAACAAGGGAGCATTTTTTTTTAGGAATAAAGCAATGATAATTTATCGAATGGTTACCTGGAACCATAAGAGGATGGTGATTTAACCTTGAACCATAAGAGGATGGTGATTTAACCTTGCTAAAATTGAAAAAGGTAAAGAATGATTTTAGTAAAAAAAAAAAAAACTTGTGGCCTTGTTGATCTGATAATGGTTCTTAGGTGCGTCGATAAATCAACGGTGGCGGCTCATCAAGGTCTTGTGGTGCACCGGCAATGGTGATCTCAGATTAGGGCTGGATCGATGGCGGCTTTTTGTGTGATCCTGAAGATTATGAAAACGAGATCGATGAAGGTTTTCCATGAGGCGTGGTATGGTTGAGGGGGCCTTCGATTTCTGTTACATAATGGTGACAACGATGGTGTTACTTTGGTGAAGCGATGATGATAAATTTGTGTGGCTTCTTAACAGCCAAAAGAAGCACGTGACATTTTTCTAATGCATTATTTTTTTGTGAGGCTTCTATTATATTCTGTAATATTAGATTGGTGAACAAAGAGGAAAACATAGGTCAAGGTATAGTGATGTGTACTAGGGAGGAAATAG
The DNA here is from genome assembly GCF_052625555.1 of Lactuca saligna. Lineage (NCBI taxonomy): Eukaryota > Viridiplantae > Streptophyta > Magnoliopsida > Asterales > Asteraceae > Lactuca > Lactuca saligna. The sequence continues at coordinate 143,506,961 of NC_136418.1, forward strand.
GATGGTGTGTAAAAAGAAATTTAAATCCCATTTGAGTTTCATTCCAAGAGAATAATAATAATTGGTGCTGCTTTAGAAAACCAAAGATGAACAGGATCACAGATGATAAATGAATTTCAACTTCTCACAACCAAAAATTCTAAGGCAATGACGACTAATCATTTTTGATAATCATGTCATGATAGAAATTATAAACGTAGCATCATGAGTTTTAACTAAAAATAATCTCAAAATATCATACGAAGTCTATCATAAAAAAAAGATTACAACTAGACATTAATATATTATGCGTGCTCAAAGAGAAAAAAAATATATCAAAGAAATTAAAATTCCTTAAAATTCTATATGCTTCTTTTTGTCCTTATGAGCTCAATGCTATTGTATTTCTTCATATGCATGGCGGAGCTTTATTAGGACTAGCGGGGACTATGACCCCACACTATATTTTTAATATATATATATATATATATATATATATATATATATATATATATATATATATATATATATATATATATATATATATATATTAAACTAAAAATATAAAATTTTAGTTATGCTCCTGCTCACCAATTTTTAAAAATATTATATTTTCAGCCCCAAATCATATGTTGAAGTCCCGCCTCTTGATATGCACGCTAGATGAGCATTATTTTGGAAATTTCAAGATTTTTATCTAAAGAAAATAGTATATTCTAGTTGCAAAACATTCATTTTCGAATGATTAATGCAATGATGAATATACACTTGAAATGTTCTAAAAGATATCATAAGAAGATTAAATGAACACTAACTTACACCGACAGGACCGGTTAGAACATTAACAAAAGAGTGCTCTTTGTTAGAGTTTTTTCAAGGGAAAAGTAATTAAAAAGAAAAAGCTTGATTTGTCTCTTCATTAGGACAACGTTTTCAAGTTACTTAAATTGAAGCCTCATGGAACACAATTGTGGATAAATTGAAGTCTAAACTTTCAATTTGGAAGGCCAAAACCCTCAGTCTCGGTGGAAGAATTACTCTTGCCAAATCAGTATTGGGGAACCTACCTACATTCTTCCTATTTATCTTTGGTGCCCCGAACTATACAGTTATCGCGGTCAAAATTTCAATAGCGGTCACATGCCGCTATTTGAGATCGCGGTTATCGCGGTGGTATTGCGGTGATATAGCGTTTTTTTAATATTATGTATAATTTATAATTTTATATTATATTTATATAGAAGTTATATATATTTGAATATTAATACTATAAGTTTATATATAATTAAGATCATAAACCTAAAAAGTTATATAAAAACATAACATAATATTCTATTTTGGTAATAAGGAAACTACGTAGTGTCAAAGTGTCAAATAGAGATTAATTGTATTGCCCGTATTCAATATCGTATTAGTAGGTCATGGTTGATATAAAGAGTTAAGTCCCAAGTCGTAGCCTCATAGGTGTGGTTCGATTTACAAAAAGCATTAATGGAGTCCGACCATAGCAGCTCAAGTCGTCGTGAGTACAGAAAAAGATGAGAAAAAGAGTTGTCGGTAGACGTAGTTGCTTTGAATGCTTTTAATTATGTTAGTTGTTTGGGCATTTTAAAATGAAAGTGTAGTGAGATCAGTAAAACTAGTTTTTCATTGACAAAGTAACAAATGACCCTAAATGTGAACGAAAATTGAATAGCGCCCATAGCGCCGCTATAGCGGTTATTGAAATAGCGGTGAATAGCGCCGCTAATAGCGGTACTGCGAAATGAAAACGCTAAGTTGAAAATAGCGGTTCCTGACCTCCGCAAAACGCTATAGCGCCGCTATAGCGCGCAATTGATAGCTTAGGCCCCGAATGGAGTCATAAGATCATTGGAGAAAATTCATAGACAGATCATTTGGGGTGGTCCTAATTACAAGAATAGAATAAAATGGGTGGCCTGGGAAAATGTTATATCCTCAAGAGCGGTTGGTGGTATGGGTATTGGTTCTATCCGATCCCTAAATTTGGCATTTCTAACTAAGTGATTATGGAGGCTGAAAAACGAACCCAACTCTTTATGGGTCCAAATTATCAATGGACTGCATAAATTGGTGGGTGTAAATAATAGGTTTGGAGCAAAAAAATCTTTGGAGCAGTGTGTGGAATAATATAGTAAAAAGCATAAAAAAGTTAGAAAAAATAAATATTTCATTCGGGAACGTAATGCATCATGTAGAGGCTAGTGGTACATGGGTTTCTTCCTTTGATAGAGATTGACAATTCTGTGTGGCAGCCCTTCGAGACAGGATTGAAAGAGCATCCTTCCCGGTATGTGATAGGATCTTCCCGTGGATTTAGCGGATCCCATTAAAAGTTCTGGGCTTTATCTGAAGAGCGAAACCAAATCAGATTCCTTCAGCTGAAGCACTCGAAAGCAGAGGTGTTGTTACAATGGATTCAACTGTGTTTGTGGTGCTTGCAATTTGACAGAAGAACCAGGTGACCATATCCTTGCAACATGTTCATTGGAGAGGGAAGTATTTTGGATGGTTCTTCACTTGTGTGGACTACCAGAGATGGATTTTCATTCAGTTTTTGACATCATAAAGTATGCATCTACATGGGACAATTGTCCAAAGAAGAGATGTAGATTAACTGCGATCTTATATGGGACCATATGGTGTTTATGGATTGCCCGGAATGATAGGATTTTTAAAAAAATTGTCAGGAAGTCGGAGAGGATAGTGGCTGATGTAAAGTCATTGACATACGTGTGGGTTAACTATATGGGAGAAAATGATAGTTTAGATTGGAGAGTATGAAAATTTTCCCTTTTATTTTGTTGATTTATTGTAAAACATTGTTCTCTACTAGCTACTTCCTAATGGGGTTAGTTCCATTAATATATATCAATTATTACCGGTTCAAAAAAAAACTTAAATGTGTACTATTCTTTAATTGTCAGTTTCTAATTGATAAAAAAGTTATGGACCCACCAAATTGTGAAAAAGCTAAAGTCAAAGCTTACTAACAAGCTATTAAAAAAACTTATTTTAACAAAAAAAAACAAAAAAAAAAACCCCAACAATAGTTTTTTCAGATATTATTAGTTTTTTGGGGGTGCAAAAATTGTTCTTATTAATGCTTATTATAGTAAATTAAGTAATCCTTCTACTCGCTCACCCGACTTCATGATTGACAAGTATCAGTCATGAATCATGTCCTGATTAATTAACAAATTCTAATTAAACATGACAAACATATATCATTTAACAAATGACATGAATTAAAACGTATACGGCATGCATGTCTTTAGCACCACAAAGGGTTCTATTTATAGCGATATATGTTGTAAAATTCAATTTATATGATAAATATATAACAATCAAGAAATCTTGAAGCCAGATTGGTTTTGAAAAGCCTCACACCACTCAATCTTGGCGCCAACTCCAAGTTTCTATCTTTCAATGTCTAACCCAACCCCACACAAATTAAACATGGCCTTAAAAAGCCTTAGGATACTGATCAATTTTGGTGCATCCTAGGCAAGAAGGTTGGTTTTGGTGCTTAGAGAACGCCTGGGGGCTTGGAGACAATGAAACTGATACATTGCACTTGACGAACATTGTCGAATCCGATAACACGGATGAAGGCGTTGGGGTACTCCTTCTTGCACTCTTCGACCTCCTTCATGACTTGAGCTGAGTCAGTGCACCCGAACATAGGCAACTTCCACATTGTCCAGTATCTTCCATCATAGTATCCGGGGGAATGGTGGTGCTCACGGTAAACAAATCCATGCTATTATATATACACACCACAAATATAAATATTTACTCACTTTACGATTAATTTTGTTTTGTTTATATTAATCAATTAGTAAATAAAATTAAGAAAAGGTGATTAAAAGAAATAGACCTCCAACTCGAATTCCAAGCAAGGAACCCACTTGTTGCGGAGAAGGTAGTCGATCTCCTTAGACAATGCAGCGTCGGACAATGGTGGTAGGTATGAAAGGGTCTCGTACTTCTTTAACCCTATTGGTGGCCACACCTGTACGTATTATATATAAAACATTAATGTAAACTGATTTGATGCTTACGAATGTTTGTAATCAAAATAAAATCTCTAATTATGGTTTCGTCGACCATACCTTCATGCATTGCACTCTTCCACCGTTGCTGGGGAGGGATGAAAAGTCATTGTTAGCCTTCTTGGTAACTGGGAAAGCGACGTTAGACTTGAGACCGGTGAATGGAGCTGCCAAGCTAGCTTGGGCAGGGGTGGAGCGGTTGACGGTGGCAACAGCGGAGGAGGAGATGGATGCCATTTAAGAAATATGGTGAATGAGACTTCAAGAATCTGATGAGTGCTTTTAGTCGTGATTGGTCTATAGGTATATATAATGCTGTTTGCCATCTAACGGAGAAAAACAAATCTATCTTGGCTCTAAGGTAGTAGTGACCATTGGATCATGTGGCGGATGACATTACATGCATCATGTCCACATAAACGTTTTGAAAGGATGGAATGTCTTATCATTAACCAACCATGACTATTCGACACGTGGCAGGGTACTGCAATACCCTATCATAAATCTTCGTTTGTGGTACCCTCCCTTCCCTGCTGGGCTTGGGTCCTGTACTCCTGTTAATCCGTAGAAAATGTTGAGAACATGAGCCGTTTTTAGACTATTGGGCTGAATCTCTGTGGGTGTTAAGCTAGCTGTATGTGCGATGTACCCCACTGGAACTTCAGAGAGAATAGCGTAATTATATATTTTTACGTGTGTTGCTGAACCGATGATTCTGCTAGGAGAAACTTGAAAAACTATCTTAGATATAAATATAAAATAAGAGTGATGGATAATTTAGTAATTATCCATGTACTCATATCCAAACCTACAGTTTTACAAGGTAATCATTGGCTTAATTAATCTTAAATGTTATCTTGTTGTAAAATATTAAACTCAAGAACAACCGATGAACACAAAGATATAAAGTGGAAACTCAGAAAAGAGGAAAACCACTATATATGACACTTGTTGAACTTAATAAACTTTAAAAAGAAGGGGTGTACAAGAAACTTGAAATGTTGATGCATTGAAGGAGAAGAAAAGGTTAATGAAATAAATAAATAAAACATCATACTGACTTTATTTATAGCCTTACGTGGAGAATCCTAAAATGTATAGGATTAAGAAAGACCCATAATAACACGAAAAACCCTCCTAATTAATGGTGTGACATATATTTTTTTTACTTCCTGTTAAAAGTTGAATTGGTTTATGTTGCTGAAGATAGATTTAGTCTCAAGGTGAAGTTTGTTTATAATGCCCCTGATTAAACCCTACTCTGCATGAAATTAATTAATTGAAACAAACATGTTGCATATTGTTTTCTTACGTGGGAGTCAAATTTTATATGTTATTAAGATGATCACACATAAAAAAACAGAAACACGAATCTGAATTAAAAAATGCAAATGCAAAGAATACAAGACTGAATTGGTTTAGAACAAAGCCAAATCAAAAAAGAGTTGTCCGAAAAAGAAAAGACCGAAAAAAGACTGATCATAAAAAAATGACAGGCGCCTAAAAAATTGGATCGTTCCGGAAACCGCTTGGGACCGGTTTGATACCTTTTTTGTCACCTCTATAAGGTTGTAATATTGATTTAGATCGGTGTTGTTCCGGCAAAAACAATGCAAAAATCGAACGAAAAACATCAACTAACCTTGTGTAACTTAGATTCCTGTTTTTGCCATTTGGATCTAAAATCAAGCAATGACAACAACCAAACAATGAAAGTAAATAGAGAAAGAAACAAGAGATTTACGTGGTTCAACAAATTTACCTACTTCCACACCAGAAGAGAGAGTCTTTTGTATTAGGTTAAGCAATTCACCTCACTTTTCCCTCCACAATACGTGATGTTCCTCTCACATACTCTAACCCTACCTCTCTTCATTGAGAATTACATAACAAATAAGGATGAAATTTTTAACTTTGGGTCATAAACTTAAGTTACTGGGTAGGGCTATCTCAAGCTCACATGAGTTGTCTCAAGGTTACTAGATAGACCACTTGAGCTCACTACCAACAATTCTCCACCTCGAACAACATTTAATACACCTCAAATTTTGGACCATATAACAAAGAAGAAAAATTGCACACCTTGAAATGTAAAACTCAATCCGGCTGCACCATTTAACCATGGTTGCCTACGTACCCTCACCTGGGATTAAGCCACCGTAGTTCACTTTACTGGGTGATAACTCCACCTTACCCTGACACCTCCCTGCAAGGCCATTGCCCTCGAGGGCGATCAACACTGATTAATATTGAGCAAATTCAAGCAATGCTTAAACTTGCCACCTAATACCACCTTGGTTAACATGTCTGATGGGTTCTTATATGTATGCACCTTTATAAGAGAAATATCATCATCCTCTATGACATCCTACACAAAATGATATCTTACATTTATATGTTTGGTACGAGCATGATAAACTTGCTAATTAGCTAAGTTAATTTCACTTTGACTATCACACCACAAGTCTACTCAATCTTGCTCAAACACCAAATCATCTAAAAAAACCACACAACCACATTGCTTCCTCTACACCCTTTGTTATAGCCATGTACTCAACCTTTATAGTAGAAAGTGCCACTTTTGCTTGTTGCATTGATCACCAACTAACTGGAGCGCCATGTATTTTGAACACATAACCAATAGTAGATCGAAATCTATCCAGATCACCAGCATAATCTGAATCCACAAATCCAATAATTCAACATGTATTTCCACCAAAGCGTAAACCAATATATATTGACAAAGATCCGGAATGATAACGGTACACGCGAAACCCACTCCGCAAGATGTGTCCATCTATGGGTTCATCAAGGACTTTTCGGCATGCAGGATGGCATATATGATACTTGATAACCCAAACACTAGCAGAAAATCGACCCAAGATCTAACTTATCCAAAGTCTCTCACAATTCCAAAGCGATACATATACCCAACATCCACCTAATAGTAGTAGAAGATGATATACCCGCAACATGTGGAGGAATCCTGATCAGCTTCTGCTGACAAAACTGACCCCGCTACACTTGTAGCAGCCTAAACCCTTGGAATGTCAAACTCCCTTGTGCACTTTTTTATACGTGCTGCACTGACTTCGGCCCTGCTGGCCTTTCACCCGGTGATCAGAAGTCATGGGTTTCTTCTCGGGATCTTCTACTATACGCACCTAGCGCGAACCTCTCTTCTCAAAGTGCTCTAAATTGATCTCACATCTGCAACCTCTTGGAAATCATATCCTTCTGGGTTTGACACCCTTCCATGCTCACTAGCTCGCTTGCTAATGGCTAAGCTGCAACAACTGGAATATCCTCTGTCCCTAAATCGGGTCACAAACTTCTCCTCGAAGCTTCTCAGATTCTCCAAGACTCTCACTGATTCGAATATGGATCCTGTGCTTTCAGTAGTACGGGCCCAAAACTACCTTCCACACATATCCATACTTTCTTAAGCAATGCTCCTGAATCCTCCAAGTCACTTCCTCAAACTGGTGCACCCAAGTCTCACTAATCCTCACTACTAACCCACTTAATCATATCCTAGGCTTTCATAGGTTCTTGAACTCACCCAGTCCTCAGTTGCTGATAGATTCCTAGTAATGTCAACTAGCTACCTCATTAATATAGCCACATGCAACAGAGATCAGATAATCCTTCGACTAAGAGACCCATCCCTAGAATGGTTGGACTCGGATAAGAATTGCTCAATAGGGTCAAGTACATCACTCTGAGATTATCCAGCCTGTGCCACATGTGACTTAGCATATTTACTAAATAGCTAGCTCCCATTACTAAAAGTCCTACAAAGAAGAAATCAAGCATCATTCAGACAATTGAAAAATCTAACCATCATATTCCAATCAAACCATTCTATACTCTAATCAGGAATCTGTACATGCAATTCAAAGGCTCATTCAATCAGGCATAACCTAAACAGGCTATCATATCACTGACTGATCAATACTAGCATACAAGTCTACAAGGACACATAATAGGCATATAAGGCATCCTTCCTAGATCCTTAGCCCTAATCTAGCATGCAGTTCTCATAATTATCTCATAACATAATATGTCATAACATGTATGGGTATCTTGGGAAAACTTACTTGAGCTCAGCTGATTGCACGCATCATACACATGTTCTTTTCAAAGTTCTTTTCTCTTTTCAAACTTCTTTTTATAAAATGGTTTTACTATTGAAATTTTTTTCATACTAAGTCCTTAGTTTGAGTCCAGACACACCCAAAAGAATGTCTAAATCCCTCAAACCAAGGCTCTTATACCAACTTGTAACATCCCCAAAATTCAAGACCAAAAATTTCATTTTTAAATAAGTTATTATAAAACTATAAGTAATAAAACATCCATAATAACATCTGATGTCAAAACCAAAGTAGATCTAATCAAAACATGTTATCAAAAAACAATATCATAGTGTAATCCCAAAGATCTCATGTGCGGAAAACCATAGCGTGATGCGCTGCGATCGAGCTGGCTCCTTTCCTTTGAAAACGAAGTACTTGAAACCAAAACAAAAAACTGTAAGCACAAAGCTTAGTGGGTTCCCTTATCATACCACATACCATACAAATCACATACTGTCAGGCATACCGGGGTGCTCGACCTACCCCATGTCAGGCATATCGGGTGCCTGACCTACCCTGCTGAGCATACCGGGGTGCTCATCTTACCCCTGTTAGGCATACCGGGGTGGCCAACCTACCCCTGTCAGACATCTCTGGGTGCCCAACCTACCCCTTCGGTCCTGCCGACCAGTAACCGGGGACAATTTCACCCCTACTACTACCACATAATATCATATCACATATATCATAATCTGTCTAGCATAGCTGGGTAATAAACTACCCCTTCAGTCCTATCGACCGGTAACCGGGGACTATTCCCCCTAGTACCACTATCACATCACCTCATATCATGCTAGCACATAAAACATATCAGATAGTGGCTAACCAGACAATTATTACAAAGACAATTATCTAATAAACAACTCCTACTAGTGGGTCGACATTGTGGCCTTAGACCCACTTCTATTGGAGGGTAACTCACCTCACACTGCTGAAGTCCCGTAGACACAATCCCAACTGATGGATGACAAATTCCCGAACTGTCAATATCAAAACATCATCTGATTAATAATTGGTTTCCAACATATGTCCATAAGTCCATATTAGGGTAAAATACTAATTTACCCCTATCTTGGCTTGATGCAAGCCCAAGGCCTAATCCAAAGGCCCAACAGTCAACTATGAGTCAAAGCCCCAACATATGGCCCAATTTTCCAAATTGGGCCCAAACCTTTACATGGTCTCACTCTAAGGCTCAACCATTTATTCGAGTCCAACATTTGACATTCTAATGGCCAAAAATCATATAATCATTATGTGACATCCCCAAAATCTCGGCCAGAAAAGACCGATTTCATTTATGCTTTTTAAAATAATTTTCAGAGTAAATCCTTTTAATTTTAAAAGAGATGCGGAATTTGTTCCCAAAAACAAAACATGATAAAATAGACATTTATCAAAACATTTCATAAAGAAATATGATTTCATTTCATAATCAAAAGACGGGATGTCATGTTCCGATACAGATCATAAAGCATAAACGATAGCATTACAAGTCATTCAACAAATATATACATATACAGACTTGTAAACAAAACAACTTGATGTTCGCCCATCTTAAGCTCTTGCGCCACTTCCTGTAAAATAAATCAACTGAGTGGGTCAGGCTTGGGAGCCTGGTGAGCATATAGGGTTTTCAACCCACAATAATTATATTTAATTTCAACAATCAACAATAAACCCGATTACCCATTCCCGTTATCCTCACCTTACGTTCCTAAAAATAACGTCTATTATAAGGAACCTATTTCAGGATTTTTCATCGGGACGGACATTACTGCAGAGGGGCGTCCTCAACATTAAGTGTCCTAAAGGCAACCATGTGGGGGATAGAGTACACCGGTGAACACGTCGTTCACAACACCTACAGGTAATGAGCCTGCTAGTGTTCCACAGGACAGTCTAGAATAGTCCGTGGTCGTCATCCATACTCTGCTGAATGACTAGAATAACACCAATAACACCGAGGCCTCTCATCTGTTTATTACACACCAATTATCTACCCATGTTCTACCCAACATATTAGTAGATAAAAATATACGTTTTTATACATAGTTTAAAAACCTGTATAACATGTTTTAATCAACACATATTCCACATAACAGATGAGGCATACACACATAACACGTATTTCATAGAGAATACATCATATCTATAAGATAGAAGAGAGTGAATATACACTCACACGTATAACAACCAAATATATACACATAACACGTATTTTATAGAAAATACTTCATAATATTGCGTTGGAATGAAAATAACTACACACTCACTTGATCAAAAGATGATCGGGCAGCACTACGGCTTGCAGAAGAGGTGTTTCTCCGTAGATCTGGAAGATCTTCACAAAACCGGGCTCCTCGCGGGCAGCGTTTCGGCTCGGGAATAACGCTCTTCGGGATCCTCGGGGCTTCGGATCTTACTTCGGGGCTCGGGAATATTACCGGGGCTTTGGGGTACAAACGGCACGCAAATCGAGGCAAAACTTAGAGAGAGGGAAGAGTTTGAACAAGAGAAAATGGCTGAATTCGAGTTCTATTTATAGGCTGCTGGGTCTGGGATTACGCGGGGCGTACTCAAATTACGTGGGGCGTACTCGGGTTACGCGGGGTGTACTTTGACGTCACTGCGTGCGTCGACTGGTGGCACTCGAGTATTGGTCAGACAAGTTGCATCCGACTGAGTACGCGGGGCGTACTCAAATTACGCGGGGCGTAATTGACTTGTCAAACTTCTAAATTGCGTAACTTTTGCATACAAGCTCCGTTTTCGACGTTCTTTATATCCACGCGAAGGTCAGACCATACTCTACAACTTTCATTTAGACTCCGTTGGCTAATTTTGACTTTTATTTTTATTATTTATTTTTAGAAGGCCGGGACAGAAAAACTTCGTTATAAATTCATAACTTCTTCGTCTGACGTCCGTTCTCGCCTAACTTTTCATTGCTTTGCTACTAACAACAAGATCTTCGATTCTCATTTAGATTGTTTCGGCTAAAAACCGCTCGATCTCAAATCGAGTATTCGGGCTGCACACTGCTAAGTCGAAACTTCAGAAAATCATAACTTCCTCATACGAAGTCAGATTTGGGCGTTCCTTTTATGCACGCTCTCGGTTTAACGAAATCTACGACTTTCGTTTAGATCGGTAAGGCTAAATATCGCTCTATCTTAAATTCATATTTTACGTCACTCGGCGTCGTGTCGGTTCTGTCGCAAAACTTCGACAGTTCATAACTTCTTCGTTATAACTCGGATTTTGGCATTCCTTATATCTCCGAAATCCTTGTTTCGACCACTAAAACTTTATGCAAAGATGTCGGGCTTATCTCACACTTAAATTTTGACGCTTATTTTATTCTTAATTCATTAAATTATAAAATTAAGAAAATACACACATAAATCACATAATTCAAATAATTCACAAATAATACATTCTTATTATTTCAAGTTGAGTTACAAGGTTAACCTAGACTATTACATTGCTAAAAATGGCAAGCCTAGAAACACGGGCGTTACAATTCTCTCCACCTTAGAATGATTCCGTCCCCGGAATCACACACCAGCAAACAAATGTGGATAGCGACTCATCATGTCACTCTCCGTCTCCCAGATGAGATTTGGCCCATTCGTGTGTTTCCATCGGACAAGCACTAACTCCACCATCTTACGTCGCAATTTCTTAGTCTTTCGGTCAACAATTGCCTCCGGTTCCTCAATCAACCTTTTGTTCTCATCGATCCTCAACTCTGAAAGTGGAATTATGTCGGGAACTTCTCCCGTGAACTTCCTCAAATAACACACATGGAAAGTGTTATGAATTCCATTCAGTTCTTCTGGTAGTTCGAGCTTGTAAGCTTGGTTCCCAATCCTCTAAAGAACTTTAAACGGTCCAATAAATCTTGGACTTAACTTTCCCCTTTTTCCAAATCTTATAAGTCCCTTCCACGGCGAGACTTTAAGCAAAACCAAATCTCCAACTTCAAAATTCATCGGTCTTCGCTTTTTGTCAGCATAGCTCTTTTGACGATCCTGAGCTGCTAACATTCTCTCCCTAATTATTTTCAACTTTTCAGCAGTTTGATGGACTATCTCCGGCCCCATAAACTGCTTTTCCCCAGCCTCAAGCCAACAAGACGGCGTACGACACTTCTGTCCATACAAAGCTTGATAAGGTGCCATCTTTATGCTAGAGTGAAAACTATTATTATAGGAAAATTCTACCAAAGGTAATTGTTCATCCCAATTACCTAGGAATTCCAAGGTACACGCTCCTAACATATCTTCAAGTGTTTGTATCGTCCGTTCGCTCTGACCATCAGTCTGCGGATGGTAAGCTGTACTTAAACACAACTTGGTACCCAATTCCTCTTGTAGACTTTTCCAAAATCGTGAGGTGAAATGGCTATCACGATCCGACACAATCGTTATCGGAACTCCGTGAAGCCTCACAATTTCCTTCACGTAAGAATTCCCAAGCTTTTCCATAGACCATTTCTCGTTGGCTGCTATGAAATGCGCACTCTTAGTGAATCGATCAACGACCACCCAAATCATGTCGTGACCGCTTTTTGTTCTGGGTAGTTTAGTGATAAAATCCATCGTAATGTCTTCCCACTTACCCATAGGCACAGGCAATGGTTCTAAACTCCCGTACGGTTTCTGATGTTGTGCCTTGACTCTTGCACAAGTCGCACACTCAGCCACATACTTCGCAATGTCGAGCTTCATCGTCGACCACCAATAATAGGGTTTCAGGTCCCTATACATTTTAGTGCTACCGGGATGAATTGAGTACATGGTCTTGTGAGCTTCTTCCATCAGAAGATCTCTGACTCCTCCTGTCTTAGGTATCCAAATCCGATCTTGGAACACCTTCAGTCCGTGACTGTTTACACCGAACACCAACGTTTTGCCCAAACGTTCCTCTTTCCGGTCATTCTTCTCCGAAGCTTCCTCTTGAGCTTTCTTTATACTTTCTAAAATGGTTGAGACAACTTCAATTCTCAACGCTCTTGGCCTTCTCTTTTCAAGATTGACTTTCCGACTGAGAGCATCAGCAACAACATTGGCCTTACCGGGGTGGTAAAGTATCTCACAGTCGTAGTCTTTAAGTAGTTCCAGCCAGCGTCGTTGCCTCATATTCAATTCTTTCTGACTAAAGAGATATTGAAGACTCTTATGATCAGTGAAAAGTTTGCACTTCGTGCCATAGAGGTAATGCCTCCATATTTTCAGAGCGAAAACTACCGCTGCCAACTCCAAATCATGAGTCGGGTAGTTCTTTTCATGCTCTTTCAGCTGTCGAGATGCATATGCTATCACCTTTTCTCTTTGGGTTAAAACACAACCCAATCCAACCCCAGACGCATCGCTATAAACAGCGAAGTCTTCAACTCCTTCGAGTAGAGAAAGTATCGGTGCCTCGCATAGTTTCTTCTTTAGCTTCTCGAATGCTTCTTTATGCTTATCACTCCAAGCATAAGTAGCTCCTTTGTGGGTCAACGCTGTTAATGGACTAGCAATCGAAGAAAAGCCTTGGATAAACCTTCGGTAATATCCGGCTAATCCTAAAAAGCTTCGAATCTCCGTGGGACTTTTCGGTTGTTCCCACTTCATTACAGCTTCAATCTTTGCTGGATCAACCATTATACCTTCTTGGTTGACCACGTGACCCAAGAATTGGACTTCTCGAATCCAAAAATCACATTTGGAGAACTTCGCATACAGCTTCTACTTCTTTAAGACTTCCAAAACTTCTCGCAAGTGTCTGCCATGCTCCTCTTGGCTTTTTGAATAAATCAGAATGTCATCAATGAACACTATCACAGATTTATCAAGGAACGGTTTACAAACTCTGTTCATTAAATCCATGAATGTTGCGGGAGCATTGGTTAGTCCAAACGACATAACCAAAAACTCATAGTGTCCATATCGGGTTCTGAATGCAGTCTTCTCTATATCCTGCTCTCTTACTTTTAGCTGATGATATCCTGACCTCAAGTCGATCTTTGAGAAATAACTTGAACCTTGTAGCTGATCGAATAGGTCATCAATCCTCGACAACGGATATCTATTCTTTATTGTTGCCTTATTCAGCTCTCGGTAATCAATGCACATCCTCATGCTTCCATCTTTCTTCTTTACGAATAACACCGGAGCTCCCCAGGGCGATGAACTAGGTCTAATGAAACCTTTGTCCAATAACTCCTGAAGTTGCATCATTAGCTCCTTCATCTCCGTCGGTGCTAATCGATAAGGTGCTTTTGCAATTGGCGTTGTTCCAGGCAACAAGTCAATACGAAATTCTACTTGTCGATCGGGCGGTAATCCAGGAAGATCTTCGGGAAATACTTCCGGATAATCACACACAACAGGAATATTTTGCATCACCTTCTTTTCCTTCTTAGCATCGATCACGAATGCTAAATATGATGTACATCCCTTAGTCAAACACTTTCTGGCTTTCATTAGAGAAATGATTCCAGAATTTACTCGGCGTTTGTCTCCATACACCATAAACGATTCCTTTCCAGGCGAATTCACTTTCACTATTTTCTTCTTGCATAAAATTTCGGCATCATTGGCACTAAGCCAATCCATTCCCAAAACGATGTCAAAACCATTAAGTTCTATAGGTAATAATTCCTCGTGGAACTTATTCCCATTCAAATCAATTAAAATGTTTTTCATACGATGGCTAACAGGTACAATCTTGCCACTAGCAACTTCGACTAATAAAGCATTATCTAGTCTCACAATAGGCAAAGCTAGTTTTCTACCAAATTCATGCGATATAAAGGAGTAGTTGGCTCCAGAATCAAATAAAATTTGGGCAGGCAATTTGTTAACGAGAAAGGTACCTGAAGCGACATCAGCTTCATCTTTAGCAGCTTCCAGTGTCATCTGGAATGCTCTCGCCTTTGGCTTTGGCGGAATGTTGGGTCTTGCTGCCTCCTTCTTCTTCGGACAATCCCTTGAGATGTGCCCCTCCTCACCGCAACCATAACAAACATTCTTGGTGAAGGTGCATTCGTTGGCATAATGCCCTGGCTTTCCACATTTGTAGCATGTGGTTTCCCCGCCGCACTTCCCATGATGCTTCTTCTTTCACTTGTCGCACCATTTCGCCTCTACCTTTCCTCCACTTCCTCTCGAACTAGACTTCGAGAATTTACTTTTCTTGCTGGACCCTGAAAATCCATCGATTTTCCTTTTCTCACCAACCTCTGACCTTTCTAGACCTTTTTCCCTGATCTGGGTCTCAACATTTCTAGCAGCCCAGATGGTGGCTTTCAATGTGGTTGCTTGCTTAACCATTGGACCATAGTCCGCTGGTAGTCCAAGGGCAAACTTGTTGACCTTAGAGAGTTCTGTAGGCACCAAATATGGGATAAACTTCATCTTTTCCGTGAAACTTGTAGCGTATTCAGTAACGCTCAATTTCCCCTTCTTCAAATTC
This sequence comes from Lactuca saligna, assembly GCF_052625555.1. NCBI lineage: Eukaryota > Viridiplantae > Streptophyta > Magnoliopsida > Asterales > Asteraceae > Lactuca > Lactuca saligna. The sequence goes on from NC_136418.1 coordinate 143,522,622, forward strand.
TGAAACTCATTACTGATTTCCAGAAGGTCCTGCTCGGAGCAGTATTGCAGTTTTAGTTGTTCCAGAAAGTCTTCCCAAGACATTTTGCTTGCTTCTCCCTTGGGCATAGAGTCAGCTAACAGCTTCCACCAACTCAACACGCCAGATTTTAGCAGAGGGATCGCAAGAGCGGTCTTCTGCCTGTTGCTGCATTCGCAACTTTCAAACATAGTCTCCATTTCAGAGACCCAGTCCATAACTTGTACCGGCGTCGGGCTTCCGGATAGGCATGGTGGTTTGGATGCCATGAAATCCTTATACTTGCACCCACGACCATCATTTCCTCCATACTGGTTATTGCGTCTAACCACTGGTTGTTCGTCTTGACCAATGATCCCACTAAAGTTTTCTCCTTCAGACTGCCCTCCATTCTCCTCGGGCTCTTCCGCTTGAATTGACGGTTCTTCACGATTCTGCCTAAGCAGGCGTCTTGTTTCTTCCATCTGACGATCCAACATCATTTGAAATATCATTTGTACACCAGCCATTGTTATCGGCTCAGGTGCAGCAGCTACGACAGGTACTTGCTCGATTACAGGCGGTTGATTCCTGTTTTCATTAGCATTTCCAACTCCGCTTCTTGTTCTCACCATTTTGATCTATACACCGAATAATTTCACCTTATTACTCCAAACGATTACATGCTAGTTCTAATATCGTATACATACGCTTAGAATCCTAAACACATAAACCTTCAGATCCGGTTGGCAACAAACCATAGATCCGAACAAATAATATCATATATGGCAACATATAACATTTAGCACATAAAAGCATTTTAGGCAACTTTCCTAAAATAAACTAGTGCTTGTGTCTAAGATCCAACAGACACACACCTCGCAATCTCCACTTAGCATCCTAAGTTTAAGTTTAGAAATCCTACAAATTCCTAATTCGCTTAAACTAATGCTCTGATACCAACTGTGACATCCCGAAAATCTCGGCCAGAAAAGACCGATTTCATTTATGCTTTTTAAAATAATTTTCAGAGTAAATCCTTTTAATTTTAAAAGAGATGCGGAATTTGTTCCCAAAAACAAAACATGATAAAATAGATATTTATCAAAACATTTCATAAAGAAATATGATTTCATTTCATAATCAAAAGACGGGATGTCATGTTCCGATACAGATCATAAAGCATAAACGATAGCATTACAAGTCATTCAACAAATATATACATATACAGACTTGTAAACAAAACAACTTGATGTTCGCCCATCTTAAGCTCTTGCGCCACTTCCTGTAAAATAAATCAACTGAGTGGGTCAGGCTTGGGAGCCTGGTGAGCATATAGGGTTTTCAACCCACAATAATTATATTTAATTTCAACAATCAACAATAAACCTGATTACCCATTCCCGTTATCCTCACCTTACGTTCCTAAAAATAACGTCTATTATAAGGAACCTATTTCAGGATTTTTCATCGGGACAGACATTACTGCAGAGGGGCTTCCTCAACATTAAGTGTCCTAAAGGCAACCATGTGGGGGATAGAGTACACCGGTGAACACGTCGTTCACAACACCTACAGGTAATGAGCCTGCTAGTGTTCCACAGGACAGTCTAGAATAGTCCGTGGTCGTCATCCATACTCTGCTGAATGACTAGAATAACACCAATAACACCGAGGCCTCTCATCTGTTTATTACACACCAATTATCTACCCATGTTCTACCCAACATATTAGTAGATAAAAATATACGTTTTTATACATAGTTTAAAAACCTGTATAACATGTTTTAATCAACACATATTCCACATAACAGATGAGGCATACACACATAACACGTATTTCATAGAGAATACATCATATCTATAAGATAGAAGAGAGTGAATATACACTCACACGTATAACAACCAAATATATACACATAACACGTATTTTATAGAAAATACTTCATAATATTGCGTTGGAATGAAAATAACTACACACTCACTTGATCAAAAGATGATCGGGCAGCACTACGGCTTGCAGAAGAGGTGTTTCTCCGTAGATCTGGAAGATCTTCACAAAACCGGGCTCCTCGCGGGCAGCGTTTCGGCTCGGGAATAACGCTCTTCGGGATCCTCGGGGCTTCGGATCTTACTTCGGGGCTCGGGAATATTACCGGGGCTTTGGGGTACAAACGGCACGCAAATCGAGGCAAAACTTAGAGAGAGGGAAGAGTTTGAACAAGAGAAAATGGCTGAATTCGAGTTCTATTTATAGGCTGCTGGGTCTGGGATTACGCGGGGCGTACTCAAATTACGCGGGGCGTACTTTGACGTCACTGCGTGCGTCGACTGGTGGCACTCGAGTATTGGTCAGACAAGTTGCATCCGACTGAGTACGCGGGGCGTACTCAAATTACGCGGGGCGTAATTGACTTGTCAAACTTCTAAATTGCGTAACTTTCGTATACGAGCTCCGTTTTCGACGTTCTTTATATCCACGCGAAGGTCAGACCATACTCTACAACTTTCATTTAGACTCCGTCGGCTAATTTTGACTTTTATTTTTATTATTTATTTTTAGAAGGCCGGGACAGAAAAACTTCGTTATAAATTCATAACTTCTTCGTCTGACGTCTGTTCTCGCCTAACTTTTCATTGCTTTGCTACTAACAACAAGATCTTCGATTCTCATTTAGATTGTTTCGGCTAAAAACCGCTCGATCTCAAATCGAGTATTCGGGCTGCACACTGCTAAGTCGAAACTTCAGAAAATCATAACTTCCTCATACGAAGTCAGATTTGGGCGTTCCTTTTATGCACGCTCTCGGTTTAACGAAATATACGACTTTCGTTTAGATCGCTAAGGTTAAATATCGCTCTATCTTAAATTCATATTTTACGTCACTCGGCGTCGTGTCGGTTCTGTCGCGAAACTTCGACAGTTCATAACTTCTTCGTTATAACTCGGATTTTGGCATTCCTTATATCTCCGGAATCCTTGTTTCGACCACTAAAACTTTATGCAAAGATGTTGGGCTTATCTCACACTTAAATTTTGACGCTTATTTTATTCTTAATTCATTAAATTATAAAATTAAGAAAATACACACATAAATCACATAATTCAAATAATTCACAAATAATACATTCTTATTATTTCAAGTTGAGTTACAAGGTTAACCTAGACTATTACATTGGTAAAAATGGCAAGCCTAGAAACACGGGCGTTACACATTAAGGCCTAAACTATGGCCCATCTGTGGCCCAATTTTCCAAATTGGGCCCGAACCCTTATATGGGCCTTACCCTAAGCCCATCAACATAATCTAGTCCATATTATTATTCTTGGATAGCCCATTAATAATCCAATTACCAAAGCCTAATGGAAAGGCCTAACTCAAGGCCCAAGTGAAATTAGGGTTTTCATATAAAATGATGATTAGGGTTAAGTTTTCCTACTGAACGCATTAAGGACTTAATCCATTAAGCCCAATATCGACTTAGGTTGATTGCAAATTATTATTAATTAATATATTAAGTTTAGTGAATAATTCAAGTCCGGTCCCAATTAAATTCCCAAATTTAGGGTTTCACATAAAATGACAATCAAGGTTAAGTGTTTCTCACTTAACCCGTTAAGGAATTATTCTATTAAGTCCATCACTCTATTAGATAAGTCATATGGTGTGATTGGGCTTAATATATAATTCCATTCTAATGGCCTAAGTGTGGGTCCTGATAAGTCCAAGCCCCATAAATCTAATATTAGGGTTTTCTAAACCCTAATTAGGGTTTCCAACCCTATCTTAGCCCAATAGGCCCAATAGCTAGGTATTTTGATCAATTAGGGTTCATTAGGCCCATTAGGGTTTTAGTACCTTTGTCCAAACATCCCAACGAATCAAACACAACAAGCACGGTGTCACCCAACACGGCGGCTGGTGGCGACAGCCACCACCTCACAGTGGTGGTTAGTTTTTTTTCTTTCATTATTCCACTTTCTAATAAATTTTACAAAGCTTTAATCCCAAAATAAACACATACTAAAGATAAACACACCCACAACCACCTTGTGGTGGCCGACGGTGGTAGATGGTGGCAACCACCACCTCATGGTGGTGGTGGTGGTGGTTGTTCTTACAGTTTTCGGCCAAACAACCCTACACACAACACCTACTCGACATAAGTACACCCACACACGTCTTTGATTTGTTCAAAAGGTCCAACCACCCACCTGGTGGCTCATGGAGGTAGCATCAACAGTTTTGGGATGGCAGACACCACCTCATGGTGGTGGTGGTGGTTTCTCTCGGTTCCTCGTTAAGCAGCAACACACACCACATGAATCTTGAAGCAGAATCACACACCCACACAAACTCATAGCCACCTCCCATGGTGGCTGGTGGTGACGAGATAAGGCAGCGACATCGGAAAGTAGAAGGAACGGCGGCATATAGCGGGATTTGCGATGACAGCTACCACCTCACGGTGGTGTTAGTGGTGTCTTTTCATCTTCTCATCGAAATTGACCACAACGGCAGCAGTGAGGCGGCAACTTGGATGTAGACTTGTTCTCGCCGGAAGCTAGGGGCTGTGTCGTGTTGGCTGATCGGAAATGAGCTAGGCGATGGCGTCCGGTGGTTTACGACCTCAACAGAGGTGGTGGTGCAGCGTCAGAGGACAAAGAAGTGAGAGCGGAGGTTAGAGGAGGAAGGAAGGTGGCGGCTGCTTATCATTTTAGGGTTAGGGTTGGGATGGATTTTGATATGTGCATAATTAGTTAATTATTTAGCATACATTTTTATTCATTTTTAACTAATTATGTGTATAATGTGGACAAAAGGTACTTAATAATGTTTAAATTTTGTTTTTAGTCCAAAAGACATGCTTGGGAGTGAAAGGGAACAAGGGGAAGCAATTAGAGACCAAAGAATGAAGAATGAGGGAAAAAAGCTTACCTACGCGGTGAGTTCTCGAGGCTACTCGGCGAGTAAACTAGAATATTCCAGAACATAAGTAAAGACTCCTGGTATAAGACAGATAACAAGCATCTACTCAGCGAGTTGGGTCTGCTACTCGCCGAGTACACCCTGTTTTGTGATAATTATAAATACCAAACCATTATCCGAATGGAAAGGACTTTTGGCGATTTTGAGAGCTGAACCTGCGAAAAAGAACCCTTGGAGGAGCTAAGGAGCCTTAACCTTCAATACTTTGAAGAATCTAGGCAATTAGGTTAATCATTCCACTTAGCTTTAGGAATTAAGTATGTTTAGCTTAGTTAAATATGCTTTTGAGTTTGTTTTTGTTATGACTATCAACTAAATTCGTTTTGTTTCTGCTGGGGAAGACTAAATTACTCCTATGGTTTAGAATATACTTTTTGATTGATTGTTATTTGGTGATTTTATTAAATTAAGTTTGTTAAAGAACCTTATGCATTGATGACAACTATTTTCCGTTAATTGGAAGGTAATTAAGCTGCATGAACATCTCTTAATTATTAACCTCAAATGTTATGTGAACACTGTATCATATGCTTAAGAATAATGAATATGAAATTAAGGTTAATTAGAGAATGGGTAAATTCATGTGTGAGCTTGTTTGAGAAACCAACAAACAAGAGGTTAATTGAAACACCAACTTGATTAACCAATTACAAATCTTATTTAATCCAAACAATTGAAATAGGAAATTAATTAGTTTAAACAATTGGCCATTGCTTGAATTGATTAATTGTCTAAGGGTTAGGAGTAATGAACATGAACCTAACCACTATAGTTGGTAACCAATAATAATTAATTTATCATTTAAATAACCATAGGAGTGAATTGGTTGAACCTAAACAGAAACCCTTTAATAAATTTGGTAAATTTGTCATTTGCTTTAATTGTTTAATTAGTTAAGTATTTAAGTGCTTTGTTTAAGTTTCTAGTCTTGTAAAACTAGAGAAAAAACCCTTTTACTTTTATTACTTGGTTAGTTAAAATTAGTTAATTAGATTAATTTTCGTTCCCTGAGTTCAACACCCTACTTATCCAACTATACCACTAAAAGAAAGGTTCACTGCCTTTGTGTGCTTAATTTATTAACTAAAAGTAGGAACTAAACTAGCCCGTTTTACACACATCAAGTTTTTGGCATCGTTGCCGGGGAACGGTTCTAAATAATTTATCTAATTTCTATTTTTTTCGATCCTTTGTGTGAGTTTACTGGCACAAAGTTAATATATTGCAGTTTAATAATTAGTAGTTAGCTTTTAGCATCTAAGTTAGTTTTTATTTCAAGTTTAGAGTTCTTCAAAAATACACTGCTACTCACCGAGTGCATTCGCACCTACTCGGCGAGTATAGCAGACTTTTGCCTTTAATTTTCTTTTTTTTAGTTACATTTTTTTTTGTTCTTTTTATGTTTTTATCTTGTTTTATTTCAGGACTTTCATGACCAGAGCATTAAACACCCCGCTGGTACCCCCATTTGAAGATCCCGAATCCACATTGAGAAGGAACAGAGGAAAGGACGTGGAAAGCTCGAATACACCAAAGAAGTCACCTTTGTCTAATTTGAAGACTATTTTTGGGAAGAAGAAGAGCAGCAAATCAGGAGCATCCAGCGCATCTTTAGCAAGCGAAGACCCGATCAAGGAAGACACCGAGGAGGAAGAAGAACCTACATACGGGCACGACTCCGATTCCGGCGACGAGTTAGCTCATACCATGGCTAACATTGATGAAATCCCCATGGGAGAGTGGAAGAAGAGGATCCGCGATGACACCAGCCCAGGACTTGTGCAACCCGCAATTCCCACTACTGCTACTTTCGAGCTAAAGGGCCACATACTCGCCCAGCTAAAGGGAATTCCTTTTTATGGAAAAGACCACGAGGATGCCTACAAGCATTTGGATGAAGTCAATGATGTAGTTGATTACTTTAACGTTCCAAATGTGCCTCGCGAGACACATCTACTTTGCACGCTTCCAGTGACATTCAAAGGTGTTGCAAAAGACTGACTCAAATCACTTCCCCCCGGATCAGTCACCACATGGGCCAAGATGAAAGAAGAATTCATTGATCACTTTTTCTCACCTTCCAAGATAGCCAAACTGAAGAAGGACATTGCTAACTTTGAACAACAAACTGTAGAGTTGCTATATAAAGCTTGGGAGAGGTACAAGAGTTTACTAAGAAACTGCCCACACCATGACCTTAATAACCAACAAGAAGTCTCCATTTTCTATGATGGAGTCAATGTCACAACCAGGTAGTTACTTGACTCGCAAGGCCCACTCACAAAGAAGCCACCCCCTGATCAAGGAATTGATTGAAGAATTCTCTAAGCATTCTAGAGAATACTACAACCCAAGAAATGATGTAACTAGGGGAGCCGCATATGCAGCTACTGAAGACTTGTCCGCAGTCATGGCTATGCTAAAAACCATGGATAAGAGGATGGATAAAATGGATCAAACGATCCATGCTATTCGGGTGGGTTGTGAAAATTGTAATGGACCTCATCTTACTAGAGACTGCGACTTGGATGAAAATGGCAACAAAAAGGTGCAAGTATGTTACTCAAGTGGGGACCGATATGATGAAGACTAGCAAAAACCAAAGAAAGAGTGGCTCCCGTATGAAGAGTACAAGAAGGCTAAGGAGGAGAAGTACAAGCAGAAAGGAAGAGGTTTTTACCAAAAGGGGGAGCCGGCACAAGAAAGAAAACCAAGTTTGGAAGATATACTTACCAAATTTGTAGCTGCTTCAGAAAAGAGACATAGCGATCATGATGCTGCCATTCAAGAAACAATAACTATCCTTAAAAACCAGCAAGCATCCATTCACAACATAGAAATGCAGCTGGGGCAACTTGCTCAACAAATAAACCAAAGATCACCGGGCAAACTCCCTAGTAAAACCGAAAATAACCCACGAGGCGCGCATATAAATATAGTTACAACAAGAAGTGGGAAAATAATCACTCATCTGGCCCCTATTCAGAAAGAAGCACCCAAAGAATCACAGAAGGAGGAAGCAGAAAATCGAAATCTTCAATCTGATAGCTCTACTTGCCGAGTACAAAATATGGACACAGAGAGTCCACTGCCAAATCCGAAGGATCAGGCCCCTGAAAAGCTTTATCAGCCTCCAATACCATACCCAGCCCGAGCTAAGAAGGAGAAGCGGGAAGAGGAGTACCAGAAGTTTCTAGATCATATCAAGGCTCTTCAAATCAACATACCCTTCATTGAAGCTGTCGTACAAATGCCCAAATATGCTAAGTTCCTTAAGGAACTTCTCACTAATCGAAGGAAGATGGAGGAAGTGAAGAAGGTAGTCCTCAATGAAAACTGCTCACCTACCATGCTAAATAAGCTACCAAAGAAGAAGGGTGACCCAGGGAGCTTAACTTTGCCTTGCCAATTTGGTAAATTGGCTACCATTCACGCCTTGGACGATTCGGGAGCAAGTGTGAACCTAATGCCATATTCATTCTTCAAGAAGTTGGATCTCCCGGAACCAAGGCCAATTCGCATGGTGATTCACTTAGCTAACAAGACAGTCACTTTCCTAAGAGGCATATGTGAAGACTTACTGGTCAAGGTGGACAAATTCATCTTTCCCGCTGATTTTATAATTCTAGATACGGAGGCAGATCCTCAAGTTACGATCATCCTCGGAGGACCCTTCCTCAACACTGTGAGTGCTATAGTAGACATGAGGGATTCGAAACTTACTTTGCGGGTATGTGATGATTCAATAACTTTTGGGGTTGATCAAGCCATGAAGTATTCAAGGAACAATGACGATACGACATTCTCAATTGACATGCTAGATGAACTATTAGAGGAATGCATAAGTGAATATTCTTGCAAGTCCACAATTTTTGATGAAGAATTTGATGCAGAAAAAGACTTAATGGAGATTGAAAGGTTGTTGGAAGAAGCTGAGTTTGAAGAATTGGTGAAGCAATATGAAAGCTCTACTCGCCGAGTAGGGTTGAGCTACTTGCCGAGTTCATCCTTAGAAAAGGCAGAATTCGTAAATACAGCTACTAACTCGCCGAGTTCCTTACATGTACTCGGCGAGTACAACAGTCAGAACCCAAAATCTGAGCTCAAAAAGTTACCAGAACATTTGGAGTATGCTTTCCTTGAAGATGGCAACCAAAAGCCAGTAATCATAGCCTCTGACCTGTCCAAATCTGAAAAGGAAGAGCTAGTGCAAGTTTTGAAGAAGCGAAAGCGGGCCATAGCATGGAGCATCACCGACATCAAGGGAATAAGACCCTCTTATTGCTCTCACAAGATTAATCTGGAAGAAGGATCAAAGCCGGTTGTACAACACCAAAGAAGATTAAATCCGAATATGCAAGAAGTGGTCAAAAAGGAAGTGGTCAAACTCTTAGATGCGGGAATTATCTATTCCATTTCTGACAGTCCGTGGGTGAGTCTGATCCAAGTGGTGCCCAAGAAAGGAGGGATGACGGTCATCACCAATGAAAAGAACGAGCAAATTCCAACACAAACGGTAACCGGTTGGAGAGTGTGCATCGATTATCGAAAGCTAAACGATGTCACTTGTAAAGACCATTTTCCCTTACCTTTTATTGATCAAATGTTAGAAAGATTATCGGGCCATAGTTATTATTGCTTTTTGGACAAATTTTCGGGTTATTACCAAATACCCATAGACCCAATGGACCAAAAAAAGACCACATTTACTTGACCAAGTGGGACTTTTGCTTATAAACGCATGCCCTTTGGGCTATGCAATGCACCCGCGACTTTTCAAAGGTGTATGACATCCATATTCCACGATATGGTGGAAAAATTCATGGAAGTTTTTATGGACGATTTTTCTGTTTTTGGATCTTCCTTCCATGATTGTCCCCCAAATCTTGACTTAATGCTTGCTAGGTGTGAAAAAACCGACTTGGTCCTGAACTGGGAGAAATGTCACTTTATGGTTCAGGAGGGTATAGTGTTAGGCCACAAGGTTTCCAAAATGGGAATTGAAGTAGATTGGAAAAAGATTGACACCATTGCCAAATTACCCCCACCAACTAATGTGAAGGGCATTAGAAGTTTTCTGGGTCACGCGGGTTTTTACCGGCGCTTTATAAAAGATTTTTCTAAAATAACTAGACCTCTAACACAATTACTATTAAAAGATGCACCATTTAATTTTACTAAAGTTTTACCAAAGTGGGTGAGACTTTACATGTTCCAAAACTTGAGGGCAAGTTTTTTAACTTTCAAAACTTTTCATCTTTCATAACTTATGAGTTATTGGTTTATTAAATATAGAGACTTTTCATTTTGTGTAACCTATGTGTTTCTTTAATGGACTTTAAAAGAGTGACTTTTGGTAATCCATAACTTGAGGAAAAATTATGGATTCCATTAAAACACATCAAAATCAAGAATTAAACTACCAAGCAAGTTGCAAATAATTCCTATGATCTTCTAAACTTATAAGTTCATGAACATGCATATCAACAATTTCAAGAATCATAAATAAACCATAAAAAACTTGAAATATTGATAATAGCCATTGAAAATGGATTAGCATAACCATTACACCATATAAAACAAGTTTTATAAGACCAAAACAGTTTAGGGTAATGTTTCTAGTCCATTTCTAGCAGCAAAACTTTAAAATCTGCATTCTGGGGCTCCTACTCGTCGAGTGCACGAACCTACTCGATGAGTAGGATGAACTATCACATGGACTCGGCGAGTTCATGCTGCAGAATGCAGAAAACTTGATTTTTTTCAACAATTTGCATCAAATATCAAGAAAACAAGCTTAGGCTCTGATACCACTGTTTGGGTTTTGAGCATTCTAACACTCCTAAGGTGTACATGCAATCCTAGAAAACTTGGATCTATGTTTTACTAAGATACATCCAAATACGATTTTCCAAGGTTTTTAACCTAACTAGCATGACATAGAGAACTTTTAAACATAATAGCTAGTAGAAGAACATACGTTTTGTTGTTTGGATTCCTTGAGAACCTTGTGAGCCTAGCACCTCAAGTTTAATGCCTTAAATGTCTCACACAACACCATAACACTTGGAATAACCTTGAGAGAAGTTCACTAACACTCAAAATTCGGCTAGCCCTCTTGTACTTGGTTGTAGTGTCAATTTTGCTAGTCATGCGGTCTTTATATAGTTGTGTCACAAGTAGGGTTACACCATGTAAACCCTAATTGTCATGGCTTTCCATATTCCATGATCCATGGGTTTGTAACCTCCATGGAGTACCTTATGGGTTTTAGCCCAATCCACACAAACCATGGATCATTAGCCCACTATACAAGAATAGATGATTTACACAATCAACCCCATATATTTAATTAGTCTCTTTTTAATCATTTAATTAATTCCAAATTAATTCATTAATCAATACTAATTAAATAATATTATTAATATATTAGAACTTATAATATATTAATAAACCTTAAGTGTCCTTTCTCTCATTTAGTCTATCCAAGTGTTGCAATGCCATGCAACCCAAATGTACCATGCTAACCGGGTCAAGTACATTCCAGGAATATTTATGAACTTATACACCTAATCCAACAGAAGTGAGATGAGTCTGATCGCGAAGAAATGGATTTCGATCGCATGATTCGATGATCGAATTTTTGGAGCTACTACTTTTAGAGCTACGATAGATTGTTTAGTAATATGAAATAGCATAGTTTTCATTTGAATTTGCATTGTAAGGACAAATTTCTCCGCACCTTTTATAAATATAATTCCATGCAATGGCATGTATGAAAATTGATGTTTTTGTATTTCTATTTTTAGCAATGTTGAAATGGATGTGATTCTCAGTTATGTTATTTGCGGTAATTTACCAAATAAGGAAAGATTCTTGTCGCTTGAGTTTCAATTAGACAGAAACTTGGAATGATACAACTTGTATTGTATGATGAATGAGAACCTTCATATTTGGAAAATTATGACTTATTCCTTAACAAATAGTCAAGTGAAGGACTAGGAGAACTGCTACACATTGTTGTGCACTGGTCAAGTCCACCATAAATAACAATAAGATTCTTCATCATAATTTACTAAAAGTATAGTAAATGTGGTTATTCTTACAAGATTAAGTATGATTTTGAATCATTGAAAAGTTTCAATGAATAACAGAACGAATAAGAAGAATCAATAAGGTAGAAAGATAAAAGTGTCTCTAATTTGAAAAGATCGGAGAGTACTTTTGTATCGTGTTTTATGATCGTCTTAATGATTAAGAACCATATCACAATTGATTTTCTGTGTACACCTTAGTGCACTAGTATGGCTAAGAGGAGGAATCAGAAATTGTTGAAATGGTTAAATCAGAATGATGTGTCATACTTCATTCCAAAATCAAGTCTTAGAGTCGTACTCCAAGATTGTGACTTGAGTGACACATCTTAAGAAGTTTTAACACACTCATCAAATGTAGAGTAGAAAATTGTTTTTCTTACTCTTGCACACTTGAAATTGGTAAGTTGTGATGTCTTGGATAAGGCGAAGACCAACTAAGACCAATTATGTGTAGTGGTTTGTCTTGATAAGAATCCTTACTTACTCTTGAATTTTTTTTTGTCAAAAAAAATATGTAAGAGAATCTTATATGTCAAGAGTTCAGTGAGAGTTTTAACATTTTTGAAAAGCTTCAAGAACAGATCAAGAGTAAAACTATTAGACACTAGCACACCACTTGAGGTTTGTAACCTATCGTGTTGACAAAATTTTATTTCTGTGCCATTCCAATACAGTTACTTATGCATATGAGTTCTACGAGTTCTCAATTCACTGCATAAGGGCAAGCACCTTGTTCAATGAAAGTACATTGACTAGTATAAGTGAGCTGCTAAATAACTTGAAAGCAATAGTGTGACCCTTGATGGAAAGAAATTAAGAATGAACAAGTTCTCTCCATAAGAGTTTGGATTTGTCACAAACTTTATCTTATGATTATGGTTATGACAAATTCACATGGATAAGAACACATACACCATAAAATCTAAGTGTCATAAGGTTTCTCTCCGTTTCATGAAAATGAATTGTGAGGAAACGCTTTCACTAAGAGAGATTTTAAGGAGATAGCAATTGTAATAATTGCATTCTCAAATTCGATTATGATTACGACATCCCTCTTCATAGTTCGAATTGTGAGATTTGGCAATTAGTTTAAACATTTAAGACTTATTGTTATAAGTGTTGAAATTGTTTAGACACACATATAAGTTATCTAAGAAAAGGTGTATGAGTTTGAGAAGCTTAGATAAAGGCTTATCGAAGCATATCGTATTAGAAATATGAACTTTAGAAGTCAATAAGTATTGATTTCTAGAAGTCCAAATGTTTTTTGAATGCGTGTCAAAGCTAGTGGGAGCATAAATTTTATGCTGGTATGGATATAATCATCATGTTAGTGGGAGCATGATTATTATTTTAAGTATTGCATGTTAGCAATATTAATTATAAAAAACAAAAGTTTCACTTTGCAAAGTTGCAGAGGTTGAAAAGTTGTTTTTCTATAATTAAGGGAGAAAATATTATACTTCATTTCAAATCTAAAAGCTTAGATCGAGAAATTTTAATCAAATTTAGTCAAAAGACATATATGAACGTTATGTTGAAAAGATTCAACTTAAAAGATTCTATATAAGGCAATATTATAGCAAGGAACTGGTAAAGTATCACGTTTTTCACTATGAATTGTGTCTCATATGCTTCGGGTATAGGATCAATTGCATATGCTGTAATACTCAACCGTTCTAAAATTTTCCAAATGCCTAAAGCATTAAGAGGGAAAAAGGACTAGAACGGTTTGACTAACATAATTGGACAACTGTCAACGGTAATCTAAGGTTCGCTAAGGATTGGTCGCTTGTGAACAGTTGGAAGTATAATAATGGATGGACCATATTGGCATTATTATGATTAGATATGATTTTATTAATAACAAGTTGTCATATGGTAAATATGGAAATGATTCCATATTGGGAGTTAGATGTTAAGAATTTATGTCTAGATTAAAAACTTTTATGCTAGAAGGATGTTCAAAGGAATGTACTTTGAATGAGAGAATTCACGTCTATGGAATTGTCTTGTAACAATCTCTAGTAGAGAAATTTGTAATTTCAGTGAGAAAGTCTTGGTGACTTTTTTGCAATAATATTACAAAATGATCATTGCATAAAATGTTAAAATCAAACGTATTCAAATAGTGGGAAGAATTTGGTATTCTTACACAATTTAATTTCTTCCCCCCTTTTCTTTTCTAATGATAAGGATTGGGAGTTGTGAAATGAGTATCATTGGAAATGTGTTCAATTGATCTATTTTACAAAGTATGGACCATAGGTAAACATACTGTGCATGTTTGGTGCATGGGACAACTATTGTTATAGTTCAAGTAATAAGTTGATTATCCGAAACATTATACAATGAATAATGTGTAATCAATATGGTGACTAAATAAAAGGGGTTTTATTTATACTCAAAAAGTTTAGGGCCATATTGGATTCGATTATTCTTGTGAATCACTTTGCATGTTTTGACTTCCTAAATAATAAGATTATTCAAACATTCCACAGTCGCTCATACTTTGGGAATAAGTATGAAAGAAGATTGTCATGAATTGGTTTGTAGATTGTCTAAAGTGTATTAGACATAGCAAAAGTTTGCTGCAACGTTCATGAGTGCTTATGAATAAGATTTGAGCATTGGATTAAACCCACGCTCACTTGAATCACTTCATGGATTTTATCACGGGTGATTAGTGACACGATAATATCTTCTATTCTTGAAACCGAGACATGTGAGTTGTATTCTGCAAGTTGGTTGCACATTGATAATATGTTAACACACCAATAACTTGGTGTCATAAAACATATTGTTGTGTGGAATTTGATGAGTAGTTACAAGCGAGCATTGAGTCAAAGTTTATCTATTCCTTTTATCCAAAGTGGAATAAAAGTGATATTTGTGAGCCCCTCGATGATTTAGTGATGACATCCTACGTGCTTGGCCAAGCCGAGACTAAGTTGATGTGTTCAATTGTAGTCTGTTGTCAGTCGTCGTAAATCGGAAATCAGGAAACAACAGATGAACAGAGAGTATGATTAAAATCCATGTCTCAGTTCATACGATATCTAGAATGAAGGAATATATGATCCTTTATCTAAAGGACACATTTCTGATATGATCAGAGTTCGACAACGGCTTTTGAAAGCTAAGATTGTTGATCAGCTTCTGAAGTCATACGCAATATAGTTATTAGACTTATCCAAGTGGGAGATTGTTGGACTACGTGTCTAAGCCCATAACTATTTTGGTATGTACTTGACCCGATTGTGAGCATGGTCCTTTTGGGTTTCCTTCACCATAGCAACTGATAGGATGCACTAAGGAGAAAAAGGATTAATTATGATTTATTAATATATTATATGAATAATATATTAAAAAACAAATCATATTGTTTAATTAATATTAGTCAATAATTATTTTTTTGGCTAAAAGGGATTAATTAAATAAATAGGATTGATTGTGTAACTATAAGATAGATGCATAAATGGGCTAATGGACTCTATAGAAGTTGGAGTGGATAAAATCTATGGGGAAACCCATAAGAATTCATCCAAGGTCTCTAAGGAGGGAGTTCATGGGTTGCTTAGGGCCTAAGCAGTCAAATTAGGGTTTCCTAGTTGAAAACCCTAATAGCCTACCTATATAAGGAACCCCTAAGGCCCAAAAAACGTGGTGAAGTAATCATTAAGGGTTCTTGGACATTTTTGGTGCTCCTCCTCCTTCTCATACGTCATTTTGTTGCTCATGATGTTTTTTACTCCATTAGAGGTGCAACATTTGAGCCACTAAGATTTCAAAGGTCAAGATCAAAAGGAATTTAGATTGTTATTGCTACATAACAATCAAGGTAAGATCTAAACCCTAATTCATATGTTAATTCGATTATTGTACGCTAGATCTAGGGTTTATGAGCTTTGGATGATTATTGCATGTTCATTAGACAAACTAGATCCAAAGCTTTAGGGTTTGTATGTACACCATATGATTGATGTAGTGCTCATAACCCATCACATACATCTAAACTTCAGATCTAAGCTTATTAAAACCTCTAAGGACATAAAGTTGCAAACTTTATGCCTTTGCATGGCTACAAGGAGCCCAATACTAAGAACCTAACTTGCTCAAACATTTTCTACACCATAACTATTGCATGGGGACACACCAAGATCCAATCTTACACTTTATGACTTAACATACCCTAAAATGCCTGAAACGAAAACTTAAAGACTCCGGAGTACCTCATACTCACAAAGACCTAGGTTTTGGGACAAAAGGAAAGAATATCTAAGCTTAACGAAGATCTAGAGCAACATGAGCTAAGGTTGGAGATTTATACATCCAAATGATGCACAATGAAGAGAAAATGTTGGATCCAAGGTCTCAAGAGCAAAGCCACTTCCTTGATGATCTTCCTTCATAAATAAGAATGTCCAAAATGCACTCTAAAGCTCGGAATGCTCAAAATAGGTTAGCGTTCAACAAGGAGAGTCGGTTTTAGGGATGAAGGCTAATAATAAGAAGGGTTTTGGGGTTATAATGCTTCTTATATAGTTCACAAGTTGTAAAGATTAGGTTTTGGTCCAAACTGCATACGCCCTGCGTACCAGCATATCCTCAGCGTACACACACAAGACTAGGTTTACCCTGCATACCAAGGTGTACCCCCAACGTACCCATGCTGCACCCAAAATACGAAAATACCATAAAGGGCCACTTTGCATAAAATCACTTACAAAGGGGATAAAGGGTAAATACCTGGAAGAATAAGATGTTACATAACAACCAAGTAATGAAAGTAAATAGAGAAAGAAACAAGCAATTTATGTGGTTCGGCAAATTTGCGTACATCCACACCAGAAGAGAAAGTCTTTTTTATTAGGTTAAGCATTTCACCTTACTTTTCCCTTTACAATACGTGATGTTCTTCCACACACTCCAACCCTACATCTTTTCACTGAGAATTACATAACAAATAAGGATGAGCTTTTTAACCTTGGGCCAAAACAGTTGGGCCAGAAACTTAAGTTACTAGGATGGGATGACTCAAGCTCACTAGAGTTGTCTCAAGCTTACTAGATAAACCACTTGAGCTTACTACCAACAACTGGATTCAAGGCCTTTTAAAAATGGTTAATGGGGACCATGAATCAACTTAATAAAATGATAAATAGAAAGTTTAATGGCTTATATCATCTATAGAAGGAGATCTCTTCGATGGATCTTTTCCATGAAAAAGATTCAATTGAAAAAGAATCATTTTTTTTATAATAGGATAACTTAGTTTTATTTATTTATGGTGCTCACAATCACAATAAGTTTTTTATTTATAATTGGTTGAAAATTTATGACCAATCCACCTGATCTTCAAAGAGCTCTTGGTAAGAGCATTTTATTTAACTAACTTCTGTAAAACGCTTTGGCATAAATAAACTACTCCAATAACTTTTTTCAATTTTCAAGTGATTTTTCTCTTGAAAAAACTTCCAAAAGCTCCTATTGTAGGTATTCGTAATGAAAATGATTAATGGGGATGATTTTATTGCTTGAAAAAAATTAGTTAATGGAAGGTATTAAGGCTTTATGTTGTTGGGGAGTAGTAAGTGGGGTGATAGTGGAGAACTAGATTCCTGATGGATCATGTAAGTTTGCTTTCAGAACTGATATTTACACCTTATACTTGGGTTACAGGAAATACAATGTAGGATAATCCAAAAAAGACACTTGTTTATCTAGACATAGAAACAAAAAGCCAAATCTTCAGAGTTATGAGTTTTTTTTTTCAAGAAGAGCTATAAAGCCCCTTGGACCTCGCTAGGGGCGTGGCCGCCTTAGCCACCATCATTATGTCGTACTAATTAATAATTTGATCTTATATATGGATGCACTCCACATTCACCAAACATATACCATAAAGTACAAATAATAAGCTTATTAGCTCAATGTTACTTCCAATTACCCAAAATACTTGGTGACGCTAAAATCACCAACATATCTTAAGGGATATAAATCAAAAACGTTTGCAATATAGACGAAGGAAAAAACTATCGCACTGTACTAGTGGCTGATAATATGGCTTGAAAATAATGATCATTGTAGTTAATATGAGGGTTTAAGAGAAAAACAAAATGAGGTTGTTACGTTCCTTTAAATAAGAATGATTGAGAGGTTGGTATATGGCCAATAAAAACTTCTTCTTTGAAACCCTTCATAGCAGTCGAATAGAAGAGAAAATCGGCCAAGAAGTAACCCTTTTGGGGTCAAGAACACTCGACCAGACCAATGGTTGTGGTTGTGATCTTCAACATCTTTGATACCCATAAGAAACAAGTTTAATAGAATAAAGAAAACAACTTCTCTTAAATGCTTTGTAACAATCGGTTTAGTATAGAGAAAACCAGCTAAGAAGCCACCCTTTAGAGTTTAAGAAAAAATACCAAATCCATGGATGTAGTTGTGATATTCAAACGAGTAAGATAAAACTGACTTCACAAAACTCTTTGAAGGGTTAAATAAAATCCGCTAATATAAAGATTGTAATGGGCAAACATATATGTATAATGTATTGCTCTCGATCCTTTCTTTGTAACCATTTGTTGCAAAATATAATTAAAAAACAACCACAAAGAAACACCAAGATATAAAATAGAAACTTAAAACCGTGAAAACCAGTCTGAACAATACTTCATATTAAATGAATAAACCTTCAATAGAAGAATGTCAATAAACTTGACATGTTTTATAGAAGGAGAAGAAAACATTGATGGATTAGTAAATAAAGGATATAAGGGTTTTTATTTATAGCCTTGCATTGAGTGTCATAATACAACTCAAAAAACTTCTAATCACATGGAAAACCTCCAAATTAATGGTGTCACTTGGTGTAATCAAGAATATTTATACTCCCACATAATAATAAAAAAGTGCAATAACTGTTTTTGTGAAAAAACTTCTTATAAGGAAACTAAAATAAAAATAAGTACAACAAAAAAAATGCAATACTTTTTTAAGAAAATGTGTTCAACAAAATAATTCCATGCAAAGTAGAGTTTATGATGATTATCAAAAAATCATGGAAATTTGTAAGATTGTTTTAACTCGAATCTTGTGTACCAAAGTAACTCTAATCCTTAACAAGTCAAAACATATATTTATATCATCAATACCAATTGAAATATAAAATATAATCACATTATATTTCTTTTAAATGTCTAACCGAAAAAGACAACCACAAAAATTTAATAACCTTGTTTCTCTAAATAACTTTAATCACCCACAACATATCTTTATATCATCAATATCAATTGAAATATAAAATATAATCATGTTATAATTCTTTTAAATGTCTAAATGGAAAAGACAACCATAAAAATATTAGAGAAAGTAGGAATTGTAGTGAAGATCTAGATACCAACTTGGATCATGTAAACATTTTCCGAACTGATATTTCTACCCTATGCCTGAGTTACAAGAAATTCAACATTGGATAATCCAAAAGGATAGTTATGATTCTAGTCACAGAAGTCGTAAGTCAAATTGCTAGAAAGATTTTGTGAGTGTTTGAAGAAAAAAGAGAGCTAATATTCTTGTGTAACTTCTCAAAAGAAAGAGTCGTTTATGATGGATTTTAGCCATAAGAACTTTCCTATGTGCGCATGCAAAACCCTAATGCTTAGATCTAGGCTTTCTAATTAAACATGCTTTGAATCCAAGACTTCAAATGACTAATTAGGTTAAATAACAACATTGAAATAGATCTAGAATCATACCTTTGGATTCCTTGTTGATCTTGTTGTCTTGGAGCTTCTAGAGTCACAAATGTCACTCCTCTAATGGCTTACAAACACCAATAGCAAGCAAGATGATTTAGGAGAGAGGAGAGGGGAGGAATTCGGCCAGAGTATCTCTACTTTAGATGGTGTGTCGAATTCCCTCACCCCTAGGGTCTATTTATACTTGTAGACTCCTTAAGGATTACAGCTTTAACCCTAATTGGATAACTTAGACTTTAAGTTGATCCATATCCTTTCCTTGATAACCCTATGGACGATTTTGGCTTATCCAAGACCTAGAAATCGTCCATCCTATCTAGGATAAGGATTTATAGTCTAAAGTTTAACTATCAAACAATTGACAGTTTATACCCTCTTATTTAATTAATCTCTTTAAGTCACCAAATTAATTCCAATTAATCTATGACTTATATTAATCAAATAGCCATATATTATTCCTTATAATATTTGCTCTCTTTTAACAAATCATCCATCAAGTTGCTATGGTGAAGGCAACCCAAAAGGACCATGCACAACCGGATCAAATACTTGCCTAATATAGTTGCAGCCTTAGACACTATTCCAACAGTCTCCCACTTGGATAAGTCTAGTAACTATACAAGTACAATTCGGTTTGCAATCGTAGCTCTCAAAGACGCTATCAAACTCTGATCTAATCAATCTTGTCCTTTAGATAAGGGATCGTACAGTCCTCTGTTAGATATCATGCTGACAATCCTATGGAATGGTTAGTTAAGCATTTAGATTTCTCGATCTCTGATTTATTTGACATACACATCAATTCAGTTCTGACCGGGCCCGACACATAAGTCAAATCAAATCATCGAGTGGCCAAGATATCTCTTCTATCCTCTTAGGATAAAATTTACAGATAAACTTCGACTTATATGCATTTACTTATTCATTAACCAGCTATACACAACAAAGCGTTTTATAACACCAAGTTACTGATGCGTTTTCGCATTATCAATGCACAATCAATTAACAAATAATAAATCATATATCTAGGTTTTAAGACTATATGATATTATCGTCTTGCGATCACCTTTTATATCGTATTCCATAAAGCGATTCCAGCAAGCGCGGGTTTATTCCAATGCTCAAAACCAGTTCATAAGCACTCATGAACGTTGCAGCAACCCTTGCTATGTCTAACACCATTTAGACATTCTACACACCAATTCATGACAATCTTCATTCATATATACTCCCAACATATGAACGATTGTGGACCATTTGAATAATTCGATTATTCCTAATAAACTCAATTATTCTGGAAGTCAAAACATGCAAAGTGAAACAATAGTTAAACAATTAACATGTGACAGTAACTTTACTCATAAATAAAACTCCTTTATTTAATCATCAAATGTTAATTACATTTATCTATTATACGTTTCTAATACTATCTAATCTATACTAATATCATCCTTCAGCCTAATACTCCTAGCATGCTGCAAGTGCTTAACCCTACTCAGTCCCTTCGTAAGCGGATCTGCTGGGTTATCTTCTGATGATATCCTCTTCACTACGAGTTGTCCTTCTTCTACATGATGTCTAATGAAGTGATATTTTCTGTCGATATGTCGATATCTACCATGATCCCTCGGTTCCTTGTCGAGATCTACCATGATCCCTCGGTTCCTTACTCAACTTGGCATTTCCTTGTATCGGTAATTCTCCCTTCTTTGAGTTTTCCATACTAAAACGTTTTAGTACCTTCTCTAAGTAAGTATTCTGACTAAGTCCAATTAGTCTCTTACTTCTTTCTCTTACTATCCTTATTCCCAAAATGTAAGAAGCCTCTCCGAGGTCCTTCATAGCGAAACACTTCCCGAGCCAGGACTTGACTTCCTGCAAAGTCGGGATGTTGTTTCCTATGAGTAATATGTCATCGACATATAGAATGAGAAAGCTTACTATACTCCCACTGGCTTTGACATATACACAAGATTCGTCTTCGCTTCGTACAAATCCAAACTCTTTGACTTTCTCATCGAAGCAGAGATTCCATCTGCTAGACGCTTGCTTAAGTCCATAAATGGACTTCTCAAGCTTACACACTCTATTCGGATGCTTCGGATCCACAAACCCCTCTGGCTGAGCCATGTAAACATCCTCAGCCAACTTTCCGTTAAGGAAAGCGGTCTTGACATCCATTTTCCAAATCTCATAATCATGAAATGCGGCAATTGCTAGCATCACTCTAATAGATTTAATCTTCGCAACTGGTGAGAAGGTCTCATCATAGTCAACTCCGGGAGTTTGAGTAAAGCCCTTCGCGACCAATCGCGCCTTATATGTGTGTACGTTCCCATCTACGTCGGTCTTCTTTTTGAAGATCCATTTGCACCCAACGGTCTTACGTTCGGGCACATAATCAACCAAATTCCAAACTTGGTTATCGTACATGGATTGGATCTCGCTATCCATTGCCTCTTTCCATTTCGCAGACTCCGAGCCTGCCATGGCTTCCTTATAGCTATTAGGTTCATCAAGACTTACTAGTGTACCATCACTAATATACGTGTCCCCTTCGGTAGTAATATGAAAACCATAAAACTGGGGATGAACTCTAACTCTATCGGAACGTCTGAGAGGTAAGGATTCGTCAATCGGTTTAACCGGAGTTTCCTCCTCGGGTTGAATGCCAGCGGTAGAGGTTCCTTCATCTATCGACTCTTGAATCTCTTCAAGTTCGATTTGCCTCCCACTGTCTCCTTGGCTTATGAGTTATCGCTCTCGGAAAACTCCTCTCCTCGCAACAAAGACAACATTGTCTTTCGGTCTATAGAAGAGATATCCAAAGGATGTTTGCGGGTAGCCGACGAAAATACATCGCTCACTTCGAAGTTCAAGCTTGTCGTGAGTATCTCGTCTTACGAAAGCCTCGCAACCCCAAACCTTGATATGTGCCAACGAGGGAGCTTTCCCTGTCCACATCTCGTGAGGTGTTTTGGCAACCTTCTTAGTAGGGACTCGGTTAAGGATATGGGCGGCAATCTCTAAGGCATACCCCCAAAAGAAGATAGGTAGTGAAGCACGACTCATCATAGAGCGAACCATATCCAATAAGGTTCGATTACGCCTTTCTGCCACACCATTCAACTGCGGTGTCCTAGGAGGCGTCAATTGCGAAACTATTCCACACTCCTTGAGATAATCGTGGAATTCAAGACTTAGGTACTCTCCTCCTCGATCGGATCGAAGCATCTTGATTTTCCTGCCCAATTGATTCTCCACTTCATTCTTGAACTCTTTGAACTTTTCAAAGGTGTCTGACTTTTGCTTGATTAAGTAGATATACCCATATCTACTATAGTCATCGGTAAAAGTCACATAGAAGCGGTTCCCATCCTTCGTGGTTGATCTAAAGGGTCCACATACATCGGTATGTATTAGGTCCAATAGCCCCTCACCCCTTTCACAAGTACTCGTGAAGGGTGACTTAGTCATCTTTCCAAGTAAACAAGACTCACATGTGTCATCTTCCCTAAGGTCGAATGACTCCAACACTCCATCCTTTTGGAGTTGTGCTATGCGTTTCTTGTTGACATGTCCAAGACGACAATGCCACAAGGATGCTTTATCCATACTAGTGGAAGAATCAATATTCAAAACATCATTTCCTAAGTTATCAACAATCATAACAGTTTCATATATTCCATTACATGGTATAGCTTCAAAGTAAAAGACACCATTTAGATAAGCCAAAATAGAACCATTCTCATTATTAAAAGAAAATCTAAATCCTTGTCTATATAAACCATGAAATGAAATGATGTTTCTAACCATTTCTGGCGAATAGCAACAATTGTTCAAATCTAAAACCAAACTATTCCTAAGCACTAAAGAATACACTCCAATCTTGGTCACAGGCGACGATCTTCTGTTCCCCATGATTAGATTGATCCTTCCTTGCTCTACATCCCTACTTCTTCTTAGTCCCTGCACATTAGAACAAATGTGATAACTACAACCGGTATCAAGAACCCAAGAAATAGCATGATTAGAATCGTTAGATTTGATTGTGTATATACCTGCGAAAGATGGCTTGATCTTTCCTTCTTTGATCGCTTGCAGGTAATCCGGGCAACTTCTCTTCCAATGTCCTATCTTGTGGCAGTGGTGGCACTCTGCCTCCTTTGGGTTGGAGCAGGTCTTAGCGGGATCAACTTTGGTCCCACTAGAAGAGGCACCATCTCGGGCTTTCACCTTGCGATAGTTATTCGATGAAGTTTTCCTCTTCTTTCCCTTCCCTTGACCAATAGCCAAGACAGGAGCAGCGGACGGATTGGGAGTAGGTGCAACAGACTTGTCCTTGAAGTTGCTCTCAGCGACCCTCAAGAGACCTTGGAGTTTGCTTAGGGTGACCTCTTCAATTAGAAAAGGACAAAGATATATTAGAATAATAATCCCTAATTATCACCCAATAAGAAAATTAGGGCTAGGATCCAACAATAACATTTACATACTAGAAAAGGGATGCCGTAATCTAACATGCAAATAAATTGAAGGTAAGTGAATGACGATTCACTAATTCTCCATTACAAAACTTAAACTATTAGTCCTAAGTGTTTTTTGAGAATTCCTAGGTTCGGATGAGATTCATTGAAACTATTCAATGGCATGTTTAAATCTCGATATGCCCCTCTCGTTTGTGACTGGGATGCCGAGGATCACAAAGCGGGTGTGAATTACCATGCAAATTCACATGGTGCCTTCATTGTAACGATCACCTATTCGATGTGCCGGTAAACCACACACGCTCCATCGAACTATGATAAACAATGAATCACCCTTTGCCACCTTCGCTTAGAACCAATTAGTGTGCCGGTAAACCACACATGCTCCACTAACTTCTTAGCAAGGTGCAAAGTGTAATTTCATGGGATTGCATCAATTCACTTTTCCTAAAGTAACTAAGATTGGGAAATTTTTTAAAACGTGTAGTTACTTTGTATTTCTTATTATACTTTTAATGAGAAGATGAGGTTGCCCTATCCTACCCGTTCGGCTAACGACCCTCCACCAATCAAGCAAGCGGTGGGTGTGAGTGTACACCCATTAAGCGCCATTTTATAGGCCGCAACCTTATACCCACCTTATAGATCGGCTTCGTGAATGAGGCCTACTAACAGTAAGACTAGCATTTAGTTATACATATATATATTATTCTAGTAATATCATATTAGTATAGGGTTGTATTTTAAAACTTTTCAAAATCTAGGGTTTGAAATTTAAGTTGTCTAAATTAAAACTTTTAATCACAAATATAAATTTCAAAACTTTAGGGTAGGTTTTAAACATTTAAAACATGAAGGATCAAATAACAAATAATTCCAATTAACAATTAATATCCTAATTATCTTTATTTGATTTATCCAAGATTTCTTTTAAGATAATTATCAAAATAATTAATCATTTATCACATAAGGAAATTAAATATTTTATTAGATGATAAATATCTTTAATTAGATCAAGATTATAGTCATATATATAAAAAAAAAACGGATTAGGGTTGATCTAATATGATTAAGGTAAGTTTCCATAAGATAAACATGAAAAAATCCCGGTTTTGCCTAATCCAGACGCCCGGACTCGCCGAGTACACAAAGGGACTCGCCGAGTCACGCCTACTCGCCGAGTCCATGACTCATAAACCCAAAATCGAATTTTGCAGGTTTGTTTCAGTTAATCAAGCAACAATTTAAAGAAAACCAAGCTAGGCTCTGATACCACTGATGGGTTTTAGCCATAAGAACTTTCCTATGTGCGCATGCAAAACCCTAATGCTTAGATCTAGGCTTTCTAATTAAACATGCTTTGAATCCAAGACTTCAAATGACTAATTAGGTTAAATAACAACATTAAAATAGATCTAGAATCATACCTTTGGATTCCTTGTTGATCTTGTTGTCTTGGAGCTTCTAGAGTCACAAATGTCACTCCTCTAATGGCTTACAAACACCAATAGCAAGCAAGATGATTTAGGAGAGAGGAGAGGGGAGGAATTCGGCCAGAGTATCTCTACTTTAGATGGTGTGTCGAATTCCCTCACCCCTAGGGTCTATTTATACTTGTAGACTCCTTAAGGATTACAGCTTTAACCCTAATTGGATAACTTAGACTTTAAGTTGATCCATATCCTTTCCTTGATAACCCTATGGACGATTTTGGCTTATCCAAGACCTAGAAATCGTCCATCCTATCTAGGATAAGGATTTATAGTCTAAAGTTTAACTATCAAACAATTGACAGTTTATACCCTCTTATTTAATTAATCTCTTTAAGTCACCAAATTAATTCCAATTAATCTATGACTTATATTAATCAAATAGCCATATATTATTCCTTATAATATTTACTCTCTTTTAACAAATCATCCATCAAGTTGCTATGGTGAAGGCAACCCAAAAGGACCATGCACAACTGGATCAAATACTTGTGTAATATAGTTGCAGCCTTAGACACTATTCCAACAGTTTATATAATAAAGGAGATTCGGATTACATTAGGGTTGGGCCGTTATGAGTTGCTTTGGAAGCAAGTCAGGGTAATCCGGATTTTAATAAGTATTTAGGGTTTCCAAAACTAACGAGTTTCGTTAGTTTTACCATAATCACCCTCAAGAATATGATTTCATTAGCGGGACCCGATTTCATTAGCGGGACCCGAGTCAGGGGCTCTGCCCCTTGCACCCCGCTAGGGGTGCTACCCCTAGACCATGCCCATTTGGAAACCCAGAACCCAGGGACGCTACCCTTGGACCCCCGACTTGTCGTCGAACCGACTTCTAATTCGATCTTATACATGCATGCACTCCGCAAAAACTCGTACATATATTGGAGTACAAATTATGAAGCCTCTTAACTCACATGTTAGTTCCAGTTACATAAAATGACATGGTGACACTAAATCCACCAACAAAAAATCTAATAACCTTGTTTCTCTAAATAGACGTTTGCGGGCTATTTATTTAATGTGTTTATTAGTTTATTACAGTTTGACATTCTTAATAAAAAACACTTTGAGTTTTTGGATTACATGAATTTAATTCTATTTATTGTGGTTTGGTACCAATAATAAACACATTTTAATAAGTTCTGTCACTTTAACTTATTTTGTAGAGGTAATAAACACACCATAATTGAGACAAAATTATATCGTATGTTATATATTACCCTCATTTGAACTCTCAAAAATCATCATCTCCTTTCAAACTTGTTAAGGTTTAAACACTTCAACGAACGATAAATAATATATTCAACAGAGTAATAACACAATGAAAAACGATAACACAAAAATTTTATGTGTTTCACACAATCAAAGTGATCGACTATGTCTACAGACAACAAGACACTATACTTGACGAATGTCCATGAGACACCACAACTTAACGAAACTCACTTTACGCTTTAATTATTGCTCCCTTAATTATTTTCCATAACTGGTTCGAATTGTGAATTTAAATTGGGCAATTGTATCGTGTTTTTTTTTGTCTGACGAGACACAACACGACAAAGTTTTATATAACACGAACACGAAACCACACGATATCGTGTTTTTTTAACTAACACGAAAATGAACCAATTAAAAAACTATAAACACGACACAACAAAGATATTATAATATAACAATTAGTTTATTTAATTAATATTCAATCATACATAACACAACAAACACAAACATGACACGACACGATAACGTGTTTTTTACACTTAATATGAACACGACACGAATACAAATTCGAAATTCAGTTTTGCTCCAATTTCGTATCGTGTCATGTAATCAATTACAACCCCTATGTAGGACTGTACATCCTATATTTCTCCTTGATTATGTTCATATCTATTTCTTCCCTTTTTTTTTTAACAACTCAAGATTTGTAAAATTCCTAACTTTCTTTTGTTAAATTTTTTCTTAATTAAGATATGATATATAAGAAAAGTTATAATATATATATATATATATATATATATATATATATATATATATATATATATATATATTATGTAATATTATTGATTTTAATTATTTATAAAAAATAGTATAAAAAAATATAAAGTGTTATATGAAAAATAAATAAATCGATAATAGATAAAAATGCTCATTTTATCATTGATATATATAATTAGAATTTGTCAAACATTAATAAATAACTTATCACCTTATTTTTGTTTTGTTAACGCATAAACTAATCCGCCCACATAAATAAATTGAAGTAATCCATATATAATAATTTTAAATAATTTTTTCTTTATAGAGAGGTACGATACAAAAATTTTAAACAAAAATAAACACATGCCCTATAAAAACATAAACCCTTTCATATAAATAATCTCAAACATCCCCTGAATCTCAGTGGGCATATAAAGTTATAAACCAACAAAGATTCGGCCCATTTCTCTAACGATCAACAATGGCACATCCGCACATGTTCCTTATTTTTTCTGCATGTTTACTGGACCTAAGCCCATTAAGAAGGGGATCATAGTATCATATTGTACACAACCGAACATTTTCAAAATAGCTCCATAACGTATCAACCTCTCCTTTAGAAGAAGAGATAAGGTATAGGAGTACCCTGACTCATGGTTCCTCAATGATAAGGCATTACATCCTTTTAAAATCTTTTTGTGGACATGATGCATGTAATGTCATCAGCCACACCATACGTTAGAATCAAGATACATATATGCTTTTGTCCGTTAGATGGCAACTAGTACTATATATACCTATACATCAATAGGCACTAAAATCACTCATTGGATTCTAGAAGTCCATTCCTAACTACTACTAAGAGAAGAGCAGCAAATTATTTAAATGGCGTCCGTCTCCTCCTCCGCTGTTGCCACCGTCAACCGATCCACCACTGCCCAAGCTAGCTTGGCGGCTCCATTCACCGGTCTCAAGTCTAATGTCGCTTTCCCAGTCACCAAGAAAGCTAACGACTTTTCCTCCCTCCCTAGCAATGGTGGAAGGGTGCAATGCATGAAGGTATATATGGTCGATAAACCACAATTAAGTACTATTATAATCAGCATCAAAATCAGAATCAGTTTATTATGTGATATAGGTTTGGCCACCAATAGGGTTAAAGAAGTACGAGACCCTTTCATACCTACCACCATTGTCCGACGCCGCATTGTCTAAGGAAATCGACTATCTTCTCCGCAACAAGTGGGTTCCTTGCTTGGAATTCGAGTTGGAGGTCTATTTCTTATAATCACCTTTTATTAACTTTATTAACTAATTGATTAATATAAACAAAACATAATTAATTGTAAAGTGAATATATATTTATATTTGTGGTGTCTATATATAATAGCATGGATTTGTTTACCGTGAGCACCACCATTCCCCCGGATACTATGATGGACGCTACTGGACAATGTGGAAGTTGCCTATGTTCGGGTGCACAGACTCAGCCCAGGTCATGAAGGAAGTTGAAGAGTGCAAGAAGGAGTACCCCAACGCTTTCATCCGTGTTATCGGATTTGACAACGTTCGTCAAGTGCAATGTATCAGTTTCATTGTTTCCAAGCCACCAGGCGTTCTGTAAGCACCAAAACCAATCCTACGGTGCACCAAGATTGACGAGTCTCTTCAAGACCATAGGCTCTGTTGACTTAAACAATGTGGAATTGGCATCAAAATCGATTGATGTGAGGCTTTTCAAATCCAATGGTTCAAACTGAATTCATTGTTGTTTTGTTGTTATATGAATAAGTAAACGGGTATTTTCTAACTGAGGCTTCAATATTTCTTTATGGTTAAGATTCATCACATAAATTGAATATATCACGATCACGATAGACGAATAGATCGCTTATGATATATGTGGTGCTAAAGACACGTAATCATTTTCTTACAAAACCAAATCCATAAAATCAATATACGGTCGTACAAATTAAATTCAAAATCAAACCCTTGATTAACTAATTTTTTTAATTTTGGAAGGTGAAAAGCTTTTGACCTACCCTTTTAACTGAGCCGTCTTTAATTATAAAAATAGGCCATTGGGAGCATAGAAAAAAAAAATAATCTTCTCCACTTCTCATGTAGTAAAAAAACACAAACCTAGGGATGTACTTTACTTTTATTTATTTTGGAGACTAAATCTAGTACAGAATATACTGATACATATTTGATGCCCGTTCAGTTACGGTTTCGGACCGGAAAAATTGATTCTAGGACCAATTTGGAAATCATATTTAGTAAACCATTCCATTATATATATATATATATATATATATATATATATATATATATATATATATATATATATATATATATATATATATATATATATATATATATATATATATATACTAGCCGTCTACCCGCGCAAAGCGGCGGGGCACGTGAGTTCTTTCGGTGATATGTTTCCATTACAAAATTGTTATGTTAAAAAAAAGTACATGTTGAAGACAATATAATCAAACTATGGTGTTATTTGTTACATCATGCATCAAATAACCAATAAAAAGCAACCAGTCAAGACAATAGAAAATATTAATCGTGCAATACTTCTTTATACACCACATTTGCTGTATAAACCCCATCACCTTTTGAATTTTCGTTAGGCTGTACTAATACTTTTGTATTGCAACGTGAAACCCCTCTGGACAATGCAACATAAAGTTGTCCATGCGAGAATACTGGTTCTGGAAGATAGATACCTACATATGGAATTGTTTGTCCCTGAGCTTTATTGATTGTCATTGCAAAGCACAATCGAATAGGAAACTGTTTCCTCTTTAGCTTGAATGGGAACATATCATCATCAGATGGACATAAAGGAATCTTAGGCAAAAATATCCTTGTTCCTGCATGTTGACCAACAGCTATTTCTGCATCAATAACATTTTGCTGAAAGCTTCTACATATCAATCGGGTGCCATTACACAACCCATTTGCTGGGTCAATATTCCGTAACAGTATTATCGGACATCCAACTTTTAATCGAAGGTAATGCGGAGGTAAACCACTAACACTGATCGAGTTTAAGAATTCCAACGGATAGAAGCCATTTTTATCATCTATGGCTTCATCGACACTATAGTAAATTCTCTCTTCTCCTTGAAATCGATCGATCATGTAATCGTTAATCGCATCGACACTGTCATTTTTTGTAGATAATATTGCCCGCGATATGATATAATCTGATTCAGACCTATTAAATTCCAATGAGGGAAACACTGCATCAATCAAAGAATCTAATGATTTTTCTTTATCAGTGTATGGAATGACCATATCATCAGGGATGCGAATAAAACTTCCGTCCACTGTTTCTTCAACTCCATCACCAACCCGTAATAGAAAGTTTGAGAACCATGGATCAGTAAGTGCTCTCATATTTATTGTTAACCGCAACTTTATAATCGAAGACCAAAGAGGCGACATTCGTAGGCTAGAGTCTACAATTTGTGCTCGTGTCCCACGTCTTACGACTGGCAATACTTGTCTAAAATCGCCTCCCAGAACCATTATCTTTCCACCAAAAGGGAGTGCCACCCCAGTGATATCTTGCATTGTCCGATCAAACGCCTCCACCACCTGTCGCTTTGCCATCGATGCCTCATCCCATATGATTATTTTTGCAAGCCGAAGTAGTTGAGCGGTACCGCTTTGTTTTTGGATTCTACAGAATGAGTTATTATCTGGAGTTAGAGGAAGTTTGAAACGCGAGTGAGCTGTTCTCCCCCCAGGCATGTTATTAGCCGCAACACCCGATGAAGCTGTGGCGAGTGCAATATGACCAAGTTTGCGTATATTAGCAAGTAAAGCTTTGTACAGATATGTTTTTCCTGTTCCGCCAGGACCATCTATGAAGAACACTCCTGTACAATCAGTACACACATGCCTCATGATCTCATCATATGCATATTTTTGTTCAGGATTGAGAAACTCTTTGGCACGCAAATGGTCATCTTCCACAATTATAGAGCATTCTTCTTGTACCTCTCGAAAAACTCCAGACTGAAAATTCAAATCGGTGTTTACAGTCGGGAGATCAAAGTTATCAAGCTTGTTACCCATAGACTGTAGGAATACGCTTATGTCTGTAAGGACCATATTTTGTACTCGATTGACATTATCGTATTGTCTACTATAATCTTCGGAGAGAGAATTGTAGTGGGAATTCCATATCTTGCGAACATCTCCAGGATCACAAAAAACTAATATCGTTGCAAACAACCTTCTGAGAGCATTTGGAAACTGAAACAAGGAGGCCTCTACAAGACACTGCGATAAACTATCATCTGTCTCTATTAACCCTCTTTCAAGAGCCGCTTTTCGAAATGTGGGATGTCTTACGTTATTGACTGTGTACAGATCTTCAAAACATGTAGGACCCCTAACATGACATAATAACACACGTAGATAGTATCGCTCACCTTCAGCAGGATTTGCAGAAACCAAACGACCAACTGCTCGTGATACTTTTCGAGGATTCCATAGACGCGATTCTTTATTCCATGTGAAGTGTTTGGGAAAATCTTTGTATAAATATTCTCTTGCATTAACGTTATCTTTATTCATCTTGAAAAATGCAGTCAACATTGATCTCTTATCTTTCTCCCTCTCAACAACTGATTTCATTGCATCATCATCAGTGAACCTAACCAACTGTTGGTTTGGAAGATGCAATTGCAAAGTGATCACATTAGGGTGGATTTGATTAAGAGAAAAGCTAAAAATTCGCCATACTGCTTCTGGAGCGGAGACGTATCGTGCATCCTGAAAACGTTTTATCTCATTGATAACAACAGGTTGTGCATCTGGATCAATATGGATAACTTGCTTGTCGTGACCCTTGTAAATATACTTAAAGATGTATTTCACTGATGTTATACTCGAGCAAACCTCAACATTTAGATGGCAGTTGAACATCATCAACAACTTTGGGTTATATGGGACAACCCATCTATTATCCATCATAATACCTTGTTTATTCACAGCAATTCCATTATCTCTCCTTCGATAAACCGGATATGTGTCCTTTCCTTGTGTTGTGGCTTCGTTGAATTGTCGAGGGTATCTAAAACGACAGGTTGGTGGATCACCTTGCATACAAGAACATTTTTTGTTTAATGTACCACAAGGACCATGTATCATGTGTGTTTGACCAGATCGTGTAGTATAGGATACTTTGTCGGGTTTGGAATTTCGGCACACACATACTTATCATAATGGTCTGTATTGGTGAGCTTCCATTCAGGTTTCATTATTAAGAGAAAATGAGCATGTGGTAAACCACGTTTCTGGAACTCTATTACATAAACATATGCACTCACCACACCAAGGACGTGCCTCTTCAAGAGTTGTTCCTTAAGGTCATGTAACTTAGCACGAAAAACTCTTGCAACCAGATCTGGTCTATCTTGTGCTGTTTGAAAATGAAGTAACTCATTTTGGATTTCAGGCCAATTCGGATTGCACGTTATTGTAAGGAATATATCAGGTTTCCCTCCATCTTGAACTAAAGCCATAGCATCGAGAAATCGTCGTCGCATGTCACGAGGACCTCCGATGAAACTTGCTGGCAAAACAACACGTTGCCCAATCATACTTGCTTGTACCTCACCGGCATTGACACAATCCACAACACCTTGGTATAACTCCGCTCTTATTGTAGATTGGTTTTTTCTACAAAATTCCAAACGCGAAGTCTCAATCTTGATGTAGATATCTACCACAAATTGTTGTAATAATCTCCCTCCTAACATAATTACGTTCAAGTTTGATCGAATCTGCAACTTGTAACAGTAGTACTCCCGCATAGTTACAGTTTTCCTACCCGTTCTTATATCAGTCTCTACATAATGATTAAATTGAATAAATTATATCAATTTTTACATTTGTAAAATTTAACAATATTAAAATTGTGGCTATGCGTACCTTCTAGATCTTCATCGAAGATTTGGTCGTCATTAACCATCTCATTGAATGAAACCCCTTGCCTTAGTATGTTAGAATGTCATCCAGGCTCACCATTTGGAAAGAATAAAGGATAACACAATGGGTCATAACATCCCCAATAAGATTGAATTGTTTTTGGTTTGTCGGACCTTCCATATACTATAATACTTCTTTTATATGCGGTTATGTTGTCATTGCCTTCAATCCAAATACCAGCAACCTGTGAAATTATACAATAGAAAAAATATGATTAAAACTGGTACGTAATTTGCATAGTTATATTTAATACATGAAACATCTTTTTTCTCAAAAACATATGTACATAATTAATTTCAAACCTCGGATGTGGTTGGCCGGTTGTACACCCTTTGGTCTAGTTCTACTGATGCATTTAAAGTGACTCTGTAATTGTCGAGCGGTCCTAGATCAGCAAGGCTACGAAATATTGCAACGTATGGGTTTGTAGCAAGAACGCGAGTCAAAATTTCAACAATTGGTTTAGCAAGATTCTTCCATTCGAGTCTATTTGACATCTCAGCTTCAACATCGTAAAAATACAATTGTAAGAACTTAGGTTCATCCTTTTTCCTTGGAACTAACTGATCGATTCTATGGTATATCCCTCCATTCACACAAAAAGTGTATACCCCAGATGTCATATTGGCCATCGATTCATCCACTTCTACGCCCATTGATGCAAATGAATAGTTGGTGTTGTATGCACGTATATTCTTTCTAAACAATTTGCCTAATTTTGTTTCTGAGGTGAAAAGATTGTGTAATTCGTCAGGAATAGATGAGTCTGCCAACTTTGTCTTTCCACTCATGCAACAAAAGCCAGCAGATTCAAATTGTAGTCGTTTTGCCCCACAATAACTACATATATCATTGAACTTCACCACACGATGTTTTTTACGGATACCGGCGAAAACAAAACTATATGGATCATCCGAGATGCTACCATTTTGTACTGATGGAGTGACATTGCCATGGATACAACCTTGTGGATCTGTAGACATTTTATTCATTAGTTAAATGTAATATAAATAAAATTAAAATAATTACACATAATTATTAGCCAATATATATGATATTTTTCGGTAAAAATCAAATACTGACCTATTGATGTTGAAATTTGAGTTATCAATTCATCGCGTGGAGGTAGTATTACGTCAGGCTGACTTTGAATACCTACGTATAAACAAAAATTTCTCATTAAGAATGTAAATTATGAAAGATTATGGTTAAATGTAATGTTGTACTACTTAGATTGTAATATGATAACTTCAGACATAGTTACCTGGTTTTGTTATGGTTGGTTCCGTCTGACGTTGATAAGGGTTTCTATTATAAATCAACTTTTTTTGACCAAAATCCATTACACATGTAGGAGATGCATTGGTAATATCCACCAGATTCCTATTTACTGTTGGCACATTTGACAAAAATGTTGCGTTTTGACTATTTCCTTCCCCATTAGCTATTCGTCTCATTTTGTTTTTCTCCTTTCGTCGTTCGTAACATGCCTTATTATATGCTTTTCGTTTTTCTGCAATATTTTTTTAAATGAATAATGTATAACGATGATATACTAATAATGATTGTAAATATGTGATATACCTTTTGTATTTTCTGCATCAATTTGGATAACATTATTATGTTTATTTTCTTTACCGTCAAACCTCATTGCAAATTGTAAAACACACAAAAAAATGTATACTTTATTTTATACATAACAAATCAAAAAGTATGATTATTCAAATACGAAATTTATTACCATTTGTTTTTGTTATAATAGTTTAGATCAAAACCAGATTTTATTTATGTGTTTCTGGTAATGTGAATGGTCTATAAGGAGATGATGCTTGAGTTGCCGACATATATTGGTTTGATGATACTTCTTTTCTTAGGTGAAGCTAGTTACTTTGAAACACGTTGCATCTAACTAAAAAAATACTATAAATAGTAGACTTTTTCATCATATAGTACTTGAATAAGAGATAATTTAAAGTTAAATACACATACCTGTTTGATTTTGATGAATCCGATAGAGCAGATGGTTTTTGTGAAGCCGATAGAATATATGTAGTTTATGCATGTACAAAGGAACACAAAGTGAGTGTGAATGGTGTATAATCGAGAAAGTAAAAATCGTAAATAGTAAACATACGCAGTAGCAGACTGTAGAACCGATGAAGCCTTCTTATATGTTAAATTATAATTATAGAATATGTTTGCAATTGGCGCCTATGGTTCATCTACTACGCAAATATCTCTCTCTCTCTCTCTATATATATATATATCTATATATATATATATATATATATATATATATAGGTTAAAAGTTTGTTATGAAAGGATTACATATAGTTCATACTTATGTGTATATTTATAATAAAATTTGAAAATTCGTAATCCATTTTGATTTACTTTTATCTTATTAGTTGAAAAGTATTCAAAATTATACCGGGAAACAAAATAAGATTTTTTGTTTTGAATTGGTTTTACATGTAATTCAATTTTAATTATTATTTTTGTAGATTCTTAAAAAAAAAAAATAGGAATTGCATGAATTGAGTTCGCATTTGGTTTTGTGGGTCAAAACAGTTCGCATAAGAAGTTCACGATTTGTTTGAGGTTAATTGATTTTGATTTCGCAAGCTTGGAGTCGGAGATCTGGATTGTGTTCGCATCTATGGAATGCGAGGAGAATTTAATGGTGATATTCAGTTCGCATTTGGTGACACAAGTACGTGGTTGATGATTTTTGGTTGGTTCGCATTTGAAATCAGTGGGTTTCGCATTTGGGTTCGTATCTGGGTTTCTCAAACAACTGAAATGCGAATATGAGACAACTGATTAATTTCTCAGTTAATGCGATGAAATGCGAATGAACTCAAAGACGGATGGATGCAAGATGCGAAGAACTTGAATGAAAATGCGAAGTTTTTAATGTATAAATGCGAATTGGGGAAGAAAGCTAAGAGTTTCGCATTTGGCCCCTGATCTTTTCAAGAAATAATATAAGTGGTCCAACTACAGGGATGCGAAATGAAAATTCTGCACTTGTCTTTTTATGACCCCATTTTGCGAAGTTGGACCACTTATATTATTTCTTGAAAAGATCAGGTGCCAAATGCGAAACTCTAACTTTCTTCCCCAATTCGCATTTATACATTAAAAACTTCGCATTTTCATTCAAGTTCTTCGCATCTTGCATCCATCCGTCTTTGAGTTCATTCGCATTTCATCGCATTAACTGAGAAATTAATCAGTTGTCTCATATTCGCATTTCAGTTGTTTGAGAAACCCAGATACGAACCCAAATGCGAAACCCACTGATTTCAAATGCGAACCAACCAAAAATCATCAACCACGTACTTGTGTCACCAAATGCGAACTGAATATCACCATTAAATTCTCCTCGCATTCCATAGATGCGAACACAATCCAGATCTCCGACTCCAAGCTTGCGAAATCAAAATCAATTAACCTCAAACAAATCGTGAACTTCTTATGCGAACTGTTTTGACCCACAAAACCAAATGCGAACTCAATTGATGTCATATGCGAACTGATTTCATATATGCGAACACAATTGATTTCATATGCGAATCCACATCCATCGATATGAAACCAATACCAGTTACAAGCAATTATATATATATATATATATATATATATATATATATATATATATATATATATATATATAGTAAGTCAAAAAGAAAATAAAAACACCACATTCACGAATGAAAAGTTAACAAATTAACAAAACCAATAATAAAACTTAAAACTGATAAAAGATATAATGTGGTAAAACCATATGTGTTAAAAGTTCCACAACTGAATTGAAAACACGGGAATTAAAAAAGTTTTCAAGAAAATCTTTTTCTAATACTCTCTCATCAATATCTAGCTCTAATCCTATCAGCTTCATACATTTGTGGTTCAACATCAAAGTCGGTTAAAACAGTAGAAACCAATAAATTACCTGCAAAAACATGAAACATGTGGCATAAAATTTAATAATATGTATTTACAATTTGGAATATGTTGATATTAATATAAATTATATACTGATCATATTTTTTAACTGACCCAAATTGTTGTGGACCAGCTTCATGCAAGAAACATAGAGTATGGATTTGTTGTATGTTGCAACAATAACCTTAATCATAAGGTTTGCTGGTACGTTATACAACAATAACTTTGTTACGTTCCCCCTATTAAAAGGTAATGCTGTTTAAACTCTTATAATGAATGATAATAAATTTAATAAAAAACTATGTTGTTTTAATTTTTTTTTAAATACATATATACTTACGTCTCATCTTGGAGAATTAACTCAAATGATCGCAGCTGTCTGATTCGATTTCCCCATACTATTCTTCCAACCACATCTAAAAAACATATTTTCTTGTTAAATTTATAGTAGATGATATAAAAATGATTAAAGAAAAGATATAAATATACCAACAAGCCTTCTTTTATTTGTATGATCTTGTGCAACAGTTGTGACAGTAGACACAATTGGATAAAGTGGATATCCACTGGCAAAATCGCTTGCTAACCGAGTAAAAGTTGTGGCATGGTTTATCATTATCGCCTTATCACTGGTGCAGATTTTGTACTGTTGGTACATTGGATTGTCCAAATGGTATTCATCAACTTGGAAATGTTGCACAGAGAATACATTTCCTTTCAGATTCATGTTTCGATATCCGGGCACTAAATGGCGAGGTATGATTGCTAATATTTTTTCTCTCTGGTGTAAATAACAAAATGGTAATGGTATTATTTACAAAATTAAACTTTTAATAGAAGTTGAATATTTTAATTGGAAAAAAACCTTACCTGGCGATCTATCATCCACAAGAGCATCCTGTTGTTTTCCATGTCCTCCCAAACATACAATACTCTAACACTTGTAATGTTCCACCATTCATATATTTGCCCCAAAGCAGAAAATTCATTAACAGTAGTATGATAAATATCCATTTCAACTGAAAAACACTTCAGTTAATAATTGCTATACTTGATGGTTTTTCTAATACATATTGCTTGTACTATGAAATAAAGTAAAAGTTCAATACCTGTTTGATTCTGATATAGCATATAGAACAGATGGTTTTATGAAATCAATGGAACAAATGGTTTGATGGTAAAGTATGGAAGCAAGATTCGTAATCTTAAATACGTATATATGTACAGATTACAAAACATGTTTGTTATTAATGGATGAGATAGATTTAATGTATATCATCAGTTTTTTTTTTAAATGACAATTTAAAAAATCCTAATCAGTTTGGATAGAATTTGAAGTGCTTATCTGATAAGCACTATGATAATTTCGAAGTTAGTGTTATCTTTTTCTAATTAATAATGATATAAACTGTAAAGATAATTTCGAAATTAATATGTTGACTAACATTGATCCTTAAAATTTGGGATATGAATGGTTTTGAGCGGGAAAATATTGACACCTGGGTAACCCTCTACAATAAATACCTATGTTTGCTTCTCTGAAATTCGATAATGACTTGATTCTTCCACCTGGGAAGAAGGTATGTTCACATATTTTTTGTTTTCTCTTTTGATTTAATTGTTACGTTGTAACTAACACTACTTTTGACATAGAAAAACGGCCATAATGTCGAACTCAAGTAGCATTGTAAATAAGCAGGAATGTGAACAAATCATCCTTCAACTTTGTATGCATGAGAAACATGAGAAAGAAAAGAAAAGGGAATGGGCATTGCTAAATTGGAATTGGGATGAGGTTATTGATATTCTAAGTTCTGAAGATGAAAAGCTGGATGATGAAGCTGTGGAAAAGTCTGACACATTAGATTCAACAAAACCAAAAACTTTGTCACCACCACTGAAGAGACCCCGTGTCAAAGTTCAAAGCCGAAACAGATGTTATAGGCTTCGTGATGAAGAAGATGGTGAATTTCCTGTTGATGTCGGGTAAGATCATTTGTACTTTGTTTTACAAACGATCATGAAAAACTGTTTTTTTTTATATATTTCAAGGATCAAGAAACTTATGAATGCCTTAAATTTTATTTTTTTGTCAGGAGTGGTTTGATTACTGTTGCAGCTGAAAACCAGCCATCTCAGGATGATGAAGATGCAGTTGTTAACACCTAAGTTTTTTTAGTAGATTTATTTGATGTTGGAATTTTTATGGTTGTCTTTTTTTTGGATTGTTTCAAATAAGTAACATGTTTTTATGGTGTTTTTTTTCCTTTGCTATTACATTATTATTTTCTGGGGTATAAATGCATGCCTTGTTTTTATGTCTTTTAAAAGGCAACCAATGTCACACAATCCATAGGTATTTATTGTAGAGGGTTACCCAGGTGTCAATATTTTCCCGCTCAAAACCATTCATATCCCAAATTTTAAGGATCAATGTTAGTCAACATATTAATTTCGAAATTATCTTTACAGTTTATATCATTATTAATTAGAAAAAGATAACACTAACTTCGAAATTATCATAGTGCTTATCAGATAAGCACTTCAAATTCTATCCAAACTGATTAGGATTTTTTAAATTGTCATTTAAAAAAAAAACTGATGATATACATTAAATCTATCTCATCCATTAATAACAAACATGTTTTGTAATCTGATTAAATGTCACACATATGACATTTAATCAGAAAATCGATCATTCTTCAAATATGACATTTAATCAGAAAATCGATCTAAAAATGAGACATTTGGTGTTTATCGATTTTTCAGGGTCGACGGGTTGTATGAAAAGCGAAAGCTGAGTAATTGAAAATTAGAGGATCGATGGTTGCTACTAATTGCTTGTAACTGGTATTGGTTTCATATCGATGGATGTGGATTCGCATATGAAATCAATTGTGTTCGCATATATGAAATCAGTTCACATATGACATCAATTGAGTTCGCATTTGGTTTTGTGGGTCAAAACAGTTCGCATAAGAAGTTCACGATTTGTTTGAGGTTAATTGATTTTGATTTCGCAAGCTTGGAGTCGGAGATCTGGATTGTGTTCGCATCTATAGAATGCGAGGAGAATTTAATGGTGATATTCAGTTCGCATTTGGTGACACAAGTACGTGGTTGATGATTTTTGGTTGGTTCGCATTTGAAATCAGTGGGTTTCGCATTTGGGTTCGTATCTGGGTTTCTCAAACAACTGAAATGCGAATATGAGACAACTGATTAATTTCTCAGTTAATGCGATGAAATGCGAATGAACTCAAAGACGGATGGATGCAAGATGCGAAGAATTTGAATGAAAATGCGAAGTTTTTAATGTATAAATGCGAATGAACTCAAAGACGGAAGAAAGTTTTTAATCTTAAATGAAATCATAGTTTCCTAATAAATTAATTAACAAAATACTTAACCCGAAAACAAAATCGAAAACCAAAATATAACCACATAACGTGAACCCACCAAACCAATTACGAATGTCAAAGAAAGACACATGAGAATTAACAAAAAAAAAAAAAAACTTTCATTCACAAATGGTATAATGCATAAATAAAGCTTATTTTTTTCATTTACATACAAAATATTAAGAACAAAACACTCCCATGTTCTTGTACATGATACATACAAAACAAAGAAGAAACTATTATTCATATGGTACCTTCAAATATAAGAATGATACAATAGTCAAATATGTATATGATAAAATTTGAAACAAATCAATCCAAATTCACAAAATTTTGTCAGTTAAATTTTTTTTGTTGTCTGACAATAAATGAAACCAAAAACTTATGCATTGCAATTTTCAAAAACAAAACTTACAAATGGGTTTACCCCAAACAATAACAAAAACTTACATATTGCAACTTTAAAGAAAAAACTAAACATTCAACTACAAGAGCTCTAAAAACCCAACAAGAAGATCATATTCAGATCTTAAGAAGCTTACCCACGATTTCTTTGAGATGTTGGTTTATATCAATCCATTTCAAGTCCTGTAAACACACATAAACACAAAGTTAGACATACGCATAGATACAGGACGATGGTCAGCAGCACCAGAATTTTAGAAGGATGCATAGAGGAAACTAATATGTGGAAGCTATGAGGTAGCTTTTTGATAGAGAGACAGAAAGGGGAAGTGCAAAGAACGATAACAAAGGTGGTGGGTTTAGCAAGCAAAGATAGCCATGGAAGGAGAAAAAAGGTAGTGTCTCGCAACAACAATGATCTAGGAATTTTTATAAACAACTAATTGACTCTTGGTGATTTGCAAGATAAACATAGACTCATACAAACACACACAACCAAATTGAGAAACGATAAGGAAAGAAAGTAATACCTTGAACTAAACAAATTAACAAGCTCTCTAGTTGCTTATTTCTTTAAGAACATCAAACTAACTATGAAATTTTCAATATACTCCTGCAAAAAATAATGTAAAACAAGCTCATAAATTGTGAATAAAATAAACAACTAACCCTAAAACTGGTTGGAAATAGTGTGTGCTGATCTCATCAAATAATCTGGCATTTATGAATAGCTCTAAATAATCTTAAACAACATAGGTGAGTGTAAGAATCGATATATCCATGAAACACAGAGTAAAATCATTATATGACAATTAAGTAAAACTAAAAAAAAACATGGAACAGAGAATTTGATAGAACTATTTACCTGGATAGTGGTGAAGATGGAGATGGTTAGTGAAGGCTTCAACGTTGGGGTTTAATTAGAGTGTGAATACAAAGATAGGGGAGAAGACAAAGATGGTAGACGATGGTGGTGAGGTCATGATAACAGTTCGATTTCTGTGATTTTCACCCAATTCATAACAAAAATTGTTATTTTTCTTGAAAACAAACATTAATTAAATGGATAAGGATTCAACAACTACAGTAAAATGATAGAGTAATAAGATATTTCCTTCATTAACTGGAGTCCATATCAGTACAGATAGTTGAAGATATACCTGAATTGATACAGATAGTTGAGAAATGTCAAAAGGACACAAATACCCTTAGTACCACTTAAACAAGAAAGCTTTACTCTAGATACACTTATACAAGAATATTTAATATACAAATGATTACCCAAAATGTAGACAAACATCAGAACCTGAAATGGAGAGGAAACACCGGAAATTGAGAGTAAACATTGACGATTATGTGATAAATGACTGAAAAGAACACTTTAAAATTGCTAACAAAA
Organism: Lactuca saligna; assembly: GCF_052625555.1. Classification (NCBI taxonomy): domain Eukaryota; kingdom Viridiplantae; phylum Streptophyta; class Magnoliopsida; order Asterales; family Asteraceae; genus Lactuca; species Lactuca saligna. The sequence goes on from NC_136418.1 coordinate 143,565,611, forward strand.
ACCTGTATTGTTAGAGAACGTTTGTAAATTAATAGTGTTTGCCTCCTGGTTCTGCAATAGAGAGAGAGAGAGAGAGATGGTTGGAGACCTATGACCACAAAAAGAGAATATGTGTGTGCATATGGCTTAAAGAGCACTAACCTTGAAATCGTGTTGGATCCTGGTCCACTGTGACACTTGTGAAAATGGTTGTCTGAGGTTTCTAGAGAGTCGAGTGCGACCAGCTGTGAGTAGTAGATGGTTAGGTCTCCAGGTATGTGTGTAAAATGCGTAACACTTACGACCTCACAGATAAGAAATTTTTTGCAGTCAATTGGTCATATAAGGGGATGGGGCAGAGATATGAAGAAAAAGATTCGTTCTAGACTTGACCGGTGCAATCGATCAAAATCAAATAATTAGAGAATAGAACAGTAGCATATGCTAGATGTCGAGAGATGGGGGTTGTGAACGGTGGTAAGATGAAGTGCGATGATGATGAAGGTGGCCTGTTTGATGGTAGTGAAGGTTATGTGACAACAAAGTTTACTGATGGTGTTGTGATGTTCGATATTCGGGTTTCTAAAGGAGATATGCAAGAGAAGAGAAAGGCAGAGGTGTTTAGCAGCGACTGTAATGGTCTCAGTGGTCAAGGTGTGGTGGGTAACTGCGTCGAATATGGGAGGAATTTTAGAGTATTTAATAGAGAGGGAGAGAGTTCAAGGAGAGAAGAGATGGCGACTCATCTAGGGTTATTCTACAAGGAAGGGCTATAGATACTAAGATAAGAGATGATATATAAAGTTTATCTATAGACCGATTCAATTGGCAAAATCTGAGGAAGACGGGTTCTTCTTTGACCAGTTCAATTTGAAGAAGAAAGCCAAAGCCTATTCAATATGTACGTAATTCATGTTAACCGCGTAAGATTTGGTATTTTTCTATGCATAAACTCATTGTAAATAGCGTAATAAGGGTTATACCTCTTAAAATTTAATATTATTTTATTAATGATTACTTGTACTAACAGCTTAATGGTTTGGACGTCTTAAAAAATATTATTATTATATTGAATCTATTTATGGAAATAGTTGGATTTCTATTATAAGGTAGTATATATATATATATATATATATATATATATATATATATATATATATATATATATATATATATATATATATATATATATATATATATATATATATATATATATATATATATATATCACATCATATCCCTATCTTTATAATTAAATCCAAGTAAAGTTTGCAACTTTTTTTACAAGCTGCACCATATATTGCTTTTTATTGTCCCTTCTTATTGACCGTTTTCTTTTGATGTTTACATATAAAAAATATTCATTAACTCTTGTTAATATTTGACCAATCAAATATTACATACTCAGAAGTATAATTAGAACATAAAGATATATAATTGTTTATTCTTTTTGTATACGGTGTAATAGCTCCAGTTGTACAATTACATCTTAAAATTATAGCAATGGATTAAAATTTAGATCGGGAGATGTAGAAAATCTTAATGACTCTTAAGCTTTCGTTTCGATTTGGGATTTTGGGAAATATGATGGTACTGCCGTATCGAAACCGTAGTACAGAAGCCAAAATGGTCGAAAAAGTGGAACCGATCGAGTACCTTACCGAATGCATGTATTTGGTTCGGGTATTGTATGGTTTCGGTTCAGAGTACCGTTCAGGTTCATAAATTGGTCTGACTTGCTCGTCCCAACAAAAAAAAACCTCTATGATGATTTATCTGGTCGTTGAATGTATCCATATTTTCACTATAGATTCCAACATGTCGTAGCATTAGACTTCATTGCTAGACCTTCTCCAGTGGACTTCTATTTTTGTGTTATAGATGTCAAAAATTCTCCAATCAATCATTAAAAGTGGTCTTTATTTTTGTGGGAAAAAATATGACATCTATATATAGAAGCTACTATTCATGACACAAAACCACTTTTTCTTTAAAATGGTTATTTTAATTGTTTTTTAGTTTTATAATTATTGTTTTATATTTTATAATATTAAAATATGTTTTAGTGTAATTTTTAGTATATGGTTGGAGTTAAAATGAATTTTGGTGTTAGTTTTACACAAAAATATTGTTAATTTTAGTGGTAAGGTTGGAGTTGTTGTTAGAAGGTTGGACTTCATGGTTATAAGGTTGTAGCTCTGCTAAAAATGTTTTTCTATAGTCTTTGTCGTTACATTGAAAATTAATAAACAAAAAGGAAAAAGAAATAGGGATGACATGTCGTGTCTATAGGCATCACTTTCAAAAATAAACGGCAAAATAGGGATGACATATTGTGCCTATAGGCACCCCTTTCAAAAATGGATGGTGATTTTGCCACTCAACTTTTAATCATTCCACTTAAATAAAGTGTGAATTGACAATTATGTCCTTATTTTATTAAAGACAAAATTGCAAGAATGGTCCCTGTGGTATGTCAAAACTAACAACTTTGGTTCAAAATGGGTTTGGCTTGCAGGGATGGTCCAATAGTTTCGTTTTGTTGCGAGTTTAGTCCAAAAATTATAAAACTTTTTATAATGATAGATTTGCCCTTGGTATTTTCCATTTTTTAAATTTTTTATTACAGAAATAAATAAAAAAACAAAAAAAATCTCTCTCTCTCTCTCTCTCTCTATATATATATATATATATATATATATATATATATATATATATATATATATATATATATATATATATATATATATATATATATATATTATGAGAAGAGGGTTTCGGTAAAGAGGGCGAATGAGGCTTCTCGTGAAGATGTTTCTGGTGAAGATGCTTCCGGCGAAGGTGCTTCTGGTGAAGAGGGTTCCGTCAACCGAGGCTTCTGGTGGATTATCGTCATCGTTGCTATCCTTCTTCCCAAACACTGATGGTTGTGGGGGTTTTCAGATCTGATTTAATATTGTTTTATCATGGCGGCAAGATTAGGGTTTCGTTGGTTCGTGCTTATTTTCCTCTAACTGATACAATGGTGGCTAGATTAGGTTTTAGGTTAGCGATGTAATAGGGTTCTTATACCCAAATTTTTGCGAAGCCTGAGGTGTAACTACCACCGTCACCTTCATACAGGTGATGATTCCGTGTATGTGATGTCTTTGGCTCCAGTGATGTTTCAGGCGACTTTGAAGCCAAAACGGAAACGAGAAGGGTTTTTTTAGAGGTGCAATTCTACTGAAACAAGATCAGGTGCAACTCTGCTTGTAATCATCTCATGTATTCCACACTCCAATTAATTGTTCTTGTTACAAATCTGATTGTTCTTGTGGGTTTAAAAATCTAGTTGTTCTTGATTTTAAAGATGCAGATCAGGAAAAAAATATGTTTGAATTCATCATACGGTGGTGGTAGTTATTGAGTTTCATTTTGAAATTGTAGATGCAGATTTATATGATGGTGGTGGAAAAAATATGTTTGAATTCATCGGATGGTGTTGGTGGTGACCGGCGGTCACAGTGGTAATGGATATTGTTGGTGACCAATAGTGGTGGTAGCGGTAGTGGTCGTGACAGATGGTGGTGGTGATAACATATCAATAGTTGTATGCTAGAGAGGGTGGAGGGGTGGGGTAGGGATAGTGGTAGTATTATTTTGGTTTAATTATGTAAATTGTAAAATGTATTTATATAAATTAAAAAAACCAGAAGTAAGGGCAAAAACGTCATTATAAAAAGTTTAAATTGACTTGGACCAAATCTGCAACAAAAATGAAAAGTTTGGACTAAACTTGCAACAAAACGAAACTATTGGACCATCCTTGCGAGCCAAACCCATTTTGGACCAAAGTTGCTAGTTTTAACATATCACAGGGACCATTCTTGCAATTTTGTCTTTATTAAAAGAAGGGCAATCCTATTTTTGTTTCACAAAATGCATATCTTGCAAGTAATTAATATTATAAAGAATTTTTTAATTAAGTAAATTATACTCGTATATTTGAAAGCATCGTTTTTGTATTCCCATCATGAGCTCACATCCTAATTCCCAACTTCCGTCATTCTTCTGGTGTTTTTTTTAACGACGCCTTTTAATTAAAATTAGCAAAAAGCTAGGAAAAGAAACACATTGGTGTTGTTGTCTTCAACACTTCAAGTTGCCCTAAAAAGAACCATCACTCGCCATGGCTATGTTAACTAAAGCTTCTAATGAGGATACTGGATTCGTTTAAAACTTTAAATGCACTACTAGAAAATTGGTGCAATAGCTACGGCACAATCCGTAGCTATAAGCGGATAGCTACGGAATTGCTACGGAAAATTGGCTGTAGCATAATGGCCCGTGGCTAAATTATAGCTATGGATTAGCTACAGAATCGCTACGGAATAGCTACGGAATATTCCGTAGCTACTATAGCTACAGAATAGCTACGGAATATTCCGTAGCTACTATAGCTACAGAATAGCTACGGAATTAAATAGCTACGGATTTCCTACAGAATAGTTACGGCACTATATAGCTACGGAATAGCTACGGCTACAAATAGCTACGGAATAGCTACGGAACAAAATAGCTACGGAATAACTACGGAACAAAACAGCTACGGAATCGCTACGAAAGTAAATAGCTACGGAAATCCGTAGCGATTCCGTAGCTAACTTCGTTTTATTTAAAAAAAATTAATTTAAAAATTTCCAATTTTTTGTCAAATACCACATTAAATTCACATTTGTCCCAAATACCATATAAAATACACAAAAAAAAACGTCCATCATACCAAGTTTGACACATTCCAATCCATTATCCAAAATATCTTACAAAAGTAAGCACTACTTAACAAAACAAACAATATCAAATATTTACAAACTAAATTGTTCCAAAATACTTATCAATTGTCCTCAGGTGGATTATCAGGGGGAGCACGGGGTTGATTTCCAGACATATTCATCATCCTCATAACCATTTCCATTTGTTCTTTCATTTGTTGTTGCTATTGTTCCATGGTAGAAACTTGTGCACACAACCTACCAACCTAAAAAATGGCAACACAATGCAATAGTTAAACAATATTAGCAATGTACTTTAGTTTATTATATCAATATTATCAACATACTAATTAACGTTTAAACCATAACAACATACCTCTTGTTGTGTACTATCCGATTGGGTGGATTTGGTGGATTGGGAAGACGGTGTCCCAGTAATCACAAAATGTATATCTGATGCTCCTATGCCATAGATATCACCCTTCTTCTTTCCTTTTCTCCTAAGTTGAATTTCCTCCCATACCCTCGCATCATCTTTATGGTTTGAAGAGTCTTCTCTGTGTTTTTACGGCTTGCAAAAAAAAAAAAAAAAAAAAAACGTGGGTGGGATTCGAACTCGGGTTGCCTACATACAATACCACAAACTTACCAACCGGCCGGGCATGCCACATCCATACTGACATGCTTGACTATTCTATTTAAACATCTTATTATTATTATTATTATTATTATTATTATTATTATTTCTATTATTATTATTATTATTATTATTATTATTATTATTATTATTATTATTATTTCTATTATTATTATTATTATTATTATTATTATTATTATTATTATTATTATTATTTCCGTTAGAATTCCGTAGCTAGTCCGTAGCTAATTAGCTACGGATAATTCTTATTTTCGATATTTCGGGCACCAAAAGTCGTTTTTTCCGCTTCGTTTTTTTCACACCTCTATTATACATGATTATCTATATTTTCAAAAACTTTTAGCTATTAATATCATTCATAAAGTCATGTGCCCATACGGGATCCATTACACGTTTAATGGTTTAAAACTCTAATGCTTATCATCTACGTTCACATATAAATACTCACAAAAACGTATACATACACATATACACATACATATATACCACAACTCATTCATGCATACAAACATAAATCCATCACAAGTTGGTGAAAAATATAGTCATTATATTGTTAAACCATTAAACGAGTACTTGATCCCGAAGGTGCGCAAGACTTTATGAATGATATTAATAGCTAAAAGTTGGTGAAACTAGATATAATCATGTATAATAAAGGTGTGAAAAAAACGAAGCGGAAAAAACGACTTTTGGTGCCCGAAATACCGAAAATAAGAATTATCCGTAGCTAATCCGTAGCTAATTAGCTACGGACTAGCTACGGAATTCAAACGGAAATCACATTCCGTAGCTAATCCGTAGGTAATTACCTACGGATTAGCTACGGAATGTGCTTTCCGTTAGAATTCCGTAGCTAATTCGCTACGGATTAGCTACGGATAATTCTTATTTTCAGTTTTTCGGGCACCAAACGTCGTTTTTTCCGCTTCGTTTTTTTCACACCTCTATTATACATGATTATCCCTATTTTCACCAACTTATAGCTATTAATATCATTCATAAAGTTGTGTGCACATGAGATCCATTACTCGTTTAATGATTTAACACGCTTATGATCTAAATTCACATATAAATACGCACAAACACGTATACACACACATACACGTACACATATACCACAACTCTTTCATGTATGTAAATATACATATACAAAAATAAATTCATCACAATTTGGTGAAAAGTATAGTAATTACATTGTTAAAACTATGAAACGAATACTTGATCACGAAGGTCCACACGACTTTATGAATGCTATTAATATCTATAAGTTGGTGAAAGTATAGATAATCATGTATAGTAGAAGTGTAAAAAAAACGAAGCGAAAAAAACGACGTTTGGTGCGCGAAAAATAGAAAATAAAAAAAATCCGTAGCTAATCTGTAGCTAATTAGCTACGGATTTTATTATTTTTGATTTTCCGGGCATTAAACATCGTTTTTTTCTCTTCGTTTTTTTCCCACCTCTATTATACACGATTATCTTTATTTTCAACAACTTATAGTCATTAATAGTGTTGATATAGTCGTTTGCACCTTCAAGATCCTTTATTCATTTAATAGTTTAATATTATATCCGTAGCTATTCCGTAGCCATTTTGTAGCTAAGTAGCTACGGAATAGCTACGGGTTCACATCCATAACTATTCCGAAGCTAATTAGCTACAGAATGTCTATGGAGTAGCATCCGTAGTGATGTCGTAGCTATCCCGTAGCTAATTACCTACGGAATACCTACAGAATTGAATCCGTAGTTATGTCGTAGCTATTCCGTTACTAAATTAGGACGTCCAATTCTGTAGCTAATCCGTAGCCATTCCGTAGCTAATTAGCTACGGAAATTTTCCGTAGCTATTATCCGTAGGAAAACACCTTTTTTTCTAGTAGTGATGAATATGTTGCAAGCCATAGCCAATGTCAACTTCCAGCTATTATATGTATTGATGGTGTTGGCTGTGGAAGAATCGGCTGAAGGAGGAAGAAGCATGCTCACAACCATGGCGCCGAAGCATGCTCACATTCCATTTGAAGGCCACTTTCTATCCCTCAAAACAAAGAACTAGTAAGTGTACATCACTAACAGGCTCACAACCATGGTTCACATTTGATTGATTTTGAGTATTTCCCATAAGGTTTAATATTTTATAATAACCAATTCATCGTAGAAAGTATCAACCTCTTTTAAGTATCAACCCATTCATCGTAGAAAGTATTTCCCATAAGGTTTAATATTTTATAGTAACCAATTCACTAACAGACATAGTAAACGTATTTAACTTTGATTATGATGGGATAACTAATAACCAATTCATCGTAGATAGTATCAACCTCTTTTGAGTTTCCGATTCATACTGTGTGATCCATCTTTTAAATTTGATTATGATGCGAATTTCTACTTTTACAAATGATTGAATACCCACATCATATTTATGACTTACGAGGGAAACAACCAGGCTAAGATCATGGGGTTTTTCAAAAAAAAAAAAAAAAAACAAAAAAATGGTATTTCTCTCTCTTAAATAAATAGGGACATAATTGATAATTTTTATCTTTTTTCCCGTGGAAATATCAAAAATTAAAGTGGCAATATCACCTCCCTTCAAAAATAGACGACCCTAAGAGTGGCTAGACCGTACCATTGACAAAATTTTTGACACCTATAATAACCGTCATGTTGTCGTTTTAGGTATGTCCTAGTTTTGATTCTTTTTTAAATTTTTTATTATTCCATAATAGTAATTAAAAAACACAAAATTTTCACACAAATATATACAGAAAAGTACTATCATTAAACGTCTAATGCCTACGTACTATTACAAACCATTTAAAGTTTAATATAAAGTCTCTGAAAGTTAAATACAAATCATTCAAAGATTAATAGTAAAATCTATTTCTCTCATCCAAATATTTCTCATTGTTATTCGCATCATATTGTTGTGGTAATGGTGGTCGATTCAAGCTAGTCTTATACACATCAAGGTCGTATGTAAGCGGGGATGGCCATGTTGGCCATTGGAAGGTAGGATTGGTGCTCGCCATCATATTACAAAATCGTTGCAATGAAATAGTTCATAGTAATATTATGACAAGCCTAGTAACGATTCCTTCATTCAACTTTTGGATGTATAGTATCAAAGATAAATCAATGGTATAAATCGAAAGACCTTTTAGGATTTATGACACTCCATGACAACAACTATGATGTTCATGAAGCATATTTATGATCATGAAGATTCCAGCCTCATCCAATGAAGATGGAGATGAATATCCTACATGCTAAGTTTGTGCATTAAAATTACAACCATCCTTTCATGCATGATCCATCTGAACCCCATCATACTTAGAACTTTAGAAGCATAATCTTCATTTTGATATATCCCTGAAATGTCATTTGAAACATGTACTCATGTATATGTGGCGATGAACCATATTTGATTTTCAGCAATGAATTCAAATTTATTTAGTTATTTTGCAAAATGTCCTTTGCAACATGTATTTATGTATATGTGGTCATGAACCATATTTGATTTCTAGGGGTTGCACACATGATTTTAGGAATTGCATGCCGAAAAAAATTACATTACACAAAAAAAATTCCCAAAAAAGTTACATTGTGCTGCAAAATTTGAGAGATTTCATAGGTCACCCCGGGAACACCCTAAATCCGTCCGTGCATTCACTATCTCAATGAATTTGTTAAGACCATTCCATAACTCATTCGAGTTTCAATTTTAAACTAGTTTAACTCTTATCGATCGTCATATATAAATGTTAAATAATACAAGTAGATATAAAATTTGTAATACCATAACAGTAGCACAATAATATTTTTTCTTAAAATATCAACATACTTCAAAGTTCTATCTATAATAGCAATGCACTTACATTAATATATTTATACAAAATAGATTTGGTAAATTCTTAAATTAATCAAAATGTTATTTTTCTTATAAGCTGTTAATTAATTACCATACCATGACTTTCTTCCATTGTACACCAATGTTTACCTATGGGCAATGTACTTTACATGTATATGCGACATTCTTTATCTTTTAACAAATTAAGCCTTGTTCCTAAAAAAACAAAACATACACTAAAAATCCAAAAACATGTTAATATAAAATTTTAAATACCTTAAAGATGCACCCCAAGGAGTCCAGAACTAAATAATGATTAATAATATCTACGGAACTAGCAATAGACTAATATAACAAAGAAACAAGCTGGAATGTGTATAAAGTGTTCATTTCTAAAGTACATGCATATTCCACATAAGTTTCAAATTGGTAACTCACATAATAACATATATAAATGAACACCAAAAAAGCAATCTATAATTGTTTATGCGTGCCTCTTCTTAATTAAATTACAAAAAGCATTCTATTTAGGTGTTAAATTATGATTTTTATTTTTCAAATTAAAATTCAAACATGTAATTTGGCTAAGAACATCATAAACATAAAATACAAGAATGAAAAAAGATATCTATCAGACTCACATTTATCTAGCAAAGAAAATACATAATGAAATCTTACACAAAAAATATCATAAATTAAAAAAAAAAAAAAAAAAAAAATTGTTATAGAAACAAATGATTACCTTATCTCTTTTGTTGGAGCGGGGAGAAGCTGGAGAGAGGGCCGCAGAGGTGATAACATGTGAATGAGTGGATGAGAGAGTGAAAGATACACGATAGAGGGAGAGGAAGCGCTTGACAGATAGTGGATATGATCAGCTACATGCACCATATATACGTTACTAATTAAATGGTTAATTACTCAATGATAAGGCATTAGATCCTATTAGACTAGATATTTATAATAGTTTGTGGGACTAAAGTGTAATATTATCATATATATATATATATATATATATATATATATATATATATATATATATATATATATATATATATATATATATATATATATATATATATATATATATATATATATATATATATATATATATATATATATATATACTAGCCGTCTACCCGCGCAAAGCGGCGGGGCACGTGAGTTCTTTCGGTGATATGTTTCCATTACAAAATTGTTATGTTAAAAAAAAGTACATGTTGAAGACAATATAATCAAACTATGGTGTTATTTGTTACATCATGCATCAAATAACCAATAAAAAGCAACCAATCAAGACGACACAAAATATTAATCGTGCAATACTTCTTTATACACCACATTTGCTGTATAAACCCCATCACCTTTTGAATTTTCGTTAGGGTTTACTAATACTTTTGTATTGCAACGTGAAACCCCTCTGGACAATGCAACATAAAGTTGTCCATGCGAGAATACTGGTTCTGGAAGATAGATACCTACATATGGAATTGTTTGTCCCTGAGCTTTATTGATTGTCATTGCAAAGCACAATCGAATAGGAAACTGTTTCCTCATTAGAGGATCGATGGTTGCTACTAATTGCTTGTAACTGGTATTGGTTTCATATCGATGGATGTGGATTCGCATATGAAATCAATTGTGTTCGCATCTATGAAATCAGTTCGCATATGACATCAATTGAGTTCGCATTTGGTTTTGTGGGTCAAAACAGTTCGCATAAGAAGTTCACGATTTGTTTGAGGTTAATTGATTTTGATTTCGCAAGCTTGGAGTCGGAAATCTGGATTGTGTTCGCATCTATAGAATGCGAGGAGAATTTAATGGTGATATTCAGTTCGCATTTGGTGACACAAGTACGTGGTTGATGATTTTTGGTTGGTTCGCATTTGAAATTAGTGGGTTTCGCATTTGGGTTCGTATCTGGGTTTCTCAAACAACTGAAATGCGAATATGAGACAACTGATTAATTTCTCAGTTAATGCGATGAAATGCGAATGAACTCAAAGACGGATGGATGCAAGATGCGAAGAATTTGAATGAAAATGCGAAGTTTTTAATGTATAAATGCGAATTGGGGAAGAAAGCTTAGAGTTTCGCATTTGGCACCTGATCTTTTCAAGAAATAATATAAGTGGTCCAACTTCGCAAAATGGGGTCATTTAATCAGAAAATCGATCATTCTTCAAATATGACATTTAATCAGAAAATCGATCTAAAAATGAGACATTTGGTGTTTATCGATTTTTCAGGGTCGACGGGTTGTATGAAAAGCGAAGGCTGAGTAATTGAAAATTAGAGGATCGATGGTTGCTACTAATTACTTGTAACTGGTATTGGTTTCATATCGATGGATGTGGATTCGCATATGAAATCAATTGTGTTCGCATCTATGAAATCAGTTCGCATATGACATCAATTGAGTTCGCATTTGGTTTTGTGGGTCAAAACAGTTCGCATAAGAAGTTCACGATTTGTTTGAGGTTAATTGATTTTGATTTCGCAAGCTTGGAGTCGGAGATCTGGATTGTTTTCGCATCTATAGAATGCGAGGAGAATTTAATGGTGATATTCAGTTCGCATTTGGTGACACAAGTACGTGGTTGATGATTTTTGGTTGTTTGCAAGATAAACATAGACTCATACAAACACACACAACCAAATTGAGAAACGATAAGGAAAGAAAGTAATACCTTGAACTAAACAAATTAACAAGCTCTCTAGTTGCTTATTTCTTTAAGAACATCAAACTAACTATGAAATTTTCAATATACTCCTGCAAAAAATAATGTAAAACAAGCTCATAAATTGTGAATAAAATAAACAACTAACCCTAAAACTGGTTGGAAATAGTGTGTGCTGATCTCATCAAATAATCTGGCATTTATGAATAGCTCTAAATAATCTTAAACAACATAGGTGAGTGTAAGAATCGATATATCCATGAAACACAGAGTAAAATCATTATATGACAATTAAGTAAAACTAAAAAAAAACATGGAACAGAGAATTTGATAGAACTATTTACCTGGATAGTGGTGAAGATGGAGATGGTTAGTGAAGGCTTCAACGTTGGGGTTTAATTAGAGTGTGAATACAAAGATAGGGGAGAAGACAAAGATGGTAGACGATGGTGGTGAGGTCATGATAACAGTTCGATTTCTGTGATTTTCACCCAATTCATAACAAAAATTGTTATTTTTCTTGAAAACAAACATTAATTAAATGGATAAGGATTCAACAACTACAGTAAAATGATAGAGTAATAAGATATTTCCTTCATTAACTGGAGTCCATATCAGTACAGATAGTTGAAGATATACCTGAATTGATACAGATAGTTGAGAAATGTCAAAAGGACACAAATACCCTTAGTACCACTTAAACAAGAAAGCTTTACTCTAGATACACTTATACAAGAATATTTAATATACAAATGATTACCCAAAATGTAGACAAACATCAGAACCTGAAATGGAGAGGAAACACCGGAAATTGAGAGTAAACATTGACGATTATGTGATAAATGACTGAAAAGAACACTTTAAAATTGCTAACAAAAACCTGTATTGTTAGAGAACGTTTGTAAATTAATAGTGTTTGCCTCCTGGTTCTGCAATAGAGAGAGAGAGAGAGAGAGAGAGAGAGAGAGATGGTTGGAGACCTATGACCACAAAAAGAGAATATGTGTGTGCATATGGCTTAAAGAGCACTAACCTTGAAATCGTGTTGGATCCTGGTCCACTGTGACACTTGTGAAAATGGTTGTCTGAGGTTTCTAGAGAGTCGAGTGCGACCAGCTGTGAGTAGTAGATGGTTAGGTCTCCAGGTATGTGTGTAAAATGCGTAACACTTACGACCTCACAGATAAGAAATTTTTTGCAGTCAATTGGTCATATAAGGGGATGGGGCAGAGATATGAAGAAAAAGATTCGTTCTAGACTTGACCGGTGCAATCGATCAAAATCAAATAATTAGAGAATAGAACAGTAGCATATGCTAGATGTCGAGAGATGGGGGTTGTGAACGGTGGTAAGATGAAGTGCGATGATGATGAAGGTGGCCTGTTTGATGGTAGTGAAGGTTATGTGACAACAAAGTTTACTGATGGTGTTGTGATGTTCGATATTCGGGTTTCTAAAGGAGATATGCAAGAGAAGAGAAAGGCAGAGGTGTTTAGCAGCGACTGTAATGGTCTCAGTGGTCAAGGTGTGGTGGGTAACTGCGTCGAATATGGGAGGAATTTTAGAGTATTTAATAGAGAGGGAGAGAGTTCAAGGAGAGAAGAGATGGCGACTCATCTAGGGTTATTCTACAAGGAAGGGCTATAGATACTAAGATAAGAGATGATATATAAAGTTTATCTATAGACCGATTCAATTGGCAAAATCTGAGGAAGACGGGTTCTTCTTTGACTAGTTCAATTTGAAGAAGAAAGCCAAAGCCTATTCAATATGTACGTAATTCATGTTAACCGCGTAAGATTTGGTATTTTTCTATGCATAAACTCATTGTAAATAGCGTAATAAGGGTTATACCTCTTAAAATTTAATATTATTTTATTAATGATTACTTGTACTAACAGCTTAATGGTTTGGACGTCTTAAAAAATATTATTATTATATTGAATCTATTTATGGAAATAGTTGGATTTCTATTATAAGGTAGTATAGATATATATATATCCCTATGTATTCTATTCTTCTAATAAATAATACAATGTGTTTACCAAGTTTATTGTGGTATCAGAGCCATTCGCCATAACCCTAATCGGCCTCCCTACTCCAATCGACTTCCTGTAAGATACAACTTCTCTGTCCTTCTCATCTCCTACGATTATCACACACACAATGACAACTCCTGTAGCTTTCACTCAAGCCGAGAAGACCATTCACAACAGACACAAGTTTGGTTTTACTTTATCTTCTACTAATTATGGGTATTGGAAAACGATGATCCAACCCTTCCTAGTAACAAACAAACTGTTTGGCTATGTTGATGGTTCTATTCCCTGCCCTCCATCTACTATCTTATCGACACCAACTTCTTCAGAAAAAGACAAGGAACAAGCTGTCACAACACAAGTCAACCCAGATTATACAACTTGGGTACTCAATGATGCCCATGTTAGGATGCTTCTTTTGTCTACAATCTCAGAAACAGCCTTTCAACATGTACAGGGAACCACCTCAAGGGAGCTATGGCTGTCTTGGAACGTGCATTTGCCCCTCATACATCCTCCAAGGAGTACACCTTGAAGACTCAATTGTTGAAGATTAAAATGAAACGTGATGAATCATCCATTGCCTATCTCACTAGGGCTCAAGAATACTCGGATGCTCTTGCTAACATAGGTGAACCTATGAAAGAAAAAGATGTGGTTATGCTTGTGTTATCTGGCCTCCGTGATGAATACAATGGTCTCAATTCCACTCTCCTTGCTCACCAAACACCTATTGCCTTCATTGATCTTCACTCTCTTTTATTAGATCATGATTATATGGTCTCCAAAACCTCTACAGAGGTTCCTCCTGCACAAAGCATGTTGAAGTTGATTTCCATTTTGTCCGTGAAAAAGTTGTTCAAGGAAGTTTATCTATTCAGTTCATTAACACAAATGATCAGATTGCAGATGTGTTTACAAAGCCTTTGTCTTCTCAAAGATTCGAGTTTCCAAGGCACAAGCTAAAGGTCGCTCCTCGACATTAGCTTGCGGGGGAATATTAGACTAGACATTTATTATAGTTTGTGGGACTAAAGTGTAATATTATCTTTATATATATATATATATATATATATATATATATATATATATATATATATATATATATATATATATATATATCCCTATGTATTCTATTCTTCTAATAAATAATACAACGTGTTTACCAAGTTTATTGCATCCTTTTAAAATCTTTGTGGACATGATGATGCATGTAATGTCATCAGCCACACCATACGTTAGAATCAACATATATATGTGTTTTTGTCCGTGAGATGGCAACTAGTACTATATATACCTATACACCAATGGCGACTAAAATCACTCATTGGATTCTAGAAGTCCATTCTTAACCACTACCTAAGAGAAGAACAACAAACTACTTAAATGGCGTCCATCTCCTCCTCCATTGTTGCCAATGTCAGCCGGACCACTGCCACCCAAGCTAGCTTGGTTGCTCCATTCACTGGTCTCAAGTCTAACGTCGCTTTCCCAGTCACCATGAAGGCTAACAATGACTTTTCCTCCCTCCCCAGCAATGGCGGAAGAGTGGAATGCATGAAGGTATCTATATGGTGGATAAACCATAATCAAGTATTCTAATCAGTATCAGAATCAGAATGTCAGTTTACCAAATTTTATGTGATACATGTTTGGCCACCAATAGGGTTAAAGAAGTATGAGACCCTTTCATACCTACCACCATTGTCTGATGCCACGTTGTCTAAGGAAATCGACTACCTTCTCCGCAACAAGTGAGTTCCTTGCTTGGAATTCGAGTTGGAGGTCTATTTCTAAAATCACATTTTATTAATTTTATTAACTAATTGATTAATATAAACAAAACATACATTATAAAGCGATTATATATTTATATTTGTGGTGAGCACCACAATTCATGGTTGTTTTGTTGTTATATGAATAAGTAAATGGATATTTTCTAACTCAGGCTTCAATATTTCTTTATAGTTGATATTCATCACATAAATTGAGTGTATCACTATAGTAAGATAGACCCCTTAATTTGTGATGCTAAAGACACGTAATCATGTTCTTACAAAACAAATCCATAAAAATTAAAATCTATATACGGACGTACAGATTATATTCAAAATCAAACCATTGATTAACTAAGTTTTCTAATTTTGGAAGGTGAAGTTTTTGACCTACCCTTTTAACTGGATATTTGGTAGATTAACGCACTTTTCCCATATTAAAGGAATCGTCTTTAATTATAAAAAAAGGGCATAGAAGCATAGAAAAAACAATCTTCTCCACTTCTCATGTAGTATTACAAAATCAAAAACCTAGGGATGTGCTATTTATTATTATTATTTTTGGAGACTAAATCTAGTACAAAATAATGATACATATTTGATACGGTTCAGTTCCAGTTTCGGACCGGAAAAGTCGATTCTTGAACAAATTTTGAAAGAGAAATTAAATATAATTTCTATTTTTTCTTCCTACAAATCTTTCTATCCAATTAAATGATGATATTTGTCATATTTAATGCTCATTTAATAATATTTTAGTATATTAAATGACGTATGCTATCTTTTAATCGAGTATAATGATTTATATGAACAAAAGTAAAAAAAAATATTTAATTTCTCATTTGAAAATCATATTTAGTATGTGTATCACATCATATCCCTATCTTTATAATTAAATCCAAGTAAAGTTTGTAACTTATTTTACAAGCTGCACAATATATTGCTTTTTATTGTCCCTTCTTATTGACTGTTTTCTTTTGATGTTAAAATATAAAGAATATTCATTAACTCTTGTTACATATTTGAACATTCAAATATTACATACTCAGAAGTATAATCAGAACATAAAGATATATAATTGTTTATTCTTTTTGTATACGTTGTAATACATCCAGTTGTAAAATTACATCTTGAAATTTAAGCAATGGATTGAAATCTAGATTGGGAGATGTAGAAAATCTTAACGACTCTTAAGCTTCCGGTTCGATTTGCGATTTTGGGAAATATTCGGGTTCCGCCGTATCGGAACCATAGTACTGAAACCAAAATGGTCGGAAAATGGAACGGATCGAGTACGTACCTTACCGAATGCATGCATCTGGTTCGGGTATTGTATGGTTTCGGTTTAGAGAACCATTTTAGGTTCAGGAATTAGTCTGGTTTGCTCATCCCTACTAAAAACAACATCTACTACGACTTATCTTTTCGTTGAATGTATCGATATTTTCGCTATAGATTCCAACATGTCGTAGCATTAGATTTCATCGTTAGAACGTTGTAGCTGCGCTAAAAATGTTTTTTTATAGCCTTTTTTGTTACATTGAAAATTAAAGAAGATCAAAAAGGAAAAAGAAATAGAAAAAAGAAATAGGGATGGCATGTCATGTCTATAGGCATTCCTTTCAAAAATAGACAACGCCTACCGAATTGCTAGACCGTACCATTGGCAAATCTTTTTTACCCCAACAACAACGTTATATCAAATCTTTTTTGGTATCGGCCAGTATCATCAAAACACATCCAAATAGTAAGAAACTATAGGAGGAAATTTAGCGGTTACATATTACATATACAAAGAAAATTTAAGACTAAAACAAAAAAGGATAAGAGAGCCACTCTTCCCAGTTACATAAACCACCTTTGCCTCTACAATTTACCCACAACTACACTAAAGCTTTGATATTGTTTAGGGGTGAGCAAAACTGAAATCCAAGAAGCTAAAGTCAAATGCATCTTCATTAGAATCAGACTCTGGAAGATGTCTTCTCAGGGAGCTTAAGCCCTTTAGGCTTCTTAGTTTCAGAAGTAGAAGCCATCTGTTTCATAAAAAAAACAAAACACAACTTATTAGTTCAAACTTGGAGCTCCATAGACGAAGATAACCACCCTCATAATCATCAATTTCTTGTTTCCATACACATACCTTTCTACTCCAACCTTACTTCACCAACGATTTCGAAGCTTCAAGTTGCGAAATTGAGGACTGTGAAATTCTTCTCAGCGTCAAAACCTTCTCGAATGCATGAAAAACCCTTTAACAGTGATGGTTCGTGAAAGGTGATGACTACGGAATAACTTAGTGGTGACCGGATGGTAGAGGTTACCTACTGGTGACTGACTATTTGCCCTTAAACGATAACTCAAAGAAAATATCGTGGTCACAGTAAATGAAAAATTAAATTCAAGGCTTTTTCCAATTTAATGCAAAAAACATAGGACTTTTGTGATATTAACCCTATGTAATTATGTTTCCGAATATTTTTAACAATGGATCACTAAAATAACCAAAATAAAACTTTAAAAGCGTTATTTTTACTATTTACTATAAAAAATCATTTATATTGTAAAATGGAATTTATAGTTTCTTCTATGAAATTGCTGTATGAATAGTTTTTCACAACATATATGTTAGTAAAAAGAGAAGAATTTAAATCGGATAACA
The DNA here is from genome assembly GCF_052625555.1 of Lactuca saligna. Taxonomy (NCBI): domain Eukaryota; kingdom Viridiplantae; phylum Streptophyta; class Magnoliopsida; order Asterales; family Asteraceae; genus Lactuca; species Lactuca saligna. Next base: position 143,584,015 of record NC_136418.1, read on the forward strand.
TATATTTTTTTTTATTTATACACATTTAATTTTGAGTTCTCTTTTGTTCATATTTTTCTATTAAAATTGTTTGAACTGTTCAAAAAACATCCTTATAACTTGTTATAGTAGGTTTAACCGGTTTCTGACGTATTAGAAAGCTCTAGCGAAGCTCCAGTCATCTTCTTCATTGATTATATGATTTTTCCGGCGATCGTTGATAAAAAAAACAAAGAAAATAGGTAAGAAATGGAGGATTAGAGTGGGAAACGAGAGAGATGAGGAGGAACTAGAGATCTGAGAAAGAGGAAGGGGTTGTGGTTTGTGGTGGTGAAGGTCTGGAGGGCGACAACAATTGATGGTAGATTCAGGAGAGCAGATATGGAATTCTGACGAAGTCGGTGCCAAAGGGTGCTAGGGTTTTGGCCGAATGTTGACAACCATGGCATGGTAGAGGCGATGAAGGTTGATGACTGACATCTCGTCGGAGAAGTAGGTGGTTTGTGGTGGTGAAGGTCTCGATTGTAATGGTGGATTGGAAGTTGAAGACGATGAACAATGATCGATTTTAATAGTGGCCAGAGAATATGATCAAAATCTCGTCGGAAAGCATTGTTGGCCGGAGAAGATAACCATAGTCTCATCGGGGCTGCCAAATATATCAGAAACATACTATAGCATGTCATAAAGATGTTTTTCGAACATTTCAAACAAATTCAATGGGAAAATTTAGACAAAAAAACAGTGACTAAAATTATACCAATAAAAAAATAAATTACACTTCAAAGTCATTACATCTTAAGAAATTCTATTGAATTTTAACATCATTTGCTAAAACAAGGAAATGTATTTTACAAAAACATACTTGAGTTAATTTCTTTTACAAAATTTTACAACTTGTTGATTGTGTTATTTTTTATTTAACTATAAAACAATACTGAAAAAATGACAAGTAAGTTCATTAAATGTTTGCATACTATCATTTTTTCTTTGAAAATTTATTGAATCTAAACATTAAAGAAAAAATAAGATGATCACAATAGCTATGTTTTCTAAATTTTTTTTATCACAAAATAGCCAACAAAATATAAAAAATACTCAAAAGCCAGGAGTTTTGCAGACGACCATTTAAAAAAATATGTCATTTGCGATTTTTTATCCAATTTTTTTTAAAAAAAAATTCATTTTTGATTAGCCAAAATACATTTCCATAAACCATGACATCCAAGTAGAATTGTTTTCAAAGCTCATATCAATTACAATTTTATTTCAAAACATTAGAGCATCCCATAAAATATCTGAGAGAGTGCATGCCGCACTGTAACAACCCGTCATTTCGAGTCATCAAAGATCGAGTCTTGTAACCTCTTTGAAAAAGGGATTAGAATATCATTGAAAAAAATGAAGTATTTAAAAGCTCTGTTTGGAGTACGCTATATCGTAAGTATCGTCTTAAGGTTTCCAAACATATAAATAACGCAAAAATCCGGGTTATAACGAAGAAGTTATGACCATTCTAAGTTTTACGACAAAAACCGGCGATACGAAGTTACGTAAAAACGCAAAGTTTCAATAAAACACTTTCTGACCTTAGGTGTCTAAATGAAAGTCATAGATATCGTTAAACTACAAACGTGCATAAAAAGAACGCTCAAATCGGACATCGTATGAAAAAGTTATGAATTTTTAAAGAAATTCCTTAATCACGTCATTTTAATAAATAAATAATAAAAATAATTTCGGAATTTGCCGACGGAATCTAAACGAAAGTTGTAGATCTTAGTCTCACCTACGCGTGGATATAAAGAACGTCGAAAACGGAGTTTGTATGAAGGCGATATGAATTTTTGAAGTTTGATAAATAATTAATATATATTTTTATTCAAAATTTCGGTATTATCCGAAGTTTGAGTCACGCAAGTACGCCCCGCGTACACGAGTACGCCCAGCGTACTCGAGGCCACGGTCTAGGATCGTCCACGTCGCCCCTATGCGAGCCTACCCCCATCCCATCCGAAGTCCGAGGTAGTCGAGGACTCGGTCATGCGTGACGTACGCGTACGCCCCGCGTACCGAGGCGGTTCCAGCCCCCTATAAAAGGGATGCGAGGGTTCCCGGAAAAATGGATCATTCTCTCTCTCAATTTTCTTGCGTTTTGCCTCATTTTCCGTGCTCGCACTACCCCGAAGCCTTGGTCATTTCGTGCAAGTCCCGAAGGTCGATTTTACTCCCGAGAAATCCTGAGAAAATCCGCTTTTTCAAGCCAAAGTTCCGCTCGATTTTCGTCACACCTTCTTCAAACTATCAAGTGAGTTCATACCCCTTTCAAACACACTTTAAATACATTTTAAATGCTTTTATACTGTTTTGGGGGGGGGGGGGGGAATACAAGTAAACATACGGATATTATCGTGTATTTTATAAAGTTTCACTTCACTTGTTTTATCGAATAAATCACTTGGAACTCATTACTACTATGGAAAACTCTTGTCATACTTTGCGTGCATTAGACTTATACAAAGTATATAATGATTTTCAAAGTACCTTTCGTTGCTAAGTCGTTTTATACATTCTAAAAACTTATGATTTATGCTTTGTCAAACATTGTGAAAAAGGATAAACTTTGCATACAAAACTATCACTTTAATGTGGACTTAGTTGAGAATCCATGAGACGTGTATATCTTCAAACGTTACTTTTCCTTATTAGAAAGTAATGCTGCAAGTCCTGTCTATAACCAGAGTCTCCCGTTCGGAGAACGTGTCAAATGTGTATAGATCTATACGGGAAGTCATGATCCCGCGCCTTGACTATTAGCTACAGTCCGTCCTTTGGGGTGACAGTTGTCATAACGTTGCGACGCCTGAAGAACATCGTTACAGGCATATTATGTTTAATATGGTTATAAAACTCATCGGATATACAATTAGTATGGTATTATGCTTTTATGAACGAGTAGCTATTAAAACTATTCTTCATCTAACAAATGCGATCTTCGTATAGCTTTATTTTATAAAACTATGACACAACTTTTAAGAACGTCGGTTTCTTGCAACTTTCGGTCTTAGAGACTGCCAGTCATGTTAGGAAAATAAGGGTTTTTCCTGTATACAAACCAAACAACTAATAGGAAAACAAGGGATTTTCCTGGTGCAATTATTTACAACTTATAACACGAACATTCATATGCATTTCATACTTTTATAAGAAAATAAGGGTTTTTCTTGGAAAACACAACAATTCATATCTCAACCATCAGGGAAAATATGGGATTTTCTGGATCTAATACATTCATTTTCAATACAACAAGTCATAACTCTTTACATATGAAATACTGAGTTTTCTGGAAAACATACACCCATTTTGGAATGGCATTCAATTTTTCTAAACCACTTACGAACTCATTAACTTAATTGTTGACACTTTCTCTTTGAAATAACTTGTATTCTCTGGGAACCGCTAAGCAAGTTTGGAAATCAACTTTTGGGATTAACGCGCTGGCGTTAATTACTTCTTTTGAAAGATGTTTATGTATTTATCTTTTGAACATGTAATGAATACAATTATGTAAACATCTTGGAAACTTTAATATATATGGTGGTGTGTACTTTCCTTTCTATGAGCTGTTATGATACTTAATATGACGTCCTCCGCCCCCGAACGTTTTCGCCGTTTTGGTTTGGGGGTGTGACACGCACCATCAACCATTGCCCTTGCCCTTGGGCTCAGAAGTACCCGAAACAAATCTACAAACTGTAAGCTAATGCTTAGTGAGTTCCACAAATCATACTGCACATAAAATCCACATAACACATATCATATCAGCCGTAAAAGCTACACATATCACATAAGACATGCATACAACAAATAAGGATGTGGTGGAACCTCCTAAGGTCTTACTCCGGATGCCATGGGCTCCCCCACATGGTCTTATACCTAAATGCCATGGACTCCTCCCATGGTCTTTAACTGGAAAGCCATGGGTTCCCCCACATGGTCTTACACCCAAGTGCCATGGGCTCCCCCATTATCTTTACTTGAAAAGCCATAGACTCCCCCATATGGTCTTACATTCAAGTGCCATGGGCTCCCCCATGGTCTTCCCTGCAAGTAACACATACATATAGCAAAGCACTAACATAACTAACTATTGCAACATGTATCTCTACAATCAACAAGTATGCCATATATCACACAAAATAGGCCGGCCTTAGTGCCTTCGACCCATTGGTATGGTGAGGAGACCCACCTCTCATGAATGCTATGTTGACAAGATAAGATCCAAAAAGTCCCAATGCGTATCTCAAACTCAACTTCCTATAAGCATCATAAGATTAACTCGTCATAATCCCATAATTACCCTCAAAGTTAACTCTGGTCAAACCAAGTCAAAGTCAAGGTCAACTATCAATGTTGACCCCAACTTGTCGAGTGCATCTAGCAACTCGTCGAGTTCCTATAGAGTCCAGAGAACCTGAACAAACCCTAGCCAACTCGCCGAGTTGTTTCATCAACTCGACGAGTTCCCTTGCTATCCAGAACACTGGGAAACCCAATCCGACTCGTCGAGTTGCTAAGGCAACTCGTCGAGTCCCCCTCCCTGTTTTCTTATTATGATGATTCACCGAATGCAGGGATTCCAAGGCTTAGATCTGTGTGGCATCCCCAATTTCATGGTCTGAAAAAGACCGATTTGTTTATGCTTGATTTTAAAAGTTAAAGTATCTCTTAAGGAAATACGTTGCGGAATTTGTTCCCAAAAACATGATAATATATTATCAAATCATTTTCGAGGAAACGTATTTTATTCATTTTAAAACTTTGGGATGTCATCGTCAATACAAAACATAAACATAAACATAAACAAAACTTACATTCATTTACACTAGTCATTTTACATCTCCTTTAATCTCTCAATGTAACGTAGCTTCGTATTGACACCTGTGATAAAAATAACTTGAGTAGGTCAGGTTGGAAAACCTGGTGAGTAAATAGGGTTTTCAACCTACAATAATAAAGTTATTATGCTTTATCATCAAACAGTTAACCAAATTACCCATCCCTATTATCTTATTTATCTCTTAAGGATTTACCCTAAGAATCATCTATCACTCATTCCTAAGGATTCATCCTAAGGAATAGACACGAAGTCACATTGTCGCCAGGGTTTATACAACAGGCACTAAGTCCATAGTTTCCAGGGTTTATACAACATGTGCTAAGTCCATAGCTCTCATTTAACGATAATATTATTCACGGGAATCCACCTGCAATACATGTCAATGGGTTTTTAGAGTACATCTGATGAACATATAGTTCACAACACCTACAGGTTGTGAGCCTGCTAGTGTTCCACAGACCGTCTAGAATAGTCCATGATTGTTATCCATACTTTGTTAGATGATGGGGGCAAACATTTGGGGTAAGGGCTTCTCTCATATTTCATCCCTCACCCTCATCTCATGATCTATATCACTAATCATCACATTTATCCAACTCATCTTTCATTACAGACCAACTATTTCATCTACCCATGTTTTACCCAACATTTTTGTAGATATAAAATACATATACCGTTTAAATCATTTAAAACCTGTATAAATTATTCATTCAATATCCATCTCAAACAAACAAACAATATATATTCACATAACACGTATTTTATATAAAATATTTCTTATCTATGTGTAAGATGAAAGTGAGTATACACTCACATGATAAGATGATGATTGGACAACACTGCATCCCTTAAAACAATATTCTTCGATGAAAACAAGATGTTTTCTCACAAAATGGGGCTTCATGCAGGTAGAGTTTTGACTCGAAAAACTCTTTTCTCAGGATCTTCGGGCTCTCTGAGGCTTGCTTATGATGCTAGGATGATATAATAGGTTTGAGGGTATTCATTGTAACAAAAAGGAAAGTAAAAGGTGAAAGAAATGAAAATTGTAACATAAATCCGAGCTGTCTTGCATGGTATTTATAGGGGAAGCTGTCATGGTCTACGCAGTGTGTTCCTCGGAGGAATGCAGCGCGTTCATACGAACGTAACACGTTATGATGGGTGCGTGGCTTTGGATGTGTCAAGATGCGAGATACGTGTCTATTGCATGCGAACGCAGGTCGTTCCCTCGGACACATGGCGTTCCCTTTGGATAAGCTTCGAAGTTTGTGCCACACACTTCACAAATTCATATCTTTTGCATACGAGCTCCATTTTTGACGTTCTTTATATCCACGCATAGGTGAGATTATACTCTACAACTTTTGTTTAGACTCTGTCGACTAATTTTGACTTTATTTTTAACAGATCGGGACCGGAAAATACGTTAAAAATTCATAACTTCTTCATCTGACACCCATTTTCGTCTGTCTGTTTGCCGTTAAACTACTATCGACGTGACCTTCGATTTTCATTTAGGTTGTTTCAGCTAAAAATCATTCGATCTATAATTCGAGTTCCGGGCTGCATACTGCTAAACTTCATCATACAAAGTCAGATTTGGACATTCTTTTTATGCACGCTCTCGGTTTAACGTGTACTACGACTTTCATTTAGATCACTAATGCTAAAAAGAACTTTATCATAAACTCACTTTTTACGTCACGCAGCGTCGTGCCGGTTATGTCGCGAAACTTCGACGTGTCATAACTTCTTCATTATAATTCGGATTTCGGTATTCTTTATATCTCCGGAATCCTTGTTTCAACTTCTACAATTTTCTTTATCTAATATTTATTTTTGATGCTTATTTTATCATTAATTTATTATATCATAATAATTAAGTATAAAACACATAAATTCACATAATTCATTCTTATTACTTTAAAACGAATTAAAATGGTTGACCTAGACTATTACTTCATCATTAATGCCTAGCCTAGAAACACGGACATTATAATATGAAACCCTACGGTGTCCAAAGGGATAAATTTTCTAACTTTGCCCTCTATAACCACTCCAAATGCTCTAAGGTCCTTATCCAAGGTTGGAAAGCCCAAAAGTCTTGCCATGCATTGCCAAAACTTTAGGGATCTGGAATCCCTCCTTTCCAGAGGAGTTTCTATTCCTCAAAATGTTCCAAATATGGAGGCTTTATGGACATGCAGGTCCAATGCATGTCTTTAGGTCAAAATGGCCAAAAAGGGGAAATATGCTCTAAAACCTATTGCATGGCATCCTTGCTTGATCAAAAGCTAGATCTAGCCCACATTGGGACTATTTTGCTCTGCAGATCCATAAAGTTGCAAATTTTATGTGACATCCCCATTTTCATGGCCAGAAAAGACCGATTTTTGTTTATACTTTATAAAAATCAGAGTACATCTTTAATAAAAATGTTGCGGAATTTGTTCCTAGAAAAACATGATACATACGTTATCAAAGCATTTTCGAAGAAATGTATTTTTATCCATTTTAAAACATTTGGGATGTCATCGTCAATACATAAACATAAACAAAAACAGAACTTACATTCATTTACACTAGTGATCTACATCTCTTTTAACTTCCTCAGTGTAAAGTAGCTTCATATCGACACCTGTGATACAAATAAGCTTGGGTGGGTTAGGTTGGGAAATCTGGTGAGTACATAGGGTTTTCAACCCATAATAATTTAATTATTATGTTAAACATCAAACCATCAACCCAATTACCCATCCCCATTATCTTCTTTACTCTTAAGGATCTACCCTAAGATTCAACTATTCCTCGTTCATTCATTCCTGAGGAGTATCCTAAGGACTTGGCACTAGGTCTGCGTAGTTGCCAAAGTTTATCTTGTTTATTGACAGTATCGTTTATGAGAGTCCACTCGTAATACCTATCAATGAGATTTTTAGAGTACACCGGGTGAACACATCGTTCACAACACCTGCAGGTTGCGAGCCTGCTAGTGTTCCACTAAATTGTCTAGAACAATCTGTGGTTGTCATCCATACTCTGCTAGATGACGAGGCCATTGCTTGGGTCATCATTTTGGCTCATTGTTTTGGCTCATTGATTTGGCTCATCGCTTTGGCTCATTGATTTGGCTCATTGCTCATAAATTATATCATCTTTCATCGCTCATCATTTATCTCACCTCTAATCTACCCCATGTTTTACCCAACACATTTTGTAGATATAAAATACATATATAGTTTAAATCATTCAAAACATGTATAAAATGTTTAATCCAACATAGACAACAAGTATTCAGACAGTATACACACATAACACGTAATTTATATAAAATACTTTATATCTATGTGTAAGATGAAATTAACTATGCACTCACTTGTTAAAGTGATGATTCCAAACTCGGCAGCGCTTCGCTTTTAACGATTCTATTTTCCTTCAACAAAACCTAGCTTTGTTATCGCTAAGTTTTAGTCTAATCTTTATTGCGAATAAATATTAGTCTAGATTCGTCATTAAATCAAAGTCTACTTTCATGATCTATCAAGTAAGGAACAACCATGTAGGATCATATTGGAGGTAGGGTCCATCTGGTATACAAAGTATACTGTTTGGAAATCCCACTTTAAATACCTCACTAAATCACAGCCTAGACATCATTCCCGTAAGTAGATCAATCAGTATAAAGAATTTGAATAAATGATAAATCTTATTTCTAGGTTCATAATAACGATATTATATTTAAATATAAGCTATATTTAAAGTATGGCAGACTTATTTCACTTACAACGGGTTATATTAAAAACGGGCTCACTAGAGCAGAGCTTCTGAGCCGAAAAACTCTTTTTCTCGGACCTTCGTGCGCTCTGGAGCTTTCTTCTAGCGCTAGGGAAGTTTCCTAGGCTTTAGGGGGGTTTACGGAATCTAGAGAGATAAAGAAAGGCTTATGGTGTGATGAAAATATGAAGAGTTCATCTCTTATTTATAGGGGTTTTAAAGTAGAGTAGGCCCTAAGTTTCGTCCGTATCTTCCATGTACGAGCTCCATTTTCTATGTTATTTATATCCACGCATTGGTATTTACGACTAATACAACTTTCATTTAGATACCTTCGGCTAATTTTCATTCTATCTTAGATTTACAAAACTGTATCGAATTCGTCGTGCTTGAAGAGTAGAGACTAAATTTCGTCTATATCTTTAATATACGGGCTTTATCTTGACGTTATTCATATCCACGCATTAGTATTTACGAGTACTACAACTTTTATTTATACCCCGTCGGCTAATTCTCATTCTATCTAAGATTTACGAAATTGTATCGTATTCGTCACGCTTGAAGAGTAGAGACTAATCTTCGTTCATATCTTTCAATACGAGCTCCGTTTTCGACTGTCTTTTTATCTTTTAACTCCTATTAACTATATATTAATTTCTCATTTAGATTACTTTGCCTAAAAATCGACTGATCTAAAATTCAAATTTACGGGCTGTGTACTATTATGCTAAATCTTAGAAAAATCGTAACTTCCTCATACGAAGTCAGATTTGGACATTCTTTTTATGCACGCTCTTTGTTTAACATATACTACAACTTTTTTTTAGACCGCTAAGGCTAGAAAGTATGTTATCTTAAATTCACTTTTTACGATTACCGGTATCGTATCGGTTTTGCCGTAAAACTTCGACGTGACATAACTTATTCGTTATAACTCGAATTTCGGAGTTCTTTATATATATGGATCCCTTGATACATATTCTATAACGCGGTTAAGATTATTTATTCTAAATAATCTTTTGTCAAAAATTCATTTTCAACACTTATTGCCTCTAAATTGACTAGTGTTTGCGGGCGTTACACTTTATGAACCCCATGCATGCAATCAATAGGAATGATAGAAAATAAAGAGTAAACTCAAGATCTAGCCATATTCATGATGGGTTTTGAGCACTCTAACAACCTTAAGGTGCACATACAACTCGAAATGCTTTGGATCTATGTTTTCTCTAATTATACATGCAATTTGGTTTTCCAAAGCATTGTCCTAACTAGCATACAAAATTATGGGTACTTGCATAACAAAAAACTAGTTGAATGGCATACCTTTTCTTGTAGCTTGTTGATTTGTACCTTTAAGAGCCTAGCACCCTGTTGCCTCAAATGCTTCATAAAACACCACCAACAATGGAGAACTTTTGAGAGAGAATACTTGCACTCTAAAATCGCTTATGGATCTCCAAGAACACTCTAGTGCCGATTTCATGAACCAAGGGACTTCTTATATAGTTTGGATAGGATTAGGGTTACATCCATGTAAACCCTACTGTGCATGACTTTTCATCTTACTTAGGATCCACGGGTTAAACCTCCATGGACCATCCATGGACTACCATGTTGGTTTAGTCCATCCTAAATAACCATAACCCCACACTATAAGAATCATTGATTAACCAAATCATTCCCTTTATATTTAATTAGTCTCTTTTGATCACTAAATTAAATCCAAAATAATTCTTGATCAATACTAATTAAATAATATGATTTCATATTAATATATTGGAACTTATAATATATTAATAAATCATAACCCATTCTTATAAAATTTTCCGGTGAAATGCAACCGAAATGGACCATGCTACTTTCGCTCAAGTACATACCAAATATAGTTATGGACTTAGACACCTTATCCAATAGTCTCCCACTTGGATAAGTCTAATAACTATAGCTGTAAGTACGACTTCAGGAACCGACTAGCAATCGTAGCTCTTAAAAGCCTTTGTCAAGCTGTGACATGCCATTTTAATAAGGGATCATATAATCCTCTGTTCTCAAGATATCAGCCGGACAAATACATGGAACATAGTCATTCTTATTGTCCAACATTTGTTTCCTGATTTCCGATTTGTTTGACATAGAACTTAATCGAACACATCAATTGAGTTCTGACCGGGCCCAACACATAAGTCAAAACAAAATCATCGAGGGGCCTAGATATCACTTTTAATCCTCCAAGGACTAAAAGGAACATATAAACTTCGAATCATATGCTTGTACTAACTACTCGTTAAATTGTACATAATAGCACGTTTTATAGCATCAAGTTACTGATGCGGTTACGTACTATCAATGTACAATTAAATCATAGTCAACAACTCATATCTCTTGGTTTGAAAACTTATATGATATTATTGTCTCACGATCACTCGAGAAAAATTCCATGAAGTGATACAAGCAAGCGTGGGTTTAATCCAATACTTAGACATTATGGGCACTCATGAATGTTGTAGCAATATTTTGCTATGTCTAAACAATTCAGACATATACAAGCCAGATTCATGACAGTCTTGCCTCAATACCTACTTCCAAAGTATGATCGATTGTGGACAGTTTGAATAATATAATTATTCTGTAAGTCAAAACATGCAAAGTGAAACAATAGTAAATGAGTGACACAAGACAATAACTTTATTTGTAAATAAAAACACCTTTTATTTAATCATCAAATGTCAATAACATTTCAACTATTACAAGTTTCAAAACTATCTAATCATTAATACTAATATCGTCCTTCAGCCTGGTGCGCCTCACATGTTGTAAGTGCTTAACCCTACTCAATCCCTTCGTGAGGGGATCTGGTGGGTTCTCTTCTAATGATACCCTATTTTCTAAGAGGAGTCCTTCTTCTATCCGATGTCTTATGAAGTGATATTTTCTATCGATGTGCCTGGATCTTCCATGATCCCTTAGTTCCTTGGCTAAGGCAACCGTGCTATCATTGTCACAGAAAATCTCCATAGGCTCCTTTATAGCTGGTACAACTGCAAGGTCTTCGATGATGTTCTTCAGCCATATCACCTCCTTTTCCGCTTCACTTGCTGCTATGTACTCTGATTCGCACGTTGAATCAGCTAAAGTCTCCTGATTGGAACTTTTCCAAGTGATTGCTCTTCCATTCAGGGTAAATACCCAACCCGACTGAGAGTGGAAATTATCTCTGTCGGTCTGAAAGCTAGCATCACTATATCCCACTACTCTCAATTCATTGTTGGACTAAGTGTCTAAGCCCATAACTATAATTGGTATGTACTTGACCCGAGAGTCGCACGGTCCATTTGGGTTGCATATCATCAGGACAATTTGATAGGATGGATACTTGAGTAAGAGGTTACTTATGATTTATTAATATATTATAAGTTTTAATATATTAATATGAAATCATATTATTTAATTAGTATTGATCAAGAATTAATTTGGAACTAATTTTGTGATTAAAAGAGACTAATTAAATATATAGGGATTGATTTGGTAAACCAATGATTTTTATAGTGTGGGCCAATGGTTATTTAGGATGGGCTAAACCAATATGGTAGACCATGGAGGTTTAACCCATGGAGCCTAAGTAATATAAAAGGTCATGGACATTAGGGTTTGCATGAATGTAACCCTAAACCTTGCCACACTATAAAAGGAATCCATTAGTCACCAAAATTAGCCCCCATGCATTCCAACAAGAGTGGTAGCCATTTTTTTGTTCAAGTATCCTCTCTCGCAAGTTCTCCTTTGTCCTAGGTATGTTGTGAACCGTTTGAGGTGCAACATTTGGGGCATTAAGTTCTTAAAGGCCAAAACTACAAACTACAACAAAAAGGTAACTCTGTAACTGTAACACCTGTGTTTCTAGTCCTGTCATTAATGTTGATATAATAGTCTAGGTTAACCTTTGTAACCCGTTTTGAAATAATAAAGATGTATTATTTGAGTATTATGTGTTTTGTGCTTAGTTGTGTGACTTAAATGAATTAAGGATACAAATAAGCGTCAAAATGAAATGTTAGATAAGCTCGATATCTATGGATAATGTTTTAGTAGTTGAAATGAGGTTTCAAAATATAGAAAGAATGCCAAAATCTGAGTTATAACGAAGAAGTTATGACCTGTCGAAGTTTCGCGATGGAACCGGCAACGCTAAATGACATAAAAAGTGAAATTTACGTTAGAGCGATATTTAGCCTTAGTGATCTAAACGAAAGTCGTAGAGTTCGTTAAACTGAGAGTGTGCATAAAAAGAACGCCCAAATCGGACTTCGTATGAGGAAGTTATGATTTTTCGAAGTTTCGAATTAGCAGTATGCAGCCCGAATACTTGGTTTGAGATAGTGATTGTTGGTTGAAACAATCTAAACAAGAATCGAAGATCTCGTTGATAGTAGTGCATTGGGGAATAGACAGACGAAAATGGACGTCAGATGAAGAAGTTATGAATTTATCCGGGTTACACCTAGCATAAGGTTGTACGCCCACCGTACAGCGAAGCGTGACCAGCCTCGCACTCGAGTACTCCGGAGACGTAAGCAGTGACGTTTTCTGAGGCGTACGCCCAACGTAATGCGAGGCCTCAACCTCCTATAAAAGGCTTATGAGGGCAACCGAGAGTTTTGCTCTTTTTCTCATCTCTCTCTCTCTCTCTCTCTCTCTCTCTCGTTTTGCATCGTTTTGCGTGAAAGAAATATCTTGAAGCCTCGGTATCAATCCCGAGCCCCGAAGCAAGTCCCGAAGCCCCGAAGATCTCGAGAAGTGCAATTCCCGAGCCGAAGCTCTGCTCGCGAGAAGCCCGGTTTTTGTGAAGATCTTCCAGATCTACCGAAGAATACTACTTCTACAAGTCGTAGTGCTGTCCGATCATCTTCTGATCAAGTGAGTGTGTAGTTACTTTCTTCTAACGCATAATTATGAAGTATTTTATATAAAATACGTGTTATGTGTATATTTTGTTGTTATATGTGTGAATGTTTATTCACTTTCTTTTATCTCATAGATCTGATTTATTCTCTATGAAATATATGTTGTGTGTGTGTGCCTCATCTGTTATGTGGAATATGTATTGATTGAACATGTTATACAGGTTTTAAACTATGTATAAAAATATATATTTTTATCTACTAATATGTTGGGTAGAACATGGGTAGATAGTTGATGTGTGATAAACGGATGAGAGGCCTCGATGTTGTTGTTGTTGACCTAGTCATCTAGCGGAGTATAGATGATGACCACGGAATCTTTCTAGAAAGTCTTGTGGAACGCTAGCAGATTTATAACCTGTAGCTGTTGTGAACGATGTGTTCACCGGTGTACTCTATTGTAACATCCCGAAATATCAAGAGTAGAGTTGAAGGGCTAAAAGAGTAAATTAGGAAAGAGTGACTCGGCGAGTCCATGTGCGGACTCGGCGAGTAGAGTCGCGACTTGGTCGCGTGTTAAGTGGCTGACTCGGTGAGTCAGTGTAATGGACTCGGCGAGTAGGCGCTGAGTGGAGAAAACCCTAATTCTCGGGGTTGAGCCTTATATAAAGATCATTATGTTTTCCTCCCAGCCTCTTTATCACCCCTTGAACCCCAGAAAACCCTAAATCACGGAGAAGCACCATTGTTGAGTGGATTGGAGCTTGGAGAAGTAATTATTGAAGGAATTTTGGGAGATTGAAGGCTTGGAGCAAGGGGCTTTGCTTGGATTCGAATTACATTGCAGTTGGGGCATCACTTAGAGGTAATATCTCGTTGTTGAGCTGTTGTTATGTTGTTTCTTCATTTTGGGGTTTGTGAGAATTTGTCTATGGATGAAACGGGAAGTCTAGAGGTTAGATCTGAGGTTGCTACCTCAGATCAGGAAGGGAGAAGAATCAGAGAGCATGAAAGTCCCTGTATTGGAGTGTTTAGTGAAGCTTACATGTACCAAACCCTAGCCCAATGTGCAAACGGCTTAGATCTCTTTGGATTCACGTAAAGTTTGCCACTTTACGTGATGGATGAGTGGTGGGAGACTAGATCTATGCTTTGGAGCAGTTGCATGGCCTGGAATGCTTCTGAATGTATTCAGACCGGTGGTACTCGGCGAGTCACATGGGTGGACTCGACGAGTTGGATGAAGATGGCCTGGAACTCGGCGAGTTGTATGAACAACTCGGCGAGTAGGTTGAAGATAGCCGTAGACTCGGCGAGTATGTTCTTGGACTCGACGAGTCTTGTCGACGAGTCCCAAATATTTTCTGGTTGAGTCGAGAATCGGCGAGTCAAGGCATGACTCGGTGAGTTGTGTGCGAGTGGACTCAGAGTTGTGGGACTCGGTGAGTTGAGTCGCAGATTGGGGAAGTTCTAAGCACGGGGACTCGACGAGTCGACGGGTTGACTCGGCGAGCAGGGTCAACCAGGAGGGTTGACTTTGACGGAGGACTTTGACTTGGACCAAGAGTTGACCGTTGACTTTTAGGGCTTGGTCAGCGATGTGGCCTTTGGACCAAGAGAAGGGTAAAATAGTCTTTTACCTTTAATAGGGTGCCATGATAGGGTTGATTCTAGTCTCGAGAGTTATATTCATGAGAGTATTTGCCTTACGTGTTAGGCGGTGGTGGGTTCGAGATTCAAGTGTGGGGATATTTGCTTTCTGTTTGCCAGGTGAGTCTTCTCATTATACTTTACCTTGAGTAGGTAACCAGAGTTATGTGATAAGAGTATTTGTATGCTATATGTACGTGATGTGTTGTACTGCATTATTTCTATGTGATTTATGTTGTGCATGTTTTTAGAGTTAGAACCGGAAGGTTCCCAGAGTTAGAACCTGAGGGTTCACAGAGTTTGGGTGCACGGACCCATAGAGTTATAGCCTCGAGTGGCTAATATGTGCTATGTGTGGTATTTTGGGGAACTCACTAAGCTTCGTGCTTACAGTGTTTTGTGTTATGTTTCAGGTTTCTTTTAGGATCACGGGACGGCACCGACTTGATTGTACACACCGGAGAAAGAATCATGATTTGAGGATCCTGGTTTAATATGCAAGTGAAAATGGAGTTATGTTTTGTAATTCGACTATGAATGAGATTTTAAACAAGTGTTTCTAAGAATTAAACGATTATTTTAAATGAAAAATTGTTTTGAAATTTACGGTGTTACAAGTTGGTATCAGAGCCTTGGTTTGAGGGATTCGGATGCGCCTTCGGGTAAATCTGGACTCAAACTGAGGAAGTAAGAAAAGTTTTAAGGAAATAATTTTCTAAAAATGAATAAGAGTTCAAAGAGAAAACAAGAAAGAGCAGTGTGTACAATCAGCCAGTGCCCGAACGGTGATTTCCCAAAATACCCTTATTTTTGTGTTATGAGATATTTATGATGCACTTTATGAGATATTATTGCATGCTAGAGACAGGCTAGGTATTTCATATGTTAGGACTAGAGTGGCCTGATTTGTGATGCCTTAGCCTAGGACTCGTTGTTATATGTGTGATGCTTTTGAGTATGTGATGAGTGAGAGTATCCAGTTAGAACCCATGAGGGGTAGACTTACAGGGTTCGGAGGTACTTTCAAGGATGAGTCAAGAAGGTGGAGTTATCACAGAGAGGGAGTCCTATGTATTTTGCGATGCTCGAATGCTGCTTGCTTTGTGCTTTGTGGAACTCTCGATGATGGGAGTCAGCTACCAAGTGAATATGACGATATTCAGGAGGTAGATGGCTGGCATCATTAGGAGCTCTTCAGCAGCTGATAGCAAAGAAGGGGGAGGACAACGGAAGAGCCTAGGGAGTAACCCTAGCCAGATGAGTGCGCTTGCAGAGTAGAGAATTTCGCTGGGGAGCGAGCACGTGCGATGGGATTAGTGAAAGGGCAGGTCGAGCAGCTACTTAGAAGCTCTGGGATGGTCCGTGTGGAAAGTATGGGTAGATGTGGCAGGTAGTATGGGCCCGTACTACTGAAAGCAGAAGACCCATACTTGATACAGGGAGTATTCTGAAGGTTCTAAGGAGCGGATTGAGGAGTGATGTTATGGTTCGGGTACCATACATCAGAGCAGATTGAGGAGTGATGTTATGGTTCGAGTACCATACATCAGAGCAGATTGAGGAGTGATGTTATGGTTCGGGTACTGGTGGTTGTCGAGGCCAACACAAATAATAACCCTAAATATTACACACTAAAATAGTGTATAGTGGTAAAGGGATCGAATCCACGGAGATTGGTTCAATTTATAACTCTATGAAAAATCTCTTTGTAAAAATACTTGTAAAATGACAATAAAAATAAAATGGTGGGTTTTTGGTGTTTTGAAATACTTGAAACAAACTAGAATTAACTATGATTTAAATAGACAAATGCAACAAAAATAAGAGTTTGATGTAAAATCAATAAGGGAGAGATGGTTAACTTAAAGTTTCCTCACTTTGACTTTTGATGAACATATCATTAGAATCCAATGGTGCAATACTTTGATTTAAATCCTTAATTTGGCTATAGTAATCCAAGGAGCTTGAGATTACCTAGACTTTTCTTAATTGTTGAAATGGCTAGAGAAGCTCATAAAAATTTCCTTAGTCAAAGTCACTAATTCCAAATAGCATGTAATTAGTGAAAGTCAACTAGCATTAAGAACCAAAAAGTCACCAAATCCAAGAGGGGTCAAATGCTTTCACCACCATGTTGGAGGAAATGTTTTTATGATTGTGTGAAGCAAAAACAACACAAAAATCATTTGTTGCTTGCTAATTTGAGGATCCTTTACTTAATCAAGAAATTAGCCAACTAATCACCACAAACACATTTAAACTCATGAACTAAAACATACAAGTAATGATAAGATGTTAAAACACAAAACATTCCCATAAAGATTCAAGAACATGTTCATGGATTCTTCAACATTCAACAAAAGTTCAAAGGATTAACAAAAAGTCAACCAAGATTAGCTTAGCCAAGCATGGCTAAACCCAAAGAAACAAAGTTAGAGAAAATTGTACCAAACATTAAGCAAGAATCAAGAGGTAAAAATATGATGTTCTTCAAGGGTTCTTGGCCTTCAAAAGTCTTCAAAACTCCAGAGAGAATCTTCAAAAATCGGATGTCCAAGAGTATGCAAAAGATGGGCACCAACCTTCCTCAAATAGCTCAAAAGAAGAATTTCCGAAATTGCCCCTGCAGGAGGTTGCGCGACCCGCGTGCTCTTGCGCGGGTGGTCCCTAGATGTAGCATCTTTGAGGTTTTGGGCCTCCATAGCTTAGCCCACTTGGCCCAGGTCGAATCCAATCACCTCCTAGCCCATTTTCTTCAAGTTTTGTTCATTTTAAGCCCAATTTGACCTCTCTAAGTCCTCCAAAGCTCGTGAACTCGTTCGATTAATAATTTACGTACGCTTGAATATTCCCCCGCATCTTGCAAATTTAAAGTTTATTTCTCTCCAAGTCTTCAAATAATCATCAAGATCACTCTATGCATCATCTCCACTACCCATCAAGCCCAACGTCATTTTTGTCTACCAAATCTCATCGCCTCCTATATGTCCCGAACACTCCCGCTCCGCTAGACCCGAAAACCTGCAATTATGCTCACAAGATTCGAAAGTACCCGAAATAGTCATAAAATAACAAAAGGGAAAATATGCATGGAAATTATCTAAATTATGAATGAAATATGCTAAAATAAACTATAAAAAGAAGCAAACAAAACTAACTATCAAATCACCCCAAGCTTAAACCTTACTTGTCCTCAAGTAAGACAAGACTAAAATAAACTCGGGATGAACTATCCTAAGAAAATAAAAAGAATTGATAGAACCGTAGAACCTGATCCCCGTTAGTCAACATGGTTAGAATTGATCTTGCTATTACCTCACGAATTTTCCATCCGATGACAATGGAACCATAAACCACACCCAGGAGAACTCCTTTAGGTGAGTAAGGAGGGATGAGCAGTCGCAACCTCAATGGAACATGCATACAATGAAGAATATCTGTAGTAGGGAGAAAGCAGCTGGATGGGCTTGGGTGGAGCTCTTTTTTAAGTGTACACTCTGATCTCACATTTGCCGGTTTCTCTCATGTGTAACTAGGTTTAATCGCTCGGGCACCGTTGTAGGAATCGATTCACTTGGTGTTGGCCCAAACCTCCCGTAGTATCCGACTCGACAGTCTCCCTAACATCACCAATTTGCGAAAAACAACTCGATCTATATACAATAAAAACATACCTAAATAAATGAATTTCAAACGCCAGGTGACCAAAATGTTAGAAAATTTAGTTCAATAATTGAATCGGTCACCCTTCTCAGAGTTCTGCAGCTGGGAATTTGTCTGCACACCATTTATTTTTATTTATTTATTATTATTA
This sequence comes from Lactuca saligna, assembly GCF_052625555.1. Classification (NCBI taxonomy): domain Eukaryota; kingdom Viridiplantae; phylum Streptophyta; class Magnoliopsida; order Asterales; family Asteraceae; genus Lactuca; species Lactuca saligna. The sequence goes on from NC_136418.1 coordinate 143,603,036, forward strand.
TTATTTTTTTTTTAATTTTTTTTTAATATATATATATTTTTTTAAGATGTTACCATACTTGAAGGTAATGTAATAACAACCATTTGACTCAACATTTGGTTCCTAAAGTGTGTAAGTGGAACTGAAAGGGTAGTAATATAATCCGAATGGTCTAAGCGAGAAAATAACCATGTGTGGAGCATAAAGATATAATGTAAGCTCCTCTTCCAATTTGTGAATTTTTTTTTTCTAAAATAACGAAATTGTCCACATGCGGACTAAAAGACTTCTCTAAAATCCTAAGAAAATCGCAAAAAGATATGGTGATGTAAAAAGACTGGATATGGATTCTACTCGGGGACAAGCACTAGTGCTTCATCCTAACGGTTCAAACATGATCAAGTGTGATCCTCTCGGCAGTAGTGACTGCAAGGCTAAGACATCCATTGCTATAGTATATCCTACAGACATTAATATTGTATGCATAATTCTTCATGAAAACTACCTGTCCATGATCACTTACCCCTTTAAGCTACCAGCATCTGATCCCAAGTATGAGGTCCCAGACTGCAGCTAATGGCCCCGGTTTGATGGGTGAGATAGCAACAAGATCCTGGACCAATAATGATACAATAACTATGAACCTGTTCTATGGCATCTAAGGAGGTGAGAATAAACAGACAATAAAAATGCATGAATGTTATGCAAAAATATAAAAGGTGAAAAAGAAGAAAATAAAATCTTTTTGGAATTAAAAAAAATGAATGAAAATTAGCTTAAAACTAAAATTTTATGCAACCTAATTAAAAATGCATGAAAAAATAAAAGGAAAATGAAATGCCCCACCCCAAGCTTAAGAACATGCATTGTCCTCAATGCTTAAGGTAAGGGCAAAAATGACCTAAATCGGAGGATTGGATGACGGGAGATGTCTGTGGCGGTGGTTTCGTGAAATTACGACCAATAGAACTCCGATAATCTTGAATTTTCCGGCGAGGTGGGTGCTGGAAGGTTATATGAGAGGAATGGAGTGGGAGGTCAAGATGATTAAATGAAGAAGAAGAGAAGCTGAACATTTTAATCTATGGGTCAAAAAGAGTCAATTTCGGTCAATGTTGGTCAAGAAAAGTCAAAAGGTCAACTCATTAAAACCTTTGGTCAACACCTGGTCAAATAATAGCCAAAAATAGCCCAAATTGCCCAGCACAATGCGCGGGTCGCGCAGACCTTGCAGTTAAGTCTTAGGCCAATGTCGCTTCATCACACCTGGCCGCGCAACCCACCCGCGCAACAGCACGCGGGTCGCGCAACCCCCTGATCCTGATCTTCATTTTTGCTTCATTTTTCTTCGTTTTTCACCCGTTCTCGCTTTGGAAGGCCCCAAAAACCTAGAAACTCTTGATTTCTTCAAAAACAATTCTTTTGAATCCCAAAAGCATCTTCAAAAGTCATTTATTCAAATTAAAAACACAAAAACACAATGCTTTCCAAAAATGCCATTCTTTAACGTCTTTGGCGAGACGCCTCCAAACTTCACTTTAACACTTTGGGGCGTCTAAATGGACGACATCTTGGACATTTGAATCAAAAACTTCATTGAATGGCTTCAATCGATGTCCATTAACCTTGTAAATTTTCCCCGTGTCGACATTTTTTAATTTCCACACCTCCATTGAGACTCTTTTCTTGTATTTGACTTTCTTTTTACGGGAGAACCATACCGGACTCAAACCTTTGATAATAGCAATCATCCAACCATATTCTTTCTTGTACTTGTTCATTAAGGTGACCAACTCTTCCTTCTTTGACATGGTTTTTGAGTAGGTGACCGGTTGGGCGTCTTCTTTCTTGTGATACGTATCCTTTGAAGAGTCCGACAAATTTATCGCTTCCATCTCTTGTGGTTGGTCTACCAATGGAGTTAGTTTCTTAATGGTAGTGGGCGGCTCAACCTCTCTTTCATTAACCCCTATCACTTCCTCTATAGTTTCATTGTCAGCTTTTTCAATTTCTTCCTCTTCTTTGACAACCTCTTCCACTTCTACTTCTTCTTCCTCTTCTTCATATAACACTCTTGGGCCATAAAAAATTTCTCATCATTCAAAGGAATGGAACATGCACTATGCGATGGGCTCTTTTCGGATGGTAATTTGTCTTGAGCTTCCATTAAACTAATTGATTGAGCAATTTGTGTTATTTGTTGCTCTAAGCTTTTGAGGCTAGCTTGGGTTGTTTCCTGAAAAATTTGGGTATAAGTGGCAATGCTTTTAACAATGTCCTCTAAGGACATGCTTGGCGTTTCAGTTTGTTGAGGAGGGTAAGGATAGGGTTCTTGGAACAGTGGAGTTGGTGGGTATTGGTTATTTCCCCAAGTTTGGTATGGGTTTTGGTATTGGTTATTTACCCAAACTTGGTTGTTGTCCCACCATTGATCATGTTGAGGTTGATCATAACACGATTGGTTTGACAAATAGTAGCTTCCCTTCTCTTGCACGTCTCCCCATTCTCCTTGTAAATATGAACACATGTTGGAATGATGTCCATTTTGGGCACAAAAATCGCAAAGAAGAGGTGTGGGCTGCACACTTTGGTCACTTTCAATCATCATAACTAACTGAGCTAGCTCAGAAAGTCGCTCTTCGGTGCAAGGAGTGTTCATCTCCGAACCATACTTCTTTTTTTTTTTTTTTTAAATTTCAGGAATTTAAATTTGAGTACCTGCGCAATGAGATCTAGGCATAGAGAAACAAATTGATTAAAAATAAACCAATCCCCAGCAAAGGCGCCAAAAATTTGGTGGTTGTCGAGGCCAACACAAATAATAACCCTAAATATTACACACTAAAATAGTGTATAGTGGTAAAGGGATCGAATCCACGGAGATTGGTTCAATTTATAACTCTATGAAAAATCTCTTTGTAAAAATACTTGTAAAATGACAATAAAAATAAAATGGTGGGTTTTGGGTGTTTTGAAATACTTGAAACAAACTAGAATTAACTATGATTTAAATAGACAAATGCAACAAAAATAAGAGTTTGATGTAAAATCAATAAGGGAGAGATGGTTGACTTAAAGTTTCCTCACTTTGACTTTTGATGAACATATCATTAGAATCCAATGGTGCAATACTTTGATTTAAATCCTTAATTTGGCTATAGTAATCCAAGGAGCTTGAGATTACCTAGACTTTTCTTAATTGTTGAAATGGCTAGAGAAGCTCATAACAATTTCCTTAGTCAAAGTCACTAATTCCAAATAGCATGTAATTAGTGAAATTCAACTAGCATTAAGAACCAAAAAGTCACCAAATCCAAGAGGGGTCAAATGCTTTCACCACCATGTTGGAGGACATGTTTTTATGATTGTGTGAAGCAAAAACAACACAAAAATCATTTGTTGCTTGCTAATTTGAGGATCCTTTACTTAATCAAGAAATTAGCCAACTAATCACCACAAACACATTTAAACTCATGAACTAAAACATACAAGTAATGATAAGATGTTAAAACACAAAACATTCCCATAAAGATTCAAGAACATGTTCATGGATTCTTCAACATTCAACAAAAGTTCAAAGGATTAACAAAAAGTCAACCAAGATTAGCTTAGCCAAGCATGGTTAAACCCAAAGAAACAAAGTTAGAGAAAATTGTACCAAACATTAAGCAAGAATCAAGAGGTAAAAATATGATGTTCTTCAAGGGTTCTTGGCCTTCAAAAGTCTTCAAAACTCCAGAGAGAATCTTCAAAAATCGGATGTCCAAGAGTATGCAAAAGATGGGCACCAACCTTCCTCAAATAGCTCAAAAGAAGAATTTCCGAAACTGCCCCTGCAGGAGGTTGCGTGACCCGCATGCTCTTGCGCGGGTGGGTTGCGCGGGTGGTCCCTAGATGTAGCATCTTTGAGGTTTTGGGCCTCCATAGCTTAGCCCACTTGGCCCAGGTCGAATCCAATCACCTCCTAGTCCATTTTCTTCAAGTTTTTCTTCATTTTAAGCCCAATTTGACGTATCTAAGTCCTCCAAAGCTCGTGAACTCGACCGATTAATAATTTACGTATGCTTGAATATTCCCCCGCATCTTGCAAATTTAAAGTTTATTTCTCTCCAAGTCTTCAAATAACCATCAAGATCACTCTATGCATCATCTCCACTACCCATCAAGCCCAACGTCATTTTTGTCTACCAAATCTCATCGCCTCCTATACGTCCCGAACACTCCCGCTCCGCTAGACCCGAAAACCTGCAATTATGCTCACAAGATTCGAAAGTACCCGAAATAGTCATAAAATAACAAAAGGGAAAATATGCATGGAAATTATCTAAATTATGAATGAAATATGCTAAAATAAACTATAAAAAGAAGCAAACAAAACTAACTATCAGGTACCATACATCAGAGCAGATTGAGGAGTGATGTTATGGTTCAGGTACCATACATCAGAGCAGATTGAGGAGTGATGTTATGGTTCGGGTACTATACATCGGAGCGGATTGAGGAGTGATGTTATGGTTCGGGTACCATACATCAGAGCAGATTGAGGAGTGATGTTATGGTTTGGGTACCATACATCAGAGCAGATTGAGGAGTGATGTTATGGTCCGGGTACCATACATCGGAGCGGATGGAGGAGTGATGTTTTGGTTCGAGTACCATACATCGGAGCAGATTGAGGAGTGATGTTATGGTCCGGGTACCATACATCGGAGCGGATTGAGGAGTGATGTTATGGTTCGGGTACCATACATCAGAGCAGATTGAGGAGTGATGTTATGGTTCGGGTACCATACATCAGAGCAGATTGAGGAGTGATGTTATGGTCCGGGTACCAAACATCGAAGCGGATGGAGGAGTGATGTTATGGTTCGAGTACCATACATCGGAGCGGATTGAGGACTGATGTTATGGTCCGGGTAGCATACATCGGAGCGGATTGGGGAGTGATGTTATGGTTAGGGTACCATACACCGGGGCATATTGAGAAGAGATGTCATGGAATGAGTACCATGGTTCGTAGTGAAAGATGTTTGTGGTTCTCCGGTTATTCGGTCATGAGTAAGTTCGAAGAGGCGTCCCTTGAGAGGGAGATCGAGAGTCCCTCAGAGTATTTTTGTAAAGAGTCAGTGAGAAGGAAGAATTTTGATCTGAGTTGAGCGATCAGTCGATAAAGGAGATGTCACCTCCTATGATCTGGGAGGTACTGATCATGTACGTGTGAAAATATGAGAAGCATGATGTTTGGGTTTTGGGTTTAGGGGTAAACCCTACAGGTCGTCATTGATGATGATTTCCCACCAAAGTATCAGGTAGCATGTGTGCCGCGAGGCAGTGATTTATCATGAGCAGATAGTCAGTTTGGACTGAGATAGTCGAGGGCCACGCTACACCTATTTGAGTATAGTCGGGTGTTTGGTAGTGGTATCAGTGGGGAGTTCAGTCGAGTTTAGCGGTGCAGAGAGTTTTCTATCCATGGGGTGTTGAATATGGGAGTGGGTCCTTGTTCTTGGGATGATCCCGGTGTTGGAGCGTTGGTTGATGAGTTGAGGTGAGGGGTACGATGATTTTATGGTTCAGTCTATGAGCCAGGGAGTTTATTGAGCAGTTGAGTTGTTTGGTACGAGATTTGGAACGACTAGAGGCAGACGTGACGAGAAGTTCTCCAGGAGTTCATCAGAGGTTCAGAGTATATGAGGTCGATTCATTTCCTTAAGGGGGATTATCGGGCGTTGTGTAGCACTTTCCGGGGGCAGGTGCGTTTTTGCTGGGGAAAATAGTTATGGGTTGGTTGTGTGCTATTTGGTGATGGTTCGAACCCTAAGTGGGGGAGAACCGGGTGCCGTATGTAAGAAAGCAGAGATTTGTCAAGAGCAGTTATAAGTAGAGTATAGAGATATGCAGTAAGAAATCTTGAGACCAGAGATGTCGGTGATCGAGGAAAGGGGTCAGAGTGAGTTAATGCGGGAAATACTTGTTTGAGAAGGATGAATGTCTCCACGACAGGTGTTTATTGGTCAGGAATCTGGTATTGGTCAGTGTTGGGGCAAGTAGATAGAGAATGATTGGGCAGCCAACTCCCGGGTCGGTATGCGTACCTTTGTTTGGATTTTGAGCGGCGGGAAAAAGGGTTTCGGAGAATTATTAGCGTATTTAGTAACGTTTGCGTTTCTTCGTATTGCAATTGAGAAATTGGATACACCGAAGTTGCAACTTGGAAAAAAAAATGGAGATCTAGTTATGGGGTTCAGAGGGAATGTATTATTACAACTATATGGTGCTTGGGGCAGGAGATCAGTGGTTGTGGCAGGATCTAGTGATGTTCGGTGGGGGTGTTCCGAGGTATCCGGGTATTGATATCTTTATTTCGAAGTTATTCGTGAATCTTGAGTTGAGACAACTTGTGGTATATCAGGTATCTATGGATCTAGTGAGAGCCCTTCGAGTATGGGCATCCAGGGAGATTATTTGAGAGAGTGGATCTTCGCAAGGGTGGGCATCTGTTATGTTGATTGCCTCCAGAGTCTGTGACGAATATTCGAGACAAGTATGGGTAGCCGCCTATGATAGTCTGCGGAGCACGAGCTAGTGGGGTCAGAGGGTGTTGTGATACTGCAGGGAGCCGTAGTACTCACTAGTCAAAGGGTGTTGTGATACTGCGGGGAGCCGTAGTACTTACTAGTCAGAAGGTGTTGTGATACTGCGGGGAGCCGTAGTACTCACTAGTCAGAGGGTGTTGTGATACTGCGGGGAGCCGTAGTACTCATTAGTCAGAGGGTGTTGTGATACTACGGGGAGCCGTAGTACTCATTAGTCAGAGGGTGTTGTGATACTGCGGGGAGCCGTAGTACTCACTAGTCAGAGGATGTTGTGATACTGCGGGGAGCCATAATACTCACTAGTCAGAGGGTGTTGTGATACCGCGGGGAGCCGTAGTACTCACTAGATGGCAAGGGAGTGTGATGATGGAATGTTCTCCGATCAGTGTATGATGTGGAAGAGTTTTAGGCTTAAGTAGCCCTAGTATTGAGTTTTTGGAGCCTGGATGTTGGACCGGGGGCGAGACTGGGGTCCCCGTCTCTGTCAGGAAATGTGGTGAGATGCGCAAGGGATATGCGCAGCAGAAACCAGAGATCAGAGTCGAGACGATCCTCGGTTGGATTGTATTTTCTCGCATAAGGAAAAGAGAATTTTGTGACTTGCGTGTCACGGGGCCGGGTTAGTGGTCACGGGGAGGAAGTTAGTGGGATATTTGGATCATGATATGGGTGACCTTTGGAGGCTCAGCTGTGGAGTCAAAAGCTGACCTGGTGCTCAGTCTCGAAGAGGGATATGAGATGAGCTAGATCTTATCATGATGATGTCTGAGGACACCTCAGAGGGAGCGAACGATTCAGACGCTCAAAGACATGCTTCGGGCATGTGTATTAAATTTCGGAGGGAGTTGCGGCACGTATTTATCCTTGGTTGAGTTATCCTATTTCAACAGCCATCATTAGTGCATTGGTATGCCACCCTTTGTGCTGTTGTATGGGAGGAAGTGTCAGACCCTCATTTGCTAGGGAAAGTGTTGATTCACGGAAGTGGAAGTTGTAGTGAGAATGGATGATTTGGAGTATGGTGGTCGAACACTGTGTCTGTGACAGTGGTATGGAATGACATCACGATGGGATGTCTGCTGAGGACGCGGAAGGGATTCTGCAGGTGTAGAGCCAAGAGTCTCAGGATGGATGCAGGGATGGAATCTGGGACTCCCAGCTTGATTCTGATCAAGGGCTGTGTGCGTAGTGGTGTTTTCTCCTGGGGATGTTAGAGATGTCATCAGTGTGACGGGTTTTCCTAACCTGAGAGTGCGAAGGTTGGTGCGGCATGGGTGTGTGATTACAGGAAGAGGACTCATGGGAGTTGCTCTGGGATTGAAGAGTGGGTCTTCCGTCGTCACGGATTGGATAGAGTGGGATTCGGATCGGGGATCCTATGGTTCATGGCTTCTAACCCTTATGGGTCGAGTGATTGTTGAGATTTGGGGCAGTGATGCTTCATGGGTAATTTTCGGATCGTTGAGTGTGGTTCAGAGGGTACATCCGGTGCCTGGTTCGAGACAGTGGTCCGGACACCGTAAGGAAAGGGAAAGTGTGATCGAGTTTCGATGGGTATGCCTTGTGAGACCTGGTCCGATTAAGGCCAGGTGGCACATTGTGGGAGTATTTCCGGAGTTGAGTTGTTGTAGGCTTCGAGGACGAAACCTAATTTAAGTGGGGGAGAATTGTAACATCCCGAAATATCAAGAGTAGAGTTGAAGGGCTAAAAGAGTAAGTTGGAAAGAGTGACTCGGCGAGTCCATGTGCGGACTCGGCGAGTAGAGTCGCGACTTGGTCGCGTGTTAAGTGGCCGACTCGGCGAGTCAGTGTAATGGACTCGGCGAGTAGGCGCTAAGTGGAGAAAACCCTAATTCTCGGGGTTGAGCCTTATATAAAGATCATTATGTTTTCCTCCCAGCCTCTTTATCACCCCTTGAACCCCAGAAAACCCTAAATCACGGAGAAGCACCATTGTTGAGTGGATTGGAGCTTGGAGAAGTAATTATTGAAGGAATTTTGGGAGATTGAAGGCTTGGAGCAAGGGGCTTTGCTTGGATTCGAATTACATTGCAGTTGGGGCATCACTTAGAGGTAATATCTCATTGTTGAGCTATTGTTATGTTGTTTCTTCATTTTGGGGTTTGTGAGAATTTGTCTATGGATGAAATAGGAAGTCTAGAGGTTAGATCTGAGGTTGCTACCTCAGATCTGGAACGGAGAAGAATCAGAGAGCATGAAAGTCCCTGTATTGGAGTGTTTAGTGAAGCTTACATGTCCCAAACCCTAGCCCAATGTGCAAACGGCTTAGATCTCTTTGGATTCACGTAAAGTTTGCCAATTTACTTGATGGATGAGTGGTGGGAGACTAGATCTATGCTTTGGAGCAGTTGCATGGCCTGGAATGCTTCTAAATGTATTCAGACCGGTGGTACTCGGTGAGTCACATGGGTGGACTCGACGAGTTGGATGAAGATGGCCTGGAAATCGGCGAGTTGTATGAACAACTCGACTAGTAGGTTGAAGATAGCCGTAGACTCGACGAGTCTGTTCTTGGACTCGACGAGTCTTGTCGAAGAGTCCCAAATATTTTCTGGTTGAGTCGAGAATCGGCGAGTCAAGGGATGACTCGGTGAGTTGTGTGCAAGTGGACTCAAAGTTGTGGGACTCGGCGAGTCTCGGGGTGACTCGGCGAGTTGAGTCGCAGATTGGGGAAGTTCTGAGCACGGGGACTCGACGAGTCGACGGGTTGACTCGGCGAGCAGGGTCAACCAGGAGGGTTGACTTTGACGGAGGACTTTGACTTGGACCAAGAGTTGACCGTTGACTTTTAGGGCTTGGTCAGCGATGTGGCCTTTGGACCAAGAGAAGGGTAAAATAGTCTTTTACCCTTAAGAGGGTGCCATGATAGGGTTGATTCTAGTCTCAAGAGTTATATTCATGAGAGTATTTGCCTTACGTGTTAGGCGGCGGTGGGTTCGAGATTCAAGTGTGGGGATATCTGCTTTCTGTTTGCCAGGTGAGTCTTCTCACTATACTTTCACTTGAGTAGGTAACCAGAGTTATGTGATCAGATTATTTGTATGCTATATGTACGTGATGTGTTGTACTGCATTATTTCTATGTGATTTATGTTGTGCATGTTTATAGAGTTGGAACCGGAAGGTTCCCAGAGTTAGAACCTGAGGGTTCAAAGAGTTTGGGTGCATGGACCCATAGAGTTATAGCCTCGAGTGGCTAATATGTGCTATGTGTGGTATTTTGGGGAACTCACTAAGCTTCGTGCTTACAGTGTTTTGTGTTATGTTTCAGGTTTCTTTCAGGATCACGGGACGGCACCGGCTTGATTGTACACACCGGAGAAAGAATCATGTTTTGCGGATCCTGGTTTAATATGCAAGTGAAAATGGAGTTATGTTTTGTAATTTGATTATGAATGAGATTTTAAACAAGTGTTTCTAAGAATTAAACGATTATTTTAAATGAAAAATTGTTTTGAAATTTACGGTGTTACAATACTCTATCCCCCTCATGGTTTCCTTTAGGATATCTATTGTTGAGGAAACCCCTTAACAGTAATATCCGTTCCGATGAAAATCCTAGATTTGGTCCCTTGAGATAGATGTTGTTTTAGGGACATAAAGTGAGGATAACGGGAATGGGTAATCGGGTTATTGTTGTTTGGTGAAATTAAATATAATTATTTATTGTAGGTTGAAAACCCTATATGCTCACCAGGCTCCCAAGCGTAACCCCTTAGCGTAACCCACTCAGTTTATTTGTACTACAGGAAGTGGCACAAGGGCATAAGATGGATGAATCATCAAGCTGTTTTGTTTACAAGTCTGTATATGTATATATTTGTTGAATGACTTGTAATGTTATCGTTTATGCTTTATGGTCTGTATCAGAACATGACATCCCAAGTTTTGATTCTATAATGAAAATGCATCTCTTGATGAAATGCTTTGATAAATATTATTTTATCATATTTTGTTTTTTTGGGAACAAACTCCGCAACTCTTTTAAATCAAAAGGATTTACTCTGAAATTATTTTAAAAAGCATAAATGAAATCGGTCTTTTCTGGTCGAGATTTTGGGGATGTCACAGTTGGTATCAGAGCATTAGTTTAAGCGAACTAGGAATTTGTAGGATTTCTAGACTTAAACTTGAAATGCTATGTGGATATTGTTAGATGTGTGTCTGCTATATTTTAGACACGAGCACTAGTTTATTTTAGGAAAGTTGCCTAAAATGCTTTTATGTGCTAAATGATATATGTTGTCATATATGATATTATTTGTTCGGATCTACGGTCTGTTGCCGACCAGATCTGGAAACCTTATGTGTTTAGGATTCTAAGCGTATGTTTACGGTATTAGAACTAGCATGTAAACGTTTCGGGGTGATAAGGATGATTTAATTATCTATCATGGATGAGGATCTAATTTCACCTTATTCGATGTATAGATCAAAAATGGTGAGAACAAGGAGTGGCGTTGGAAACGCGGATGAAAACAACAATCAACCGCCAGTGAGCAAATACCTGTTGTAGCAGCAACACCAGAACCAATAACAATGGTTGGGGTGCAAGCCATGATTCGGGCTATGTTAGCCGAACAAAGGGATGAAATGCGACAGATGTTGCATGATAATAGGGACGAACCTATCATACCTATCGAGGAACCTGAATTGATTCCCGAGTAATCGGAGGAAGGGAACAATAGTCTCATTATGAGTCAAGTTGGGACTCAAGGAGAAAGAAGGAACGACCCGGAAAGGAGAAACAAAAAGGATGGGCGAATGTATAAGAATTTATTAGGCGCTAAGCCACCAAGTCTTTCTGGAAGCCCAAAGCCTGTTGAGACTATGGATTGGATCTCTGAAATGGAGATGGTATTTGAAAGTTGCAACTGTAGCAACAAACAGAAGACTGTCTTTGCAGTTAGACAACTGAAGACTGGAGTTTTGAGTTGGTGGAAGTTGTTGGCAGATACTATGCCACGAGGAGAAGCCCTGAAAATGTCATGGGAGGGGCTCTTGGAACAGTTAAGGGTGCAGTATTGTTCAGAGATAGATCTGATTGATCTGAACAATGAGTTCCAAAATTGAGAGGTTCGCTAATGGACTGCCGGTCGACTTTGGCCGACAGTCAAGATGGCAACCACTCTGAAAACAGATGTTCAAGCAGCTAAGAATGTGGAGACCCAGCAGAAGGAAAAGGGTCTAGAAAGGATAGAGGTTGGTGAAAAGAGGAAGTTCGATGTACCTTCAGGGTCCAACAAGAAAAACAAGTTCTCGAAGTCTGGTTCGAAGGGAGGTGGAGGCGAAGCGAAGTGGTGCGACAAATGAAAGAAGAAGCATCATGGGAAATGTGAAGTGGTGGCCACATGTTTTAAATGTGGAAATCCAGGGCACTATGCCAATGCATGCACCCTCACTAAGAAAGTTTTCTATGGTTGTGGTGAGGAGGGACACATGTCGAGGGACTGCCCGAAAAAGAAGGAGGCAACAATACCCAACATTCCGCCAATGCCGAAGGCGAGAGCATTCCAGATGACACCGAAAGCTGCCAAAGATGAAGCTGATGTTGCTTCAGGTACCTTTCTTGTTAACGAATTGCCTGCCCTAATTTTATTTGATTCTGGAGCCAACTACTCATTTATTTCGCATGAATTTAGTAGAAAACTAGCTTTACCTGTCGATAGACTAGATAATGCTTTATTAGTCGAAGTTGCTAGTGGCAAGTTTGTACCTGTTAGCCATCGTATGAAAAACATCTTAATTGACTTGAATGGGATAAGTTTCATGAGAAATTATTGCATATCAAACTTAACGGTTTCGACATCGTGCTTGGAATGGATTGGCTTAACGCCAATGACGCCGAGATATTGTGCAAGAAACCTGGGAAAGAGTCGTTTATGGTGTATGGAGATAAACGCAGAGTAAATTCTGGAATCATTTCATTAATGAAAGCCAGAAAGTGTTTGACCAAAGGATGTATGTCGTATCTAGCATTCGTGATCGATGCTAAGAAGGAGAAAAAGGCGATGCAAAGCATTCTTGTCGTATGTGATTATCCAGAAGTATTTCTCGAAGATCTTCCCAGATTACCGCCTGATAGACAAGTGGAGTTTAGAATAGACTTGTTACCAGCAACGATGCCAATAGCAAAAGCACCTTACTGATTAGCACCGACGGAGATGAAGGAGTTGATGATGCAACTTCAGGAGTTATTGGACAAAGGTTTCATTAGACCTAGTTCATCACCCTGGGGAGCTCCGGTGTTATTCGTGAAGAAGAAAGATGGAAGTATGAGAATGTGCATCGATTACAGAGAGCTGAACAAGGCAACAATAAAGAATAGATATCCATTGCCGAGAATTGATGACCTGTTCAATCAACTACAAGGTTCAAGTTATTTCTCGAAGATCGATCTTAGGTTAGGATATCATCAGCTGAAAGTAAAAGAGCATGATATAGAGAAGACTGCATTCAGAACACGATAGGGACACTACGAGTTTTTGGTTATGTCCTTTGGAATAACCAACGTTCCACCAGCATTCATGGATTTAATGAACAGGGTTTGTAATCCGTTCCTAGATAAATATGTGATAGTGTTCATAGATGATATGCTGATTTACTCGAAAAGCCAAGAGGAGCATGGTGGACACTTACGAGAAGTGTTAGAAGTGTTGAAGAAGGAGAAGATGTATGCAAAGTTCTCCAAATGTGATTTTTGGATTCGAGAAGTCCAATTCTTATATCATGTGGTCAACCAAGAAGGGATAATGGTTGATCCAGAGAAGATCGAAGCTGTGATGAATTGGGAACAACCGAAAAGTCCCACGAAGATCCGAAGCTTTTTGGGATTAGCCAGATATTACCGAAGGTTTATCCAAGGCTTTTCTTCGATCGCTAGTCCATTAACAGTTTTGACCCACAAAGGAGCTACTTATGCTTGGAATGATAAGCATAAAGAAGCATTCGAGAAGCTAAAGAAGAAACTATGCGAGGCACCGATACTTTCTTTACCAGATGGAGTTGAAGACTTTGCTGTTTATAGCGATGCGTCTGGGGTTGGATTGGGTTGTGTTTTGACCCAAAGAGATAAGGTGATCGCATATGCGTCTCGATAATTGAAAGAGCATGAAAAGAACTACCCGACTCATGATTTGGAGTTGGCAGCGGTAGTTTTCGCTCTGAAAATATGGAGGCATTACCTCTATGGCACGAAGTGCAAACTTTTCACTGATCATAAGAGTCTCCAATATCTCTTTAATCAGAAAGAACTGAATATGAGGCAACGACGCTGGCTAGAGTTACTTAAGGACTACGACTGTGAGATACTTTACCACCCTGGTAAAGCTAATGTTGTTGCTAATGTTCTTAGTCGGAAAGTCAATCTTGAAAGGAAGAGGCCAAGAGCGTTAAGAATAGAAGTTGTCTCGACAGTTGTGGAGAGTATAAAGAAAGATCAAGAGAAATCTTCTGAGAAGAATGACCGAAAGGAGGAACGTTTGGGCAAAACGTTGGTTTTCGGTATAAACAGTCATGGACTGAAGGTGTTCCAAGATCGGATTTGGATACCTAAGACAGGAGGAGTCAGAGATCTTTTTATGGAAGAAGCTCACAAGACCGTGTACTTGATTCATCCAGGTAGCACTAAAATGTATAGGGACCTGAAACCATACTATTGGTGGTCGACGTTGAAGCTTGATGTTGCAAAGTTTGTGGCTGAGTGTGTGACTTGTGCGAGAGTCAAGACACAACATTAGAAACCGTACGGGAGTTTAGAACCTTTGCATGTGCCTATGGGTAAGTGGGAAGACATTGCTATGGATTTTGTCACTAAACTGCCCAGAACAAAAAGTGGTCACGACATGATTTGGGTGGTCGTTGATCGATTCACTAAGAGTGCGCATTTCGTAGCAGCCAAGGAAAAATGGTCTATGGAAAAGCTTGATAAATACTAGTTAAATAATATGATTTCATATTAATATATTAGAACTTATAATATATATTAATAAATCATAATAACCTCTTCTCAAAAGCCCATCCTTACAAATTGTTCCGGTGAAATGCAACCCAAATTGACCATGCTACTTTCGGGTCAAATACATACCAAATATAGTTATGGACTTAGACACCTTATCCAACCATTCTAAGATAAAAATAGAATCTTAAAGACTTACCAAAGTCCACAAGATGGTCAAGTTCAAGAACGAGGGCTTGGTTTGTTGGATCTTCTTCTTCTTCTTCTTCTTCTTCTTCTCACTATCTCCTTCTTTTTAAGCTTCACAAGACACTCTAGCTCACAAAATGAAAGAGAATGGGGATTAGGGTTTAGCACAGACGTTCCTAAGGTTTGGAGACTGATAGAAGGTCAGCCTCAAGGTCCTTAAGGAGATTATATAGGGTGCAAACCCTGAAATTAGGGTTTTCTCTCTTTGTCTCCTACTCGCCGAGTTGATACTTCTGACTCGTCGAGTAGGTCCTGACCCCGCATCCATGAGATGGCGTCTACTCGCTGAGTCCATGCACAAACCCTAAATATCATGTAAATTATTTAATACCTGAAACAGGGGTTACAAGGAGGTTTACTGGGAAAATTGCAACGTTGGCTACAAAAATATTCTAAGATTTTCACAGATTTGGCTTACGAAAGTCTAGATTCCCCCATAACTTTGAACCTTCATAACCTTTTCCTACGAAGTCCATTTGAGGTTAATTTTTTCTCATTATGTTCTATGTAATCCAGGACCATACTGTAAAGTCCCAATTTCAGAATAAAATTTTGATTTTTAAAATAGAATAAACACCCATTTTTAATAAAGTTACATTCACGTCAAATCACTTGTTCATAAGCCATTATTTATGAATCAGAGTTACAAACAAGATAATGCAGAATCTCGAATTATAAAACTATTGTGTGTGTGTGTGTGTACAGTCCCACCTTCACACTTCGATAAGTACCTGGAAATATTTAATCCAAAATGTAAGCACGAAGCTAAGTGAGTTCCTCAAAATATCACATACAACACATCATAAATAAACAACTATGAGTTATCAGCAACCCTGGGGACTGTTAGCAGTTCCAGTGGGCTAACAACACATCCTGTGGGATAACAGCATGCCCTGTGGGCTAACAACACAATGATTTGGGGCTAAAAGCTCATAAAATGACCTAGTACTACATCTAGAGAACTAATGATCAAGGTAGTGACTTTATACCTCCAAAGATGTAGAAATGAGAAGTAGATAACGGATCTAAGATGGAACCACACTTATAAGAAACACCAAAATCTTCTTCTTCCTGCAACTTTCACAAAAATGGAGTTCAAGCTCTCAAAACACAAAGGAGGCTATGGTTTGGATGGGGTTCATTTTCAGAGGGTAAAGGCTACCAAATGAGGCAACCCTAGGAGTTAGTGTCCTTAAATATGGAACCAACCTTGAGATTAGGGTTTTAGGCCTAAAATGGCTTCCGCGCTATAGCTACACAATGCCACGCCATGGCCAAACACGTATACACATTTTTCATTAACTGACTGCCATGTCGTGACACTTCAAGTCATATTGTGTCCATGCCAACTTAAAAAAAAATACTTGAAAATTAATACTTGGAACAAGTATGTTACAAAGGAGTTGAGTAAGGCCGCCCGGAGGCGCCAGACGAGCACCAAACGCGATCGGGAGGCGCGCACCATGCAAGGCTGGCAGGCAGGCGCTAGACAAGGCTGGCAGGAGAGTTCCAGAAAGGGCTAGCATGAGAGTGCCAAGAAGGGCTTGCAGGGGAGTGTCAGGTGCGGCTAGGAGGGGAGTATTAGGTGGGGCTAGCAGGAGAGCGCCAGACAAGGATGACACACCAGAGTTGTATGGGCCATGTTAATGGACCTAACATCAGCAAGTCCTCCCAGTACGATGTGACTGGTACGACCAATGACATTGGACTGGACATAGTCATATAAACCGTACATCATTAGAAGTCGTATGGAATGTATGGGCTAAGGACTTAACCTTGAAGCTTATTGTCCCGACGTGATTGGGTGCCATGACGTGGTGAAGATGGGAATCATGACTGTTTTGTCGAGAAGGTGCCACGACGTAGCTAAGGAATGGCTACGATTGAAGGTCAACTGACGTTAACTTTGATCGTTGACTTTTTGACCTGATTGACTTTTGGTTAAATTGCTAGTCTTAGAGTGTGGACCAAGGTTTGAACTTTGAGTATTTCGATAGGTAGTTTGGAGTACCAGTTTCCGAACTTTTTGAGCTATGGTTGCTTGACTACAAGTGTGAGGTAAGTGTTCTTACTATACTATGAATGATGCTAGTTGTCTTTGTGATACTTGCATGGAAGACCATGGGGGTAGCCCATGACAATTGTATGTAAGACCGAGAATTAACCATTAAAATTGTAAGGGAAGACCGTGGGGGTAGCCCATGGCACTTGGACGTAAGACCATGGGGATAGCTCATGGTAATTCTAGGAAAGACCATGTGGGTAACCCATGACACTTGGATGTAAGACCATGAAGGTAGCCCATGAAATTTCAGGGAAAAACGCCCATAGAAAATGTATATATGGTAAGTGGTATTTTGGGAAACTCACTAAGCTTTGCGCTTAAATTTATGTTTAAAATATTTTCAGGTACTTCTGGTTCTAAAGGGAAGGGCCCGACTTGATCGCACTGCATCCTCTGGAGATTTATTATACATTGGCTGTTTTTTATTTTAGTCTGATGTTTTGGGAATACTTTTACCCTGATTGTATTTGGAACAAATGAATGAATGATTTTGATTATTTAAAATGAAATTTTTACTAAATATTTTTGGGACGTTACAACATATGTTGTGTCTCCTCTACTAGATACAAATGTTCATGAGTTGAAACTTGCTTAATAATCTTCTTTAAACGCTTCACATCACCCCCATCAACTATATGTATACCATACTTCAATGTAAGGCATTGATAATAGTTATGTCTTCTAAATTTGGCATCTCTTTGACAAATTCGTATAAATCTAGGAAATTTATATCTATGAAAACTTCTATTTGTATAAATTTGGGAAATTTGTAGTGATGGAAACTTCAACACCAAAGTTTCTAACAAATTGTCTAATGTATATCAACTCCTCATTTTCTAACTATCATTAACACCAACACAAACAACAATAAATAATCATATGGAATGTTTGAAATCATGTTATATCGACAAGAGCAGAAAGGATAAGGTGGAAATTTTTGATATGGAAATATGAAGAAAAAATGTAGTGAAAATTTTGTTATAAAAATCAGACAATTTTTTATGATAATTTTTTTTACAAAACAATCTCTTATAAGATAACATCCTCTAAAACGTTAGGATTTTCACAATAGAGATTCTGATCGTTGTAGTACTATATATGATTTTCGCACTCAACATGAAAAGATAATATATGATTTTTTTAAAAAAAACCCACAAATGTCGTAATCTTTCACACTCAAGCCTGCAAAACGGCGTTGTTAATTTTTTTTAAGAAAAAAGAAAAAAGAAAAAAAAACAGAGAGTAAATTTCACAAATGGTCCCTATGGTTTGAGGTAATTTGCACGTTTGGTCCCTAACTTATTTTTTTAACTCGGAAGGTCCTTACTGTTTGTTTTTGTTATGTGTTTGGTCCCTTCTATTTCTTTTTATTACGCGCTTGGTCCATGTCTTACCTAAAAAGACTATTATTTGATTAGGGAAAAGATGATGGGATAGGTAGGATAACGTGAGTGGAGTGGGATTGGGAGTGTGTTTATTTAAATAAATTAAAAAATCAAGGGTAAAATAGTCTTTTTAGATAAGACAGGGACCAAGCGTGTAACAAAAACAAACAGTAGGGACCTTCCGAGTTAAAAAAATAAGTTAGGGACCAAACGTGCAAATTACCCTAAACCATAGGGACCATTCGTGTAATTTACTCAAAAACAGACGATTAACATGTTCGCAAATGCTCGTCTGCGAAAATAGTGACTATTTGACTAATTTTCAATTTTTGTAGTTATTTTATGGTAAACAATTTGAAAAAAATAAAAACTTTCCGTTTAAGCTAAACATAAAAAGTGAAAACTTGAAGTTTTTTCTTTTTTAATATTGGAATTTGCTTGTAGGGGTTTACTTTATTGTTTTCTCATCTTAAGTTTTCTCATCTTAAGTGAATCAGGTATGTAGATGGTAATTACTACATGAGTTGCAAACTAAAATGGAATTGGATATTTACTCTATTTCCACGAAAGGCTACATGAGTTGCAAACTAAAATGGAATTGGATATTTACTCTATTACTAGTATCTAGATGTTGAAAAGATATTTCTCCTCCAAAGGTAGAAGGTTTAAGTCCCATTGTGAATGAAAGAAGTAGGATTTAAAAGGTGTGTGGTAGATATTCCAAAAAAACAAAATAAAAAAATGAAGCCATTCCGATTGAATTGAAGTTTCTATCTACACAAATTTGCAAGTTTAATTTTTTAAACTTAGGGTTGTAATTTTAAACTCATGTTTCCATTAGAATGTGTGTAAACTTATATGTGCAAATTTAAAATTTAGAGTTTCTATATTCGTAAAAATTGTCTTTGTAAAGTAAAAAAAATCCCAGATTATAAGATGTAGCGACCAGCTTAAGGGTTGAAAGAATTTAAACTTTGAACCGGCCTGACTTCTATTATATATACGTATCCATCCAATGATCCAAGTATACGTGCATGAAGTCATGAGAAATAGCATGTTAAACAATTATTTTCCATTGCTTAATTAACTATAATAAAAGTGTTATGTTATATACATTGCTTCGAAAAAGCCTATAGATACAATAAGGTCTAAAAATTAATTACAACAATGGACATTTATTTTTCAAATAAAACTTTACACTTCACAAGTTTTGCTACTTCAATTGTGACAAAAAAAATATCTTCTTATTTTTCAAATTTCAGTATACCTCGATGAACAAATTACTTTTTAGCAGTATGTTCATCGAGCCACGTAATAATATCAGTAAGAACCCGAGTAATGATCTCATCAGGCTCCCCATCCATTAATGAATGCCATGCATCATCATATAAGTTATATTTCTTGTCTGGACTCTTTGCTTTATCATGCAAAGCTTTACTCACAGACGGATCAGTCACCATATCAGCTTTTCCATGCAATATCAACAATGGCAATGAAACCTGTAGCAGTAACATGACATGGCTGAATGGGTAATGATGTATCTATGAATAAAACATTGAATAAATCGTCTGAATAAGATTATATAACCATTTTATCATTACATTCGAAAAACTAAATTTGACAATATTCTATCAGTTTCAACGTGAAAAGAGTTAGGAGGGTAAAAAGAACAAGGGAAAATAGGTAAATTTTTAGTGCCTTAATAGCATTAAGCCAAGTTTTTTTAATTTGGCTTTACCCATTAAGTCATTCTGTCTTGATTAAGTAAAAACGAAACAGACTTATTTGTAAACTCTCCCACTTATATAAACATCTGATTTTTTAACGAGTTGTTAGGGTATTTTTAGTTATATAAAAACACATACGTTTTCAAGTTGACTTTCGATCTCTTGTGTTGTCTTTAAGAGTTCCATAGCTGTTCCCAAACGTGGTTTATCCTTGTAACCGATAACATTATAGTTTGGCTAAATATAGTAAAACGGTAAAAAAAGTTAAAATAGTTTTCGATAAATTACCAAACAATATAAAACCACAAAAATTAAACAAACCAAATGCTTCTTTTTAGGGTCTCTGAATGCCATATCACCGAGATCCTTTTGTGGAACAAGCTTCATCTTTGGGAGAACCTTCGCCATACCCATGAGACATTTTGTTACTGCCCATGGTGGGACCACATCGTCTGCAATCTACAATACTTTTAATTCATTATCTTATAATAATATGTTGTAAATTGTATACCAAGGCAAGGGTAAAATAGTACTTTGCACATAGGCGCAACAAGGACTGCACCCGTCCAGAATGTTGGTTGTTTAAGGTGCACCTTTAGAGCCACGGCTCCACCCATTGATTGCCCGAGCAAGAATCTTGGAAGATCACGTATTTCGGGATTTTCTATTACCCCATAAATATATATAGTATGAATTTTAATTAATTAAATCTTAGTACTTACATATACCAATGATTTCTACACACATGACAAGACATATCAGAACAAAACATATTGACTAGTCTACATGCATTGATCATGCATGCATAGAGCAAGGAATAAGACAAAAACTGTAATCTTTAATTCCACCTGAAATAGCTGGAAGGGTGGGACCATGGGTCACACTGGATCTTGCATTTGTGGAAAAGATGAAAATGTCATTTTCGTACTTCTTATCACATAGCCCTAGAAAGCTTGTTTAGTTCTATCCAGTTTCGTACAGACTAGTCCAATTATGTCATGTCATGTCTTGTTCTGTCATATATAACATATACAGTTTTAAGATTTGATCCGAAGCTCATACCTAAAATTTTCGAATAATGTTCTACAACATCATCTACTAGAGCGTCAAAGCTTGGAATATAGCAATGAAGACCTTCCGAAAGGCCAAGTCCCGGTAAGTCCATGGCATAAACCGCGTATCCACATGAAGCAAACTTTCTAGCAATTCCTATAACCATCAAAACACTTGATCACACTCTTGATGTCTTCAAGAAAATCGACTTCTTTTACAAGTTGTTAACTTGTTATGAACACATACCTTCAAAGAAAAATGTGCAAGTGTCTCCATAACCATGGCAGTAGCAAATTACAGCTTTGGGAGGTTGTGACGCCGGTAGCCAACTTTTTGAGAAAATTTCTATCCCTTTAGAGTTCGTCTCATATGACTAGAAAAAAAAAAAAAAAGGGGGGGAAATATAACCCTTCAAAAGTAATTGAAGGTATAACATTAGCATTAACATAAATTTTAATAATTGTACCTCCTTTGTCTTCAATCCTTCATATTTTGTCTGAAAAACATTTGAAATTAAGCAGTAAGTGTCATTCAAAGTGTATCCGACACTCATACATGCAACAAAATACAATTACATGAACCATGGATCCTAAAAATCGAATGCATATCAAGAAAGGCTGAAAGGATGAAATTCCTACCAAAAATTCTAACTTTTTGTAAAAATGGTAGACCATTTAAGCTATTTTGTTTAGTAAAAAAATATTAATTGATAAAATGAGGTCAAATTTGGCAATATTAGTCGAATTTGGGATTACAATTGAGGCATAAAATTTGAATCTAAAGTTTCTGGCAGCCATTGTTGTTGGTGTAATAAAGGCATGGAAATTAAGAAGATAGGGGCTTTATGTACTTGTTGCCACCCCACATGAGTTTTCTATTGTCTAATTAAATCCATCAATAAAATGCATTCAATAACATCTCACCCACAATACCTGTGACATCCATTAATCAATCGATATATGCATTCGAGAACATCTGAATTCACTTAAAATCATCATATTCTGAAATAAAAATCGAAACTTTGATGAAAATAATTACGTTGAACAAGATATGATCGATGTTAAGCTGAATATCCTTGAAGGCCTCACGTGCGGTGCGCCTTTCTTGCACGCAATCCATATTGGCATTGAGAATTTCCTGTAATTCAGGTGTTAATTCTACGCCCTTCAACATATTAGCAGCTGGAATAAGGAATTCTTCTTCCTCCTTATCGTTGGTGAGGGAAGTAAGACCCTAACCCTAAAATCTAACGTAAAACGAAGAATTCAAAAGAAGAATTGGAGTTGGTAGGCTTAAAGGGATAATGATGATGATTGATGGGGTTCGTTGTTATGATTTCCGTGAATCAAGTGAAACCCCCTGGTAAACTTTCCAATTCTCAATGTCGGATGTTGATTAAAGTTACCCAACCTGGCAATCTAAAGTCATAAAAAAAAAAAAAAAAAAAAAAAAAAAAAAAAACGCAATCTCATTATCTTGATGACTGATTCAAAATCGCCGAGGAATTTCGAATTTTTTAGAGGTAATTAAAAACGGTTGCAATTTTGTGATTCGACTATTAAACAGACTATTTGTTTCGTTAACCATAATTTTCAATTAGAAAATGAACTAGGCAAAACTAAATAAACTAACCCTTACAAATGAGTAATTTATTAAAAAAAATATAATTTTTTTTTATAAAATTTATAAAATGACTACTTACTCCAAAATCCTTATAAATGAGTAAGTTATTAAAAATAACAAACTTTTTATGAGATTTATATAATTACCATTTATTTCAGAATATTGTATTCCGGAACACTTATGACCATTCTAGAGTTGATGGTGGTTTGTAGGTATTAGGTCAAACGTTTTGGACTGAAAAAGCGTATTCTGGAACGTACGGATATCCCATAGTGGTAAAATTGGCTATTTGTGTGTTCTTTGTTCTTCTTCAATGAGCATATACCTTTGTTATTGTGAGATTTGTTCCGGACTGTTGAAATTAGGTTTTGGATACTAAAAAAATGAGTTTGTATAAGGATTTTTTTGAGTGCTAGTATCTAGTGGATGTCAATTACAGCGAACTGAAGGATCTATGCAGTATATTGCTCTAGACTACACATGTTGTGGTGTAGATATAAGTAGTGATATCAAGTTCGTGGGTTAATGATGTTAATTGCTCACATGTAACATCCCAATGATGATGTATTATCAATTTTAACCCTATGTATGAAGAAATATTGCATTTTGGCCCTTATGCTTGAGAAAGATTACAAAATGGCCTATATTGGCATTTTTGTAATATGTCGGGCGGACTCATGTATGCTGGGCACACTCTTAGCGTACGCAGGGGGTACGTGGGTGAGCCACAAACCCTAATTTTTAGGGTTTGGACCATATATAAACATCATTAACCTTCAAGTGCTCACTCCTTCACCAACCTCCAACCCTCATTTCGTCCCTTTTGCAAACCCTAGCCCTATTGTTGCATCTTGAAACTAGAGAGTGTTTTTTTATACATTCAAAGAATGAAGAAGGTGGTGGGGAAGCTTGAAAGCTAGAAGTAAGCTTGGATCTGGAAGTTTTGCATCATCCTCAATCTCCAGAAGGTATAAAGTTCATACCTTGGCGATTAACTTGATAGATATTGCAGTATGGTGATATTATGAGCTTTTGTCCCCAAAATATGACCTTCTTGTGCATAACTTGCTATAGAACTTATGGGCTATCCTTGTTGGATGTTTTCTTATGTCTAGAGTGATAAAAATAGGATCTTGACTCTTGGTTCTCCCCATATATGAGTATTATAGTCTTAATGGATTAAGATATTGGGAGTTTTTAGTGTTAAGCACTTAATGGCCATGCAAGACCATAAAGTTGAAAACTTTATGGTCAAGGACGATGTTTGGGACAAGGATCTGCACTTTGGACGTAAGGGCTTAAAAATTAAGCACTTAATGAGTTGGGAAAACACTCTGTTGCGTATGCTGGGCGTACCAGGTGGTACGTTGCACGTACGCGGTCAACGCTCCATATTTTGGTCAAAAAGTGAGTACGCCCCGCGTATATTCGAAGTACGCCCCACATACAAGGGCTAAGTTGACTCAGCTGAGTTGGCCGGGTTGGGTTGACTCGACTGATTTCGTTGATTTGACAAATTTTGACCAAGGGTATTTTAGGAAATTGTTATTAATTTTAGTTGGGAAATATTTTGGATAATAGGTGTCGAGTAGTGCCCCTTTTCAGAGTAGAGATTCATTTAACTTGCATTCAGACTATGAGGTGAGTTTTCCTAACTGTACCCGTGGGTCGAAGTGTAACACCCGTAAAATTGAAGCCAATTTAAAACTTTTTAAAACGTTTAAAACCATTAAGTTATTACAATTTGTTTTCAAAATAGGTTAAGCATCAGAGTATCCCCAGAATCAAACATGAAAATATGATGAGGTGCACGATCACGCATTCGCCTTTCCGCGATCATCAGAAATACCTGAAATAAAATCAATATATGTAAGCCCGAAGCTTAGTGGGTTTCCCCAAAATATCAACGCCATACGAATATAACAATATCATATAACAAATACAGACATCATGCATAATGAGCCTTCAGCCTGACTGGATCGCCTCGCAGGCCTTCATTATATCTGGACCGCTCTCCAAGCCTTCAACACGTCTGGACCGCCTCGCAGGGCCTACAGCATATCCGGACCACTCGTCGGGCCTTCGGCCTGACTAAATCCTTTTGCAGGGCCTTCAGTTTATCCGAACCGCCCTGGGTATATTGGCCTACAACACAAAGAAGGACCGCGTAAACCCAACCCCCAACCAAACAAACATGTTCACATAAATATCATACACTATCTAATTTCATATAACAATCAAACCGATCTGACATATCACCAATCATAGCAACATCCCAATAATCGGGATACAAACCTAACTAGTCACTAACATAGCATCATCATATAACCAGGACAATCATGTGCATAATATATATATATATATATATATATATATATATATATATATATATAATATAACACTAGCATGTATATATATAACAGTCAAACCGATATAACATATCACAAAGCATAGCAACAATCCTATAACCAGGTTATCGACCTAACAGGTCACTAACATAGCATCTCACCATCCTAACTACCAGGATGTAAATCAGTAAGTATAACATGCAATAGTCTGAATACAATCCATAAAGGGACGGCCTTGGTGCCTTAGACCCTGTTGATATAGTGAGGATAACTCACCTGGCACTACTGAAGTCCCGCCAATAAAACCTCAATTGCTGGTTGATAGATTCCTGAACTGTCAACATCAAACAACACTAATTAATAATTGGGTTTCAAGCCCAAAGTCCAACTCACACACTAAAGGCTCAATAGTCAAGTAATGGGCCAAAGCCTAACATATGGCCTAATTTTCCAAATTAGGCCCACACCCTCATACGGGCCTTACCTTAAGCTCATCAACATATTCTAATCCATATGATTATTCTTGGATGGCCTATTAATAATCCAATTACCAAGGCCGAACACAAAACCCAGGCGAAATTAGGGTTTAACATAAAATGACAATTAGGGTTAAGTGTTTCTCACGTAGCCCATTAAGGACTTAATCCATTAAGTCCCTCACTTTACTAAATAAGTCTTATGATGTAATTGGGCTTAATACCTAATTCCGTTCCATTAGCCCAAATATGGGTCCCGATAAGTCTAAGCCCATAATCCCAAAATTAGGGTTTTTCACATGAAATGATGATTAGGGTTAAGTGTTCCTACTTAACCCATTAAGGACTTAGTCTACTAGGGACTTAATCCATTAAGTCCAATATTACTTTTAGGTTAATTTTGCCAATGATTATTATTTAATATTTCAATTTATTAAATAATCTCGTGTGTGAACCGATTAATTCTCAAAATTAAGGTTTTATACCATTAGGGTTTTCCAAACCCTAATTAAGGTTTCCTATCCAATCTTGGCCCATTAATCAATTGGTTGGGTTTTTAGGTCACTTTGGGCCTTATTGGCACAGTAGGGTTCCATTGGGCCCACATTGTCCAAACATCCCCCAAATAAGGTCCAAACGCAAACACAGCACACCGCCACCCTATGAGGCGGCCGGTGGCGGCAGCCACCACCCTACGGTGGTGGTTTGATTTTCCTTTCATTATTCCAATTTTTACAATTTACAATGAACTCATGAAATAAACACACACACTATACTAAATAAACACACACCCGCAACATACACACCCTCCATGGCGGTCTTGAGGCGGCAACCACCATGGCCGGCGGCCATGGTGGTTTTTCTCCAGCAGCAACAACCATAGACATCCAAGCTTGTGAGACAAGCTGAAACACACACCCATTACACGCACGCACGCCCCTATTGCCCGAAAAGTAAACCCAACACCCACTGAGGTGGGTGGCGAAGGCATCAGTACAAGAAAACTGCACCAGCGGCGGCCATGGGCAATAACAACTTCGTCATCTGCGGCAGCCACCAGCCCACCATAGTCAGCGACCATGGTAGTTTTTTACGCTCTCCAGTCGACGTAACACCACAACCCAACCACTATTCCATAGTGGTTTGAGGCTGAACGCAACAAAACAATGGCGAAAAAGGTGGCGACTCCCACCGGAAACAGCAGCCACGGCAGAACAAAGCGTCGCTAGGTCTCGAAGTCGGAAAGGAAACAACTCCTGCCGATGATTTGTTGATGGATCATTACCGCGATCGAGACGTCGGCTGAATTGGCAGTTGCGGCGTCCGACGTCGATGTTCACGGCTCCAACGGTCTTTAGTGGTTCTCCCTCTCTGTTCACGACGCTCGACAGCAAGTCATGATGGTGGTGCTCGAGTTTGGCAATGCGGCAGCAGCAATAGGTGGTCATTGGGAGGTTGGCGGCTGAAAGGAGATGAAGGGAGGCGTAAGGCGAAGTGAAGACTGCATCATTTAGGTTTAGGGTTTTGAGGGTGACGGAAATGAAGGGTTAAATACCCGAACCCTTAAACTAATTCTCATAATGTCGTAAATGGCCCCTCCTTGTCCTTCATCCTTCAAATTCAGTCTAGAAATTACCATTCCTACCCTGCCTTCTAAAATCCTTACAAAATAAATCCGATATTTACCTTTTTAACCGTCGCTTCCATAATTTCTTTTATATTAGGTCCACCAATATATTGTTTTTCTTAATAGTCGGAAAGGAAACAGCTCCAGAAGGTGGAGGCGGTGGCTGCATGTTGTGGTCCGCAGTAGGTTTTTAACCTAAAGCTCTGATACCATGTTATACAATATATTGTTTTTCTTAATAGTGAGGCTTAAACCTCATATAAATAGGGATACATAAGGGGACTTTGGCCTAACCTAAATCCTAAGGGCCTTGGGCCTAATCCTTAGATGTTAACATATTAACAATAACATGAACCCATAGAGTATCCCCTTACCATATTTAAACAAAAGAGCTCTACTAAACACATAAACACTTCCCACTACTAAGTTGCCTTCTTCTTTACTAGAAATTACTTCCTTCCACTTAATCCATGTAAGCTTCTTTCACCTAACTTGCCCTGCAAAAAAAATCAAATTCTGAAATATTCAGATAGTCGATGATTATTTTAAGGACACAAATAATGTTCACAAAAAATCTACCAATGCTTCCACGGATTGATTCTTTAAATTGATTCATCCCCCACATATAAAAGTTTATCTTTCCAATTAAAAAGTCTAATTTTGAACTTATCCACAATGTCTTTCCAACTATTAATTATCAACATATTCAAACCTGTTAACAAACGATTTTCCCAAAAATCACCAAGATACATCCCACTAACATATAATACAAAATAAGTAAAGAGCTATGATTGTGGGCCAAATATACATGGGACCCACTATTAATAAATATAATGATAAAATTCAATACACAACTATATATACGACTAACATGCCCCTACAGTCAGAATGGGAGGTCTTGAACGGGCGTCTAGACTAGATCTGAAGTCGAGTAACAGTGTGGAAGGTAGCCCTTTTGTGAATATTTCAGCATACTGAGACGAAGATGGGACATGAAGAACTCAAATATGACCCATAACGACTTTGTATTGCACAAAATTAATATCGATCTCTATAAACTGAACCGGATTAGTGGACAAGTAAGCATCACTAATGTTATCACAATACACAAGCGTAGCGGAAAGCGGTGGATAGAGAAGCTCACGTAATAGATTGCATAACCAGGACGTCTCAACAACCGCATTGGCGATGCCCCAATATTTAGCATCAACACTAGACCTAGATATCGTACCCTGTTGTTTTGAGGACCATGAGAGAAGATTCGGCCGAAAAAAATACACAGTAACTAGAGGTGGAATGATGGGTCCAGGAGAACATAGCCCAATCAGCATCGAAGTAGGCTATCAGACCCCCAGAGGGGGATGCAAATAACTATAGGCCATGATCAAGAGTACCATGAAGATATCACAAGATTCAATTGAGAGCAGTGAAAAGTAGGGATGGCAAAAAAAACCGAACCCGACGGGGAAACCCGAAACCCGATCATTTCGGATCGGGTAACGGGTCATTATCGGGTTTTTTATCGGGTTCGGGGCAGGGAGTGGGTTATCCTCGCCCCGACTCGCCCCGCCCCGATTATATATATATATATATATATATATATATATATATATATATATATATATATATATATATATATATATATATATATGTTCAAAAATTTTTGCTGTTAATTGTACACGTTCAAATATAAAATACTTATCGTGGACAATTTTTTTAGTTATTAACAATCTGGTGTTAATGTTCATTTTTATGTGTTTTGACGTATTAAACAAAACTTAAATCAAATAATTTTTTATATAACGTCCAGTTTATTTTATTAAAGTGATGCATCATGTTTTTAATTTAAAAGAGTTGCTAGAACATGTGTATTTTATAAGACATTGGGGTACCCTAAAAGAGAATAAAGATTTCGTTATTAGTTGTTGTAAACCCGATAAGATACCCGAAACCCGAAGGGGAAACCCGAAACCCAATGGGGTGCCCCGATAAGATACCCGAAAGTTATCGGGGTGGGTTTGGGAATCCATGCCCCGCCCCGAACCCGCCCCATTGCCATTCCTAGTGAAAAGAGGATCTTTAGGATCATTCATGCAAAGGAAAACTTTTTGGATAACATATGGGATATCGGGACTAGTAAAAGTGAGATATTGAAGGGCCCTTGCTAGACTTCTGTAGAGAGTCGGGCCACAAATAGGTGGACCAATGCCATTAAATTTGGCAGATGTATTGGCAGAATTGTGAGTTGGTTGAAATTTACCATTTTAGCCTGATCTAGTATCTTTGTAGCATACTTTAGTTGAGATAAAAACTTGTCATGATTGTATCTAGTATCTGTAATACCATGAAAATAGTTCAGAGTGTCTAAGTAATTCATGGAAAACTCTTAACGAAGAATGGTGATGACATACTAAAGAAGACTGGTAAAGGAAGCTGTCAGAACAATATCATCCACATAAAGTAATAAATATGCAATCTAATCACCCTGTCTATAAATGAATATAGATGAACTAGACATACTGTTGGTGAACCCAAAACCTGTAATAAACTGAGCAAACCGATGATACCAGGCTTTAGAAGCCTATTTGATTCCATATATGGACTTATGGAGTAAGCAAACATGATTTGTAAATTTATGGTCACGAAATCCTAGTGGTTGATGCATGTATACGGTCTCCTGGAGACATCTATGGAGAAAAGCATTCTTCACATCCAGCTGGTGAACCAGCCAGTGGTGTGAAATAGCCAACCCGATAACAATCTGGATTGTAGCCGGTTTGACAACCGAGCTGAAAGTCTCATCACAATCCATGTTGGGTCGTTGACTATGACCGTTGGCAACAAGACGTTCCTTATACTGAGCTAATGATCCATCTACATTATGTTTCTTTTTAAACAACCAAATACAATTAACAACATCAGCAGTCGAGGACCGAGGCACAAGTATCTAAGTCCGATTAGAAATAAGAGCATTAAATTCTTCAGTCATAGCATTAAACCAATTTGGATCATGAAAGGCTTGATAGTAGTTTTCGGAAATAAGAAAAAATGATAAATCGGTGTGAAGGTTTAATTTATAAACGGGCTTGTAGATGTCGTGTCGAGCACAAGTCTCTATATGATGGGTGCGAGATGAGGTAGAGGGAAAAGATTGATTATTTTGAGGTGGATTAGGGGATAATGGGTGGGGGGGATTTAACTGAGAGATAGACGTGTCAGAGTTGGAAGAGTGCGACCGAGAGGAAGAAGGGCTGTTGGCGACAACAGTGGTAGTGGATAGGCTGGCGGAGGAGGTGACAACGAGAGTAAAGTCACTGTTAGGGTTGCTGTCATTGATGGGAGTCGTGGGGTTAGTCTCGAGAATTGTAGAAGAAGGTTGAGATGGATGGGTTGGATCATTCAAGTAGTTTCTTTGATTTTCGATGTTATGAAATCCATAATCAGGAGCCTTATTTAGAGTTAAGGAACCGAAAGGAAAGACGGATTCATCAAAGGTAACATGAAAGGAAATGATTATTTCTTTAGTATGGAGGTTAAGGCAACGATATCCTTTGTGATTGGAAGGGTATCCAAGGAAGATACAAGGAACATAGTGGGGTTACAATTTGTTGATATTGTTGAGGTGGGGGTAGCAAAAAGAACTGAAAACATGAAGGTGTGTATAGGATGGGAGTTTGTTAAAGAGTTTGTGAAAAGGGGTGTTAAGTTTGAGAGTGGTAGAAGGAAGAATATTTAGGAGGTGGACATCCATAAGAAGGGATTCTACCCAATATGTGGGTGGAAGATGGGCTTCGAATAAGAGGGTTCAAATAGTGTTGTTTAGAGCACGAAGGATACGTTCTGATTTTCCATTTTGTTGTTCTAATTTTCCATTTTGTTGAGATGTGTATGGATAAGAAAAACACATGTGAATACCATTTAAGGCACAAAGATGGTGGAATTATGTGTTATCAAATTCTTTCCCATTGTCGCATTAAAAAATTTGAATTTCAGTTTTGAATTAGTTTTTGACATATACACGAAAGTGAAGAAACTTAGAAAAAACATCAGATTTATTTCGTAATGGATATACCCATACAAAGAGAGAATATTTATCAAGAAATATGACATAATATTTGATTCCACAATGACTAATTAATGGTTAAGTCCAAAAATCAGAATGAATAACTTGAAAATGAGAGCTAACATTAGTTTGCGACAAATCAAAAGATAAACGGACATGTTTGCCAAGTTGACAAGCATGACATAAGACATCAGGGTCTTTTTTAATACACGGAATGAAATTTTTAGATAATAAATGCTTGGAGACTTGGGAGTCGGGATAATCAAGTCGTTGATGCCAAGTGGATGAACTAACAGTCAAAAACACTTGAGGGAATTGTTTGGTAAAAGGCTAAAGGTTACCTGTGCTGTCACATCTGATGATAATTTGTTTGGTAAGGTAGTATTTCACAGAAAACCAAATTCATCAATTCAACAGTGTATATTGTCACAGCTAAATTTGCGAACAAAAATAAGGTTTTTAATAATTTGAAGAGTAATGAGGACATTTTTAAGAAGTAACATACGAAAAGGATGTTGACTAAGGGGAGTGTTACCGACATGGGTAACGTGAATATGTGATCCATCACCAACTACAACTGAAAAATTATTACAATTATTCTAACGGATTTGAGAATACCAGCGTAAGGTGTGCAGTCTCCCCGATATCCATGTACCAATATGCATTTCCAGGCTCTTGAAGGTTCATGGTACTAAAAGCTTGAGGGAGAGCTGTGGGTTGATCAGCAAAAAAATTGGGCCAACTGCCAATTAAATGGTTGCTGGTGTCAAGGTTCAGCAAATAGAGCCTCTTGGGCCAATTGTTAAGTAGGCCAAGGAAACTGCTGTTGAGAGTGGGCTTGAGGCGAATTGGGCCATCATGCTTACTGCGGAGAAGGGAGCAGCCCAACTGCTTGTTGTTCGGTAGGAGTAAAGCCCAACTGGGGGCTAGGTTAGAGGTGCACAAAAAAAAATTGGTCCACGATCCGAACCGGTATGAAGCGATCCGATTCAAGAACCGAACTACCGGTTTGCACAATTTCAATATTTTAGTCATTGAACCGGTTTAGAACCAGTTTAGTACCGAGTGAACCAGTTTGTCACCGGTTTAGAATCGATTGAATCGGTTTAGAACCGATGTAAACCGGTTTAGATTGGTTCGATCGATTTTTTTTTTAAATTTAGGAACCGGTTTGAACTGAACCGGTTTCGCTATACATGAATCGGAACTGAACCGGTTTAAAAAACCGGTTCGGTTTGAAAAAAAAAACCGTTTGTACATCTGTAGGTTTGCTGCTGCGCTCGGAAAATACAACACACAATGAAGACCAAGATGCAGTAAGGCATAAGGCGTAACAACCAATAATGTCCGCTAAATGTTCCACCTCATTGAAATTCAATCAATTCCCATATATCAACTTTTAATTAAGTTTGTTTTCAGGCCTGATGCATGGTAATGATTTTTTTTTTCTTTTTGTTGAACAGCAAGAAGATAACCATTTTAATTAATAGAGGCTACCAAGAGGCTAGAGATTACATATAAAAATAATAATCCGAAAGAGGTTACACACCAATTATCCCAACCCAAGCTTTTCCACTTGTTTCCCCTTCCAAAAAAAGGGATGAAACTTGACCAAGCATACCTTATCCATATCATATCCGTTTGAAACGCAGGGTGTCCACAATTTCATGAGAAATCCTATATTGCTTACATATATCTTAAAACCACAATATATCGGTTGTTTGGTATAAAACATACATATCTATATAATTGAAATTGTCCATGTGATGCTTAGTTTACAAGAGTCCATCCCATTTCAACATTGGTACCCAATTAGTAATTAAATAACGAGAAACAAACCTCCATCAGAAAACATATACATGAAAAACACCAAATGTTTATTATTATTATTATCATTTATATATGACATCTCTTATCCATTTCATCGAAATCCGGAAACAAACAACGAAAGGAAGAGAAAAAGGAAAATTTCAAGGAAAAGAATTACAAAAACCTAAACATTCAAATGAACCCGATTCGAGTCAATCCAAAGTTTTGGTGCTTAGAGAACGCCTGGGGGCTTGGAGACAATGAAACTGATACACTGCACTTGACGAACGTTGTCGAATCCGATAACACGGATGAAGGCGTTGGGGTACTCCTTCTTGCACTCTCCAACCTCCTTCATGACCTGAGCTGAGTCAGTGCACCCGAACATAGGCAACTTCCACATTGTCCAGTATCTTCCATCATAGTATCCGGGGGAATGGTGGTGCTCACGGTAAACGAAACCATGCTATACCACAAATATAAATACTCACTTTAGATGATGTTTTGTTTCTATTAATCAATTATTAATAAAAGGTGATTAAAAGAAATAAACCTCCAACTCGAATTCCAAGCAAGGAACCCACTTGTTGCGGATAAGGTAGTCGATTTCCTTAGACAATGCCTCGTCGGACAATGGTGGTAGGTATGAAAGAGTCTCGTACTTCTTCAACCCAATTGGTGGCCACACCTGTACGTATTATATATATATAAAACATTAATGTAAACTGATTTGATACGAATGTTTGTAATCAAAGTTTGACATTAAAATTATGGTTGATCGATCATACCTTCATGCATTGTACTCTTCCACCGTTGCTGGGTAGGGAGGAAAAGTCATTGTTAGCCTTCTTGGTAACTGGGAAAGCTACGTTAGACTTGAGGCCGGTGAATGGAGCTGCCAAGCTAGCTTGGGTGGAGGTGGTCCGGTTGACGGTGGCGATGGCTGAGGAGGAGATGGAGGCCATTTGAATAGTTAGGAATGGATTCAAGAATCCAGTGAGTGATTTTAGTCTCCATTGATGTATAGGTATATATAGTACTGTTTGCCATCTAACGGACAAAAGGAAATCTATCTTGATTCTAACGTACTGGTAGCCATTGGATCATGTGGCTGATGACCTTACATGCTTATGTCCACATAAAGGTTTTGAAAGGATGTGATGCCTTATCATAAACCAACCATGATTATTTGACACGTGGCAGGGTGCTGCAAAACCTTATCTCTTCTTCTATATACGTTATGGGTCTTTTTTGGAAAAAAAATTGTCGTACCCTCCTTTCCCATCTGGGCTTCGGTGCTGTAAATCTACAGAAAATGTTGAGAACATGAACCGTTTTTAGACTACTGGGCTGAATCTTTGTGGGTGTTAGTGTATGTGCAATGTACCCAATGGAATTTCAGAAGGAATAACGTGATTTTATTTTATTTTTTGGTTTGGATTCTGACCTGCTGATAATAAAATTATTCTGGTAGATAATGAGCCAGGAAAACTTGAAAAACTATCTTAGAAATAAATATAAAAATACGACTACCTACAAGTTAATATTAATTAATTAAAATTTTATAACGAAATTCAAAATTATTAATCGATTATTTTAAATAAATTATTAATTAAAAGATACTTTTTAGTTAAATAAAATTATAATCGTTGATTTAAAAAAAATAAGTGAAGTTATATCACCTTATAACATGTATTAATTTTAATTTTAAGTTTATTAATTTAATATAATTAAAGTGGAAATTTAAAATTTGAAATTTAAAATGAAGAACTAATAGATTGACAACTAACACAATATTAATTAGGATGCCTAATAGTATGACACATAACAAAAATAAAATAAACATATTATTTCATTAGAATAACGAGATAGGGAGAAGTTAGAAATAGGATATATGAAACAACATTAGATGGTAATTAAATTCTAGATTTTTTCTGATAAATCATGAAGATTTTATATCATAATATTTCGAATACTAATTCCATGTTTACACAAAATTTATCTGGGATAAATTATCATATACATTTTCGATTTAGGTACAAAATGAAAGCAAAATAATTGTGAGTATCTAAAGTGTTTCAATTCGAGAGAGTCCAAAATCTAAAATCATACTTTTATCTATACTCACAAAATGGATAAGATTGACCAAAACGGTTTTCGAAGTTATAAACGGTTATTAGAAAGTTGTAACTATTTTCTGGAAAGTCAACAGTAGGCATATTAGTTGTATTGATGTTTGATGATCAACAACCTTTGCTGCTCTAATAGAAGAAACTCGGGTCATCAACCTTCACCACTTGACTACTTCAAAAGTCAAAGCTTTTTGTGTAAGAACCCTCGTTAGGGTCTAATTGAAAACCCTTTTAGGGAAACCCCTTTCAATTTAAAAATCTAAATTTGTTCGGAGTTAGGTTTGAGGAAGTAAAATAGTCCCAAATCATAAACAGTTTATCAAAGTTGCTAACAATGAAAGTATCAAAAACATTTGTTAACGTTCACCATGCAAGTTGTGGTTTTCTCAAATTCTAAGACACGGTCTTCTATCTCTTATCTCTATCATCAACCTAAGCATATGTTATAAGAAGTTAGACAATGGACTTGCCTAGAGAGAATACCCAAGGTGGATTCATTTTGTGTAAGAAGATAGCAATCCAACTTACTCGAATTGGCCTTCGAAATATATATTTTTTTAACTTAAAAATCACATCCAATGGATGTAGAAGTTATATAAACCAATGCTTATCAAAACCAATTCAAACATAGTTGGCTTTATATAATTTCCAAAACCATTTAAACATCACTTTAAAATAAGTTGAATTTTAATGTCCCAAATCAAGTTTAGTTAACCAAAACAAATAAGTTGGGATTAAATGACCAAAATCAACTCGAAGGATATGACCCATAATTCAACTTTCAAAATAATCAACAATTTTATACTAACGTTGGTTATTTATCCAAATCAAAGCTCAACTTAACACAAAACGGGATAAAAAAAAGTAAAAGCATTTGTGTTATGCAACATGCAACTATCCCCAACTCAAGTTTCTATCAAGAAGTCCAATCTCACAAGTTTCATGGTTAGGGATTTAGTATGAAGGAGCGTATTCCAAACACGACTAATGGGGAGGATGTAAAATGGAGCGTCGAATAAGCATCTTCCAAGTCTGATTCAAGTGAGGGAAAGTTGTAACACTCGTTTCCTGGTATGGTTCTTCTGAATTTAATTTAATTTATTAAGTGTTAGGATTTTTGCTTAGGCTACGACGTGGTGATGGAATAACCACAACGTGGCAGGCCAGTTCCATAAAATGTGCATTCGTGAACCACTGCCATGTGGGAAGAAATTGGCCATGACGTGGTAGTGGTGTAACGTTTAGTCCAAGTATTATTCATTTTTCAATATTTTGAGGATTTTAGCTAGAACTCGACGAGTTGGGGAGCTCCAACTCGTCGTGTAGGAATCTTTTTGGTCCTGGAGTTTAAGGATCCAACTCGACGAGTTGAAGGCTAAAGATGAAACCCTGATTTTAGGGTGTTGCACCCTACATAAAGGACTTAAACCCTTTTGGTTAGCCTCCCTACCAACCTCCTTTGTCTATAGAAACCCTAGTTTCGTATTCCATCTTGCATCTTGAGTGCGGTGAGCTTAAAGGAGTGGTTTTGGTGATTCTTGAAAGGAGCTTAAAGGTGGGAAGAATCTAGCTTGATGGAGGGGCTTTAGATCCAGAAACTCTTCTTCAAGGGCAACATCTTTGAGGTATAAAGTCGACACTTGTCATGTATTCATCTAGATCTCCTTATTTGAATTTTAAGCATGATTTTAGGGTTTTGGTTGAGTTGTTTATGAAGATGTGGATTCTAGGGGTTGTTAAGCTAGATTTAAACCCTTCATGATATCTCTTGGCTTAAATTTGCAAACATTATTGGTCCTTATGTCCCATTCATGCAATATGTCCATTATGAAGTCATAAATGAGCTTTTGAAGGTATTTCTAGCATGCATGGACATAAAGTTAATAACTTTAAGTATTTTGCCTACCTTGGGACATCAAATCTATGTTTTGGAACATTGGAGTGAGTGTTTAAGGGCTTAATGGGTCAAGACCCTCTTAAAAGGACCTAGGGTTTAAGTTTGAAGCTTTATGGATGGTCCTTGAGGCTAAAGTTTGAAACTTTACCCTTCTAGACCTCATTTTGAAAGGGAAATAAGGTTTGGAGTCTTTAGATTCAAAGGAAATGGCTTAACGCATTAAGAAGTTGGTTTTATGGCTAACTTGGCGAGTTTATGAGAAAACTTGACAAGTTGGTGGGAGTTTTCACGATCCATCCATTCAATAAGGGAGCTCGACGAGTTGATAGCCAAACTCGATGAGTAGAGTCAACCCATAATGTTGACCTTGACTTTGACTTTGACTAATGTTGACCGTTAGGGTTTGAAGTATTGAGTTGAATCTAAGGAGTTATTTATGTGTAGGGATTGAGTAGAGAAGATAATCGGAACCGTGGACTAATCAGCTACTATCAGTATTTGAGTTGAGTCTTCTCACCATACTCATGGGTCAAATGCACCAAGGCAGGCCTATTAATGGATATAATATGTTTGTATTGAATGGGATATGGTATGTTATTTGATTTATTAATGGTTTTATGTGAAGACCATAAGGGGAGCCCATGACATTTGTCAAGACCATGGGGGGAGCCCATGGCGTGAGGATATAAGACCATGGGGGTAGCCCATGTCATTCCATTGAAGACCATGGAGTCCATGGCAATTTGTATGTATATGTATGAGCATGACATTATGCGATTATATGATTGGTTTGATTGGGAAACTCACTAAGCTTATTCTTACAATTTATTTATATGTTTGAAGTACTTCTATTGGTAAGGGAAAGGGCCTGACTTGATGACGATACATGGATTTTCCGATGTTTTCACATTTAGCTCTTTGTACTATGAATTTTAAAAATAACATGGATATGTATTGGGATTTATATATTTACTATGGTTGATATGATTTTGTGTAGGGACCTTTCTGGCCAATGGCTTGTCGGCCCATGTTCTCTTTGATTCGAGGGCTACTAGATCGTTCGTATCCCTTGCGCTCAACAAGAAGTTTTGGGATGCTCCGGGGACCTTGTATTCCCCACTTGAGGTGGAGATTGCGGATGACCGCACCGTGA
Organism: Lactuca saligna; assembly: GCF_052625555.1. Lineage (NCBI taxonomy): Eukaryota > Viridiplantae > Streptophyta > Magnoliopsida > Asterales > Asteraceae > Lactuca > Lactuca saligna. The sequence continues at coordinate 143,641,195 of NC_136418.1, forward strand.
GTGCTGTGAGGGTTTATCGGAGGAGCGTTCTGGATGTGTTTAGGGAGAAGTTTTCTATCAATTTGGTTATGATTCCTTTGTGGGGATTGAAGGTGATCATTAGGATGGATTGGTTGGGGCCCAATGGGGCCATGATAGACTGTGAGCGTCATCTAGGGAGAGTTCGAACCATAAGTGGGGGAGAAATGATTATTCATGGAGAGAAAGCCGCGCATGGTCCAACTCTCTGTTCGGTTGCGAGGGCTAGGAGGCTTCTTCAGCACGGTTGTTTTGGGTTCTTAGCTTATGTTTCAGACAAGAGGGTTGAGGCCATGCCAGATTTGAGCAGTGTTTCGGATGTGCGAGAGTTTCCCGATGTATTTCCTGAGGAGTTTCCAGGGATACCTCTAGAGAGGCAAGTGGAGTTCCGTATTGCTTTAATTCCTGGTGCGGCTCTAATAGCCAAGGCACCGTATTGTCTAGCTCCACCCAAGATGCAAGATTTATTTATGCAACTTCAGGAGCTGCTAGATTGAGGATTTATTCATCCGAGAAGTTCCCCGTGGGGAGCACCGATTCTGTTTTTGAAAAAGAAGGATGGGTCATACAGGATGTGTATCGATTATCGTGAACTGAACAAGCTAACGGTGAAGAACCATTATCCACTTTCGAGGATTGATAATTTATTCGATCAGCTCCAAGGTGCATCTCGGTTTTCCAAGATTGATCTTCGATCGGGGTATTACCATATGAGGATTCGGGATGAGGATATACTGAAGACAACCTTTAGATCTCATTATGGTCATTATGACTTCGTGGTGATTCCATTTGGGCTCACCAATGCTCCAACGACATTCATGGATCTCATGAATCGAGTTTGTAGACTGATGATGGATCGGTCCGTGATCGTCTTCATTGATGATATTTTGGTCTATTCTAAGACCAAGGAGTAGCACGAGCAGCATTTGAGGGAGGTATTGGAGACCTTGAGGATAAAGAGGCTATATGACAAATTCTCCAAATGTGATTTTTGGTTGCGTGAGGTGCAGTTTTTAGGGCACATCATCAATCAGGAGGGTATTTTGGTCGATCCAGCCAAAATCAAGGCGATAATGCATTGGGAGGTTGCGAAGAAAGCATCGAAGATCCAGAGTTTCTTGGGTCTTGCAAGGTACTATCAGAGATTCATTCAGGATTTCTACAAGATTGTCGTACCCTTGACTCGATTGAATAAGAAGAGTGTGACCTTGCGGTAGGGTCCAGATCAACAGTTGACATTCAAGACCTTGAGGAAGAGATTATGTGAGGCCCCGATTTTAACACTACCCAATGGTTTGGACGAATTTGTAGCGTATTGTGATGCTTCTATTTTGGGATTAGGAGAGGTTATGTTGCAAAGGAGGCATGTGATTGCTTATGCTTTGAAGCAGTTGATGCCTCATGAGGCGAATTACGCCACTCATAACTTGTATGGCGTCCGATGCACCATTTTTACTGATCATAAGAGTCTTAAGTATTTAATGGATCAATAGAATTTGAACATGCGACAAAGGAGATAACTCAATGTAGTAAAAGATTATTATTGTGAGATTTTGTACCATCCCGGGAAGGCTACTGTGGTGGCCGATGCCTTGATCCATAAGGCGGCGAGTGCTCCGATCTGAGATGTTTGCCTGAGGATGACAGTGATTTCCCCTCTATTGGATATGATCAAGGAGGATCAGGTTGAAGGACTAAAGAAGTAGAAGTGGAATGCAGAGCAGATTCGAGGGCAAATTTCACTTTTTATTCAAGACGGTCGGGGTCTATTGACCCAGTGCGGCAGAGTTTGGTTACCGGCTTTCGGGGGTGTGAGACAAAAGATCTTGGAGGACGCACATAAATCCAAGTTTTCTATCCACCGGGGGCCACGAAGATCTATTGAGACTTGAGATTGTGTTATTGGTGGCCCTGCATGAAGCTGGAGATTGTATGGTTTGATGAGCAGTGTTTAACCTGCAGGAAGGTCAAAGCCAAGCATCAGAGGCCCCACGACAAGATGCAGCCGCTAGTTATTCCTATGTGGAAATGGGAAGAGATCTATGGATTTTATCATGAAGTTACCAAGAGTGCTCATTTTATTCCGATCTCCAAGAGTATCTCCGTTGAGAAGTTAGCATATATTTATGTGCGGGAAGTGGTCGTTAGACATGGGTTGCCAATGTCATGATCCTTTCACCTCTAGGTTTTTGAGGAAGTTCCATTAGGAGTTGGGAACTCAGTTGCATTTTAGCACTGCTTATCACCCCCAGACTAACGGTCAAAGGGAGCAGACGATTCAGACACTCGACGATATGCTTCGGTCATGTGTATTGGATTTCGGAGGGAATTAGGATACTTACCTTCCACTAGCAGAGTTCTTATACAACAATAGTTATCATGCTAATATTGAGCGACCCCCGTTGGAGGCGCTTTATGGTCAAAGATGTAGGACTCTAGTTTGTTGGGGGGGAGGTCAGACATCGAGTTATAGGGAGTATCAAAGTGGTACTTAAGACAACCGAGTTGATTCAGCAGGTTCGCGACCGACTCCATACAATGCAGAGCATGATGGGTTTTGACATTCTAACACTCCTAAGGTGTGCATGCAACCCTAAATACCTTGGATCTATGTTTTCTCTATTATACATGCAAACTTGAACTTTCCAAGGTATTACCCTAACTAGCATGCTAAACTTTTAGAAATATGTGTTCACCAGTGATATTTGAACTAAGCGTTCACTAGATGTTTTGAACTATGTGTTCACCAGGGATATTTGAACTAAGTGTTCATTAGGTGTTTTTGAACTAGGTGTTCATTAATTAATGTGAACTGCATGTTCACCAGAGGTAATCTAAGAACCTTGGCTTTGTGCCAATTCCTTAGGGCAATCCTTAGGAAAGAATGGGAGAAGGGTAATCGGTTCTTAGGGTAAATCTTTAAGAGATAAATGAAGATAATTTGGGTGGGTAATTGGATTGATTGTTTGATAAGTGAATATAATAATTATATTATTGTGGGTTGAAAACCCTATATGCTCACTAGGCTCCCAAGCCTGACCCTCTCAGTTTTCTTTGTATTACAGGTTATGGCACGAGAGCATAAGTTGGCTGATATAACGAGAGATTTTGGATTATAGGCCAGTAGTGAAAACTAAATAATTTTAGAAGGTTAGGTGTTAACTCTATTGCACAGCTCTTGTTTTAGTCCAGCCGTTGTAATGTGGGACCTTTCAGTCGAAGAATTCTCTTGTGTATGTGATATGTAATTGTATTCATGATCTAGTTAGACAGTGTTGGTAGGAGTTCCTTCTACAACAAATGGCGGAGAGTAGTGTGCTTGTTTCTTAGGAAAGCCTAGGAAGAGATTTAGTGCTGGGAGCCTTGTATTGTGGAAGGTTAAATATGTGGATAGGGATTGACTTGGAGGATTCAAGGCAATCCTTGAGGAAAATACGGATATATGTGGAAGGTGGTATGGGATCGTACTACTGGAAGAAGAGGATCCGTACTCGATTCAAGGAGAGTTGCGATGAAATCAGGTAGCTTGTAGAGTATGAGATTCTTTGATATATATATATATATATATATATATATTAATGCGTATTCTGATGGTTTATATGGTCTATTTTCAGTGTTGTGACTCTTTGAGGCATACCGGTTGGTATTTCTGGTGCTGGTGAGGGCTCGGGCTCAGGTTCTCGAGCCGGAAAGATGGATGATTAGACGCGGGGGTTCATTTCATCTAAGATTACACATTGCATACTTGAGTAGACTCCTGTGATCTTTGGTATGATCAAGGATGGTATTATGGAACTGTTCTAGGAGCCTTTAGGCTCTTTCCGTTCTTAGACGGTGGCCATGTTGGGGTAAGTTCATTGACCTTTCGTGAGTTCAGGTCATGTGGATCGTTGGAGTTCTTCAGAAAGAAGGACCCGATTACGAGCAGATGATGGTTAGCAGATGTTGCTAACGCTTTCTACACCAACAGTTTCCCTAAAGGGGCAAAGGTCAGACTTGCACCACATGGGATGAGGTAGGACATGCCTTAGGAGGTGAGGCGATTGAGTCCACCACATGGGATGATTTTGTGACTAGGTTTAGGGCAGATTTTGCACCGGTGATTGAGGTGTAGCAGTTGGCGTGAGAGTTTCAGGATCTCTTCCAGACTACTGACACGGTGGCTGAGATCACCGTGATGTTCTAGGAAAGAGTTTTGTTGGTTCTGCAGTATGTGGCGGACGAGGAGATGAAGAAGGCGAGGTATCATGAGATTTTAAGGAGCGGTATCCAATAGTTTGTGAGCCAAGACACTGGATGATATGATTGCGATAGCCAGGGAGAAGAAGATAGATCTAGAGATGAAGAAGAAGAGGAAGCCAAATTATATGCACAGTGTAGAGGGTTTGGCCAAGAGGCCCAAGGTTGTTGATACGAGATCGAGAGGCCAATAGGGTCGGAGCCACTGTGGCTAGTGCGACAAGATGCATGAGGGAGCGTGCAAGGTGGGTGGTTCTGGCTGCTTCAAGTGTGGCTGGACGAGTTATTTTAGCAAGATTGTACTACTACTACCACCACAACCCATGATTTGATCCGATTTGCTTTCATTTCAATCAGGGTGGCCACAAGAAGGCCCAATATCCGAGTTTATTTCCACTGGGACAGGTGGCAGCTCCTGCTCCTGTAACTTTATGGATCACTGACGGCCGCCAGGGCAAGGTGGATGCGCCTATGGTGAAGTGTAGGGATTTCCAGGTGACGGCCGAAGAGGCTCACGCGGCACCTAATGTGGTGACGCTTATGCAATTTCTCCTTATCTCTTTATTTATATTGAATTGTTTGCTTATATTTATGTGTTTTATTTTATGATCGTTCCTCGTGAATGGCATGTCTGATTTGTTATTGTTTGATTTGCATCACTTGCGCTTAGAAAGAGGTTTGCTGGAGCTCTAGGGGAGATGGATTGTCCTTTAGATGTCGAGATTGCAGATGATCAATCTATCTGGGTATCGAGGTTTCATCGGGGTTATACTCTTCAAATGTTCATCGAGTAGTATCCAATTGATTTTGTTCCCATTCCTTTGTGTCGCAACAAGGTTATCGTGGTTATGCACTTGTTGAGCCCAAATGGGGTAGGATCGATTATGAGTATTAGTTAGTCCGACTTCGATCCCCAAGTGGGGGAGAGCTAGTTGTTCAGGGAGGGAGAGCTCATTGTGGACCAATTTTATGTTTAACAGTGAGGGACATAAACTATCTTCATCAGGGTTTTTTCGAATTTGTCGCCAATGTTATGGATACCCGGGATAAGCATAAGGTGACCATTGATGATGTGCCAATTGTACAGGAGTATCCAAATGTGTTTCCAAAGGATTTACCTGGGTGCCTCCGAAGAGGCAGGTGGAGTTTTGGATTGACCTGGTTCTTAGTGTTACACTTCTAGCCAAAGCACCATATCAGTTGGCTCCTCCCGAGATGCAGGAGTTGTCTACACAGCTGTAAGAGCTGTTAAGGGATTCATTCGACCGATTAGTTTGTCATGGGGGAGCATCGATCTTGTTTGTGAAGAAGAATGATTAGTCTCATTGTATCTGAATTGATTACAGTTGAATAAGTTAATGGTGAAGAACTGTTATCCACTCATGAGGGTTGATGATCTGTTCGACTAGCTTTAGGGTGCATCTTGGTTTTCTAGGATTGATTTGCATTCAGGTTATCATCAGATGAGGGTTAGAGAGGAGGATGTTCAGAAGATGGCCTTCTGGGCTCGCTATGATCATTACGAGTTTGTGGTGATGCCTTTTGGGCTCACCAATGCTCCAGCTGCGTTCATGGACCTCATAAACCGCATATGTAGGCTGATGCTTGATCGATCTGTGATTGTATTCATTTAAGATTTCCTAGTCTTTTCCATGACCCAGGAGTAATGCGTGGAGAACTTAAGGGAGGTGCTAGACACTTTGAGGACGGAGAGAATTTTTATGAAGTTCTCTAAGTAGGAGTTTTGGTTATGCAAGGTGCAATATCTGGGGCACCTTGTCAACCAGAACAATATTCTGTTTGATTCGGCCAAGATCGAGGCCGTTATGAGGTGGGAGTTTCCTAGGTCTCCATTTGAGATTCAGAGTTTCCTTGCTTTAGCAGGTTACTACCAGAGATTCATTCAGGATTTCTCCTAGATAGTTGTTCCTTTGACCCCATTGACAAAGAAGACCGTCACTTTTTGCTGGGGGCCTGAGCATCAGGCATCTTTTGAGACCCTTAGAAAAAGATTGTGTGAGGTGCCGATTTTGACCCTGCTGGAGTGTGTTGAGGAATTCGCAATTTATTGTGATGCTTCCATCACGGGTTTGGGGGTAGTTCTAATGCAAAGGGGTCGTATGATCGCTTACGCTTTGAGGCAGCTGAAACCTCATGAGGTGAACTATCTGACACATGATTTGGAGCTGGGGGCTATGGTTTTTTCTCTTAAGATTTAGCAACGTTACATCTATGGGGTTCGCTGTACTATTTACACAGACCCCAAGAGCCTGAGGTATCTGACGGATCAACCAAATGTGAGTATGAGGCAGTGCAGGTGGTTAGATGTGGTAAAGGATTATGATTGTGAGATCCTTTAGCATCCATGGAATGCCAATGTGGTAGTTGATGCTCTCATCCGCAAGGCGGTCGCGACTCCGATCAAGTACATTTGTTTGAGGATGAATGTGATTACTCCGCTATTGGAGTGGATTCATGAGGTTTAGATTGAGGCTATGAAGGAATAGCACCGAAAGAGTGAATGCATTGTGGGTCAGGTGTCTTCCTTTGATTATGATAGGTTTAGATTATTGACTCTTCATCGAAGGGTATGAGTTCCATATTGGGGCGGTGTGCGCCAGGTTGTCCAGGGCTCTCTCACGAGAGAGGGAAAGAAAGTTTTGTGTAATGAGAGAAAGGGTGTCACTTGCTATTTATAGGTTGTCCAGTGCTCTCTCACGATGTGAGACACACATGCTCACGTCGTGAGAGATAGACGTATCATCCCATAGACTTGCCATTTGGGTTCTAGCTTTGAAATGTATCCGGATGACATCTCATGTTGTGAGAATACATGCTCACTTCGTGAGGCCTAAACATTCTACCCCATAGTCTTGCCATCTACATTCTAGCCTTAAGAAGTGTCCTGGAGCACTTTCACATCGTGAGAATACATTCTCACGTCGTGAGTTATGACAGATTAGGGTTTCGCCATGTGTCATGCTCTTAGACTGGTATATCTTCGGAAGATCATATCTTTTTCATACGATCTCCGTTTTTGACGTTCTTTACATCCACGTGTAGGTATTTATGAGTACTACAACTTTCTTTAGATTTTATTAGCTAATTATCACTATATTTTAAGTTTCTCTTATTATATAGGCTATAATGTTAGAATTTATTAAAGCTTCTTGATGCGAAGTTAGATTTAGATGTTCTATATATATTGGAATCGTATAGACTTGTAGTGCTGAATGAAAATTTCATTAAAGATTAATGTACATTACAAAGTAAATTGATTATAATATGTGTTTGTTACATTTACAGGAATTATATTTGACCTAAATTTGACTGATGTTACATCTTCCGCATACGAACTGCATTTTTGTTGTTCTTTATATCCTCAGTTTCGTATCGATAAGTACTATAACGTTCCCTTATATCTCAACAACTAATTCACATTCTATTTTTAATTTACTGTCTCTGAATGTTACAATGTAAAAGACTTTGTGAAATTCATAACTTCTTCATACGAGCTCCGTTCTCGATGTTCTTTATATCGATAAATTTGTATTTTTGAGGACATAAACTCTCATTTACAATGTTTTGGCTAACAATTAACCTATTTTCATTTCATATTCTATGTCACATACTGTTGTATTAACTTCCTCATACGAAGTTAGATTTTGGTGTTTTTTATACTCACGACTTTGTTATTACGATTACCAGGACTTTAGTATAGATTATTTATTCTAAATACTCTTCTAAATCCTAATTTTTTATTTACCCCACATATCGGAAGAATTATTTATTTATTTATTCAATAGATAATTTACATTGTTACATACATAAACAATGAATAGTCCGTGAAATGCCTAGCAATAAATGTGGAACTTATAGTCGAACACCCAAATTCCTAGACCTTCCATTATATACTTGACTATATGCCTTAGCCAAAGTGGTGACACTATCAAACTGAATAAAAATAAGTGTAATTGGCTTTAAACACAATGGAATTGCATCTACATAATGCATTAACCACTCTACTTCTTTTATACTAGAATACAACAAACTCATATTCCATTGTCGAGTTTGTAATGCGCAAGTTTTCTTCTTAGAGGCCAACCTCCACCAAGAAAGAATATCTGACCATTAGTAAAGGAATGGTTCTCCATGTTGGATCACTAAGTTGCGTCTAAATATCCTCTTAGAACTGAATATCCAAAGTAGATTAAAGAATAATTCATGGTTCTCTTCAGATACTTAAAATACTCTTTGTATTGCTTGACAATGTTGAGTACTAGGATTACTATATACCTACGTAACTTTCCCATGACATAAGCAATATCATGCCAAGTGCTTGTCATGAAATACATCAAGTAACCAATATCTTTAGAGTACTAAATTGTAAAATAGGATGGACCATACTTGGACTACCCATAACATATTTTTCCACTATATTCCAGTTATAAAATTCGGTAGATATTTTGTGATCATTTCTAGTGGCTCTTCCCCTTGTGCTATGCAAGGGGTCCGTGCCCACTTGATCATCACAATTTGTCATATCCAAGATCAAAAAATTCTTAAATACGACTTTATACCACCTAACTTGTAATAATAGTTTAAAATCCAACTTTGTACTCATGTTTATCTCAATTACATTAAATGGCATGTAACACTAAATCACCAAACAAAGTATATGTTTTAATTGTAGTATTTTTAACATGTTATAGGTGTAAATTTTCTATAATAACCAAATAATAGTATTGTATTTATAATTAACTTATGAATATAAAATATATGAAAACCATGTATTTTAGTCTAGTTTAATATTTTGGAAATTTTATATGATTCTCACATATAACTTAATTACAAAAGTGACAGTTTTATTACCTATATGGGTATTTGATGCTTTGTGCCCTCATATATGTAGATTAGAATATGTAAGAAAGTGATGGTATTATTGTAGACCAAATGATGCAAAATCTATCTTAAGCAAAACCAAAAAAAAGTTTGGCAATGATGCCATCCCGAGCACAAGTAGACGAGAAAATTTCCTAAGTTCATCACATAGGTATTAGATACACTATGCTCATGCATTTCCATTGGGGATGCTCAGATTATGCGTCGTTGTTATTGGGGGTGTGTACCAAGTATTGACTGTCATAAGAAGGGATTAAGTTGTAGTTTTCTATAAAATGTTTAAAATAGTTATATGTCAAATTTCAAGTGAGATTTTTACACTTTCAAGGTTCCATAGACATTTTGAAGAATAATTATAAATTTATATGTTTAAAATTAAATATCACCATCCGATTTATAATCTTCCATCAATATTTATGTTAAAGACTAAAGTTATAGTTTTTGTAATTGTAGGGTTTGTGAGATAAAAAAATAGATCACGAGAGAACCATATATGTTTTTGAGAAATTGAATTTTAATATCATAAATATGAATGAAATGATATATAGCAAGTCCTACAACATATGAACCTTGGGCATATATGATGTAACATTTGAAATTAAAACTAGATCATAAATTATTAGAAGTGTTAGAAGCAATAATATTAGAGTTGATGATATTTGGATAGTGATTATATATTAAACACTTTATCATGAAAGAATTTATAGGATTTGTAGATCATTTTAAGGAAGAGGCCAATCATCATTAATCTTATAATGTAACACTGTAAAATTTAAAACAAATTTTCACATTTTTAAACACATTTTACCAAACACATTTAACAACAAAATCCCATTGTATCAATACTTTGGTTCACAAAAATATTTTCCAAGATCAAATACATAAAAATCCATGCGTGTGTACGAGTCATGCCGGCGCCTTCCCGCGATCATCACTGGTACCTGAAACACATAACACATAACACTGTAGGCGTAAAGCTTAGTGAATTCCCCAAAATACCATACATAACACATACTAACCACTCGAGGCTATAACTTTGTGGGCCCGTGGGCCCTAACTCTGTGGACCCTCTGGTCCTAGCTCTGTGAATCTTTCGGTTCTAACTGATATACTCTGATATACACATGATATAAATCACATAGAAACAATGCAGTACAACTCATCACATAATAGCATACGATAACTCTGGAACATAACTCTAATTACCACTCCAGGTAAAGTATAGTGAGAAGACTCACCTCAGATGTCCCGGTAAATCACTAACTCGGTAGAAATATGATCTAGCCTCCGCCTAAACACATAAAGTATTACTCTCATAAATATAACTCTCAGACCTAGACTCCACTCTCTCTAAGCAACCTCAGAAGGTTAAAAGACCATTTTACCCCTCCTTTAGCTCAAAGGCCCTCATTGTTGACCAAACCCTAAAAGTCAACCAAAGTCAACGATCAAACTTTGACCCGACTCGGCGAGTGCACTTGGGCAACTCAGCGAGTCCACCTTTGTCCACTTAACTCTTTAGTCCCATTTAACACGTCGAGTCCCTCCCTTTACTCGACGAGTCCCCAGGTAAGAATCGCGGGGCCACCCCGACTCAACTCGACGAGTACATGCCATGCACAAACTCCATTAACCTCCTAAGGTCAGATCTATTCCTCTAATCCATAGATCTGTCCTTCCCAAGCATAATAATCACGTAAAGTCCAGACCTTGACACTCATATATCATCTGGATAGTATCATTTGGTGATTTAGCCCCAAAAATAGCATTCTAAGCTCATAACTCCCAAGATAACTCATAAAGCTCCAAGGATTAAGGTCTCTGGACCTCTTTGAGTCCAGATCCAAAGCATAAACTTGATAAGGGACCAATTGCTCCACATAATCATCCTCAAAAGAGGTTAGAAAACCCTAACTCTAAGAATCAATACCAAAACTGAAGAAGGTCCGAATAAATACCTCAAGCTGAAGTCTCTAGACTCTGAAACCACTAGAATCACACCTCCTTCAGTCTCCTCTTGCTCTTAATCACCTTCTTCTTGCTAAACCAAAGATAGAAAGATCAAATATGGCTTCTCCTTCCTCCCAAACGTTCTAGCTCACTAAGGGTTCTCTCAAGGGACTGGTAGCCACAATGGAAGGCTATGAGTTCCCTTAAATAGGATCCAACCCCGGGGATTTAGGGTTTCATTAAACAGTGTGGACTCGCCGAGTCCACTAATGGACTCACCGAGTCCAGATGCGAACCCGGATGATAATCTGCGACCCTACTCGGCGAGTCTAAGCATCAACTCGTCGAGTTCCTTCACAAATTCCAAAAATAAATTAAGAATAATATACCTGGGAATTCGGATGTTACAATTCCCCCCCACTAGAATCAGACTTCTCCCTCGAAGTCTCATTCTGCAAACAACTCTGGATGCTGCTCACGCATCTCGCACTCCGGCTCCTAAGTCAGCTCTGACCCTTTCCTATGCTGCCACTGCACCTGAACTAGAGGCACTTCATTGTTCCTCAGAACCTTGACCTTCCGATCCCTAATTGCCATTGGTCTCTCAATATAGTTCAGGCCTACATCCACCTGAATATCCGCTAACGGTACCACTGCCGACTCGTCGGCTATACACTTTCTCAACTGCGACACGTGAAAAGTGTCGTGAATCTGACCCAACTCCGCAGGTAGCTCCAAGCGATAGGCTACCCTGCCTACTCTCGTGATCACCCTAAAGGTCCAATATATCGAGTCCCCAACTTGCACCTCTTCCTTAATCGGATCACTCCTTTCGAAGGAGAGACCTTCAGGAGCACGAAGTCACCGACCCGAAACTCGAGCTCGGACTGACGCCTGTCCGCATAACTCTTCTGACGACTTTGAACGGTCAACAACCTCTGTCTAACCTGATGTATCTGCTCAGTCTTCTGAAGCACAATCTCTGTACTACCCATCACATGTTGCCCTACCTCTCCCCAGCAAATGGGGGTCCGACACCTCCTCCCATACAACAGCTCAAAGGGTGGTATACCAATCCTCGAATGATGGCTGTTGTTATAGGAAAACTCTGCCAAGGAAAAATATGTGTCCCAACTTCCGCCAAAATCCAATACATATGCTCGGAGCATATCCTCGAGCGTCTGAATTGTCCGCTCACTCTGCCCGTCAGTCTGTGGGTGGTATGCGGTACTAAAATGCAGCCGCGTACCCAACTCCTCATGAAATTTCTTCCAGAACCTAGAAGTGAAATGCACATCTCGATCTGAGACAATCGAGATCAGAACTCCATGCCGCGAGACCACCTCTCTCACAAACAACTCTGCCAGTCTCTCCGCAGAAGAGCTCTCGCTAATAGCAAGGAAGTGAGCGCTCTTCGTCAACCGGTCTACAATCACCCAAATTGCATCGACACCCCCTCGATGTCCTTGGCAATATGGTGATAAAGTCCATAGCAATCTGTTCCCACTTCCACTCGGGAACCTCTAATGGCTGCAACGCACCATGCGGTCTCTGGTGCTCGGCCTTAACCCGATGACAGGTTAGGCACCTCTCAACGAACCATGCAACATCCCTCTTTATACAGGGCCACCAATACTCCTTCTCTAGGTCCAGATACATCTTAGTGGCCCCGGGATGGATCGAGAACTTCGATCGATGTGCCTCTTCCATCAAAATGGTACGTGTCCCGCCCACAAACTGTACCCAAAATCCGACCCTGAAATGTCATAAGTCCTCGGCTATCGGTAACGAAATCCGATACCTGGCCGATAACTCGCTCTCTCTTTTGGTTTTCTGGTCTCACAGCCTCGACCTGGGCCCCTCGAATGGTGTCCAACACCGGAGTCATCACTGTCAATCTCATACAAATGTCTCGCATCGGGATGCTCTCCGTCCTACGGCTCAGGGCATCGGCTACCACGTTAGCCTTACCCGAGTGGTACAGGATCTCACAATCATAATGCTTTACCACATCCAAGCATCTCCTCTGCCACATGTTCAAGCTGGGCTGATCCATCAAGTACTTCAGACTCTTATGATCCGTGTATATGGTACACCAGACCCCATACAGATAGTGACGCCAGATCTTGAGGTCGAACACCACTGCCCCCAACTCTAAATCGTGGATGCGATACCTTGCCTCATGAGGCTTCAGCTGCCTCGATGCATATGCTATCACGTGCCCCCTTTGTATAAGCACCGCTCCCAACCCTAATATCGACGCATCACAATATACCACGAAGTCCTCCATTCCCTCCGGAAGGGCTAACACCAGGGCTTCGCATAACCTCTGACGAAGTGTCTCAAAGGAGGCATGCTGCTCTGGGCCCCAAGAGAAAGCAACACCCTTCCGGGTCAACTTAGTGAGTGGCACGGTGATCTTGGAGAAATCCCTGATAAATCTCCGATAATAGCCTGCCAATCCTAGAAAACTCCTTATCTCTGTAGGTGACCTCGGCACCTCCCAGCTCATCACCGCCTCAACCTAGGCTGGATCGACCAATATCCCTTTCTGGTTAACGAGATGCCCTAGGAACTGGACCTCTTGTAACCAGAAATCACACTTGGGGAATTTGGCGTAAAGCCTCTCCGATCCCAAAACCCCGAGGATCTCTCTCCGATGTCCCTCATGCTGTTCTTCGGATCTCGAATACACCAATATGTCGTCAATGAACATGATCACCAAGCGATCCAACATCGGCCTACATACTCTGTTCATGAGGTCCATGAACACCGCTGGTGCATTGGTGAGCCCGAAAGGCATCACCACGAACTCGTAATGCCCGTAACGAGTCCTGAACGCTATCTTCTGGATGTCATCATCTCACACCCTCACCTGATGATAACCCAACCTCAAATCGATCTTGGAGAACCAAGATGCTCCCTGTAACTGATCGAACAAATCATCGATCCTTGGAAACGGGTAACGGTTCTTGACCGTCAGCTTGTTCAATTCCCTGTAATCAATGCACATTCGATGTCAGCTATCCTTCTTCTTAACAAAAAGGATAGGTGCTCCGCATGGCGAACTGCTCGGCCGAATAAACCCCTTCCCCATCAGCTCCTGAAGCTGTGATGATAACTCCTGCATCTCTGGAGGCGCAAGGCGATAAGGTGCATTGGTGATAGGTGCAGCTCCCGGAACCAAATCGATGCTGAATTCAACCTGCCTCTCTGGAGGCACACCCGGTAACTCTTCCGGAAATACATCCGGGAACTCACGCACTATCGGAACCTCATCAACTGACCTCGGTTTCTCTGAATCAACCCTCGTATCCATCACATATGCTACAAACCCCTTACAAGCCTGATGTAGACTCTGCCTCGCTCTAGCGGCTGAACAAAATGCCGACCCAGAACGCGTACCCTCGCCGTATACGATAAGAACTCCCCCACTAGGGTCTCGTATGGTCACCAGTTGTCTCTCGCTGTCGATAACTGCTCCAAACTTGCTCAACCAGTCCATGCCCACGATGACACAGATATCTCCCATCATAATAGGAACTAGATCAATCGGGAACTTGATGCCGAAAATCTCGAGTACACATCCTCGAATCACCTCGGTGGCATACACCACTCTCTCGTCAGCTATGGAAACTCTCAGAGGTCGACTCATCACCTCTCTACTAATACAGATGTGCTGACTAAAAGCCAAAGATACAAAAGACCGACTCGCACCCGAGTCAAATAACACCAAGGCAGGTACAGAATTCACAAGAAAAGTACCTACGCATATCATAATATAAGCACAATATCTCAATATAAAAGTAAATATACGAAAGAATACATACCAACCACGACATCGGGCGCTGCATGGACCTCCTCCGCGGTCAACTGGAAGGCTCTCCCTAGGGCCTTCGGTACCTCGGCCTTCACTGGCCGACTCTCAGTAGCTCTGATAGCAGTAGGGGTAGATCCCTGAGGTGCTCCATGGGTACTCCCTTGTAACTGTGGACACTCTGCCTTGCGGTGTCCGGTTTGGTTGTAGTGAAAGCATACTGCAAACCCCTTGGGGAAATCCCTGGCCATATGCCCCTCCTTGCCACATTTGTAGCAAGACCCCGCTCTGCACACCCCCTCGTGGCTCTTGCCGCACTTGCCACAAGTGCCGCCCTTCTGACTCCCAGATCGCGAATCAGCGGGCTTGCCCTGCTTGGCTGCCGGCTGAGACTATGCCGGTCGCCGATCCCTTGCCTGAGACTCAGCCTCCTCCCTAGCCTGGGTCTCCAGCTCTATCTCCCTCTTGCGAGCATTTTCCTGAAGCTCAGAAAATGTCCGATACGTCGAGTTTGCCACGAACTCCCATATATCCCTCCTCAAAATGCTCAGGTAGCGGCTCATACGTGCCTGCTCGGAGGACACATGCTTTGGGCAGAACATCGCCCGCTCATGGAACTTCCTCGTAATCACCGTGACAGAATCAGTACCCTGCTTGAGGGTCAAAAACTCCTGGGCCAAACGTTCCCTCTCCACCTGGGGAACATACTCATCTCGGAACATAGTAGTGAACCTCTCCCAAGTCACTGGAGCAAGCTCAGCAGGCGAAAAATGCACCGTCACAAACTTCCACCAATCCTTCGTTCCTAAGCGAAGCTGGTTCAGCGCGAACCAGACCCTCAAATTCTCAGGATATGAGCAAGTAAAGTAACATCCCTCCATTTATGATATCCACCTCATTGCTGCAATCGGGTCCTGGGTCCCATCAAACTCAAGTGGTTTTATGTTGCTAAACTCCCGGAACAGCAACGCATCGCCACCCTACGGTTTAGTCACAGCAACAGCAGCCTCAGAAAGAGCAGCGTATCTCTCATCGAATGTCTCTATCAGGGTGGTCTTAATAGACCCGAACATCTCTAGAATCTCATCACGGATAGCAGCAGCCACCTCATCATGAATCATCTGGCGGAGCTCCTCGTCGCTCACACCCCCTCCACTGGTCCTTGGTCTGTGACGTGTCCCTACCATGATGCCTCTCTGAAATACAGCATAAGATATCAGTAATTTGCTCGGATGTACACACACTCGATATCCCAACCCTACTTGATCTCTGGTGCCCTAAGGATTCTTACTTGGGTTGTGCACTGACCTGGTGCCTTCGATAGTACGGGCCCAATACTACCGACCACACCGACTTAGCATTCACAGGAAGTCCTCCTCCCAGAGCCCCAAATCCCAAGTACGCTATTCTCTCTAATTATGTGCTATTCACTAGCAAATCTCTCATAAGCTCCTTGCTGCTATCTCAACACTCTCAAGCATTCCTAATAGCAAAATCCCTAGACTAAGGCATCATATATCGGGCCACTCTAGTCCTAATAAGAATACCTAGTCTTACTCTAGCATGCATAATATAATTCATATAGCATAGCATAACATTTCTTTTACAAATTATTGTAAGGGTATTTTGGGAAATCATCGTTCGGGCGCTGGCTGATCGTACACATGGTTCTGCTCTATCTGTTTCAAAAAAAAAAATTTACTCCTTTTCTTAAAAAAAATTTACTTTATTATCAAAATTTTCCTCAATTCCACAGTTTGAGTTCAGACACTCCCGAAGAATGCATCTGAATCCCTCAAACCAAGGCTCAGATACCAAATTGTAACACCGTAAAATTTAAAACAAATTTTCACATTTTTAAACACATTTTACCAAACACATTTAACAAAAAAATCCCATTGTATCAATACTTTGGTTCACAAAAATATTTTCCAAGATCAAATACATAAAAATCCATGCGTGTGTACGAGTCATGTCGGCGCCTTCCCGCGATCATCACTGGTACCTGAAACACATAACAGATAACACTGTGAGCGTAAAGCTTAGTGAGTTCCCCAAAATACCATACATAAAAAAGTACTAGCCACTCGAGGCTATAACTCTGTGGGACCGTGGGCCCTAACTCTGTGGACCCTCTGATCCTAGCTCTGTGAACCTTTCAGTTCTAACTCTGATATACTCTGATATACACATGATATAAATCACATAGAAACAATGCAGTACAACTCATCACATAATAGCATACGATAACTCTGACACATAACTCTAATTACCACTCCAGGTAAAGTATAGTGAGAAGACTCACCTCAGATGTCCCGGTAAATCACTGACTCGGTAGAAATACGATCTAGCCTCCGTCTAAACACATAAAGTAATACTCTCATAAATATAACTCTCAGAACTAGACTCCAGTTTCTCTAAGCACCCTCAGAAAGTTAAAAGACCATTTTACCCCTCCTTTGGCTCAAAGGCCCTCATTGTTGACCAAACCCTAAAAGTCAACCAAAGTCAACGGTAAAACTTTGACCCGACTCGGCGAGAGCAGTTGGGCAACTCGATGAGTCCACCTGTGTCCACTTAACTCATTAGTCCCATTTAACACGTCGAGTCCCTCCATTTACTCGATGAGTCCCCAGGTAAGAATCACGGGGCCACCCCGACTCAACTCGCCGAGTCTCAAGAACAACTCGACGAGTACATGCCATGCACAAACTCCATTAACCTCCTGAGGTCAGATCTATTCATCTAATCCATAGATGTATCCTTCCCAAGCATAATAATTATGTAAAGTCCATACCTTGACACTCATATATCATCTAGATGGTATCATTTGGTGATTTAGCCCCAAAAATGGCATTCTAAGCTCATAAATCCCAAGATAACTCATAAAGCTCCAAGGTTTAGGGTCTCTGGACCTCTTTGAGTCCAGATCCAAAGCATAAACTCGATAAGGGACCAATTGCTCCACATAATCATCCTCAAAAGAGGTTAGAAAACCCTAATTCTAAGAATCAATACCAAAACTGAAGAAGGTCCAAATAAATACCTCAAGTTGAAGTCTCTAGACTCTGAAACCACTAGAATCACACCTCCTTCAGTCTCCTCTTGCTCTTGATCACCTTCTTCTTGCTAAACCAAAGTTACAAAGATCAAATATGGCTTCTCCTTCGTCCCAAACGTTCTAGCTCACTTAGGGTTCTCTCAAGGGACTGGTAGCCGCAATGGGAGGTTATGAGTGCCCTTAAATAGGCTCCAACCCCGAGGATTTAGGGTTTCATTAAACAGCATGGACTCGCCGAGTCCAGACGCGAACCCGTATGATAATCCGCAACCCTACTCGCCCGCGAACCCGTATGATAATCCGCAACCCTACTCGGCGAGTCTAAGCACCAACTCATCGAGTTCCTTCACAAATTCCAAAAATAAATTATTAGAATAATATACCTGGGAATCCGGGTGTTACATATAACCAAGGTGATTACATAACTATGAATATTACATTATCTAATTCTTAATAATTCATATATTTTGTTGTACCAAGTGAAAAAAAAAATAACAATTTAAGTACCTCAAGTTGGTTGTGTGGGATATTAGAATCCGATATGAGTTTTATGCGAAGTCGGGTTCAATGTATTGACTCTATGCAATGATATTGTTCAACACAAGCTAAATCAGCTATTCAATTTCAAGTAGGATTTATATGTTCTATTATATGTTTTTAATACTACAGTAAGAATAAATATCAAAGATTTCATGATAAAAAAGAGTTGATATGAGATAACATTTCTAAGCACTATATAGCAAATGCTTTTATAATAACTTTAAGTGAAAGTTTTTGATATCATCATTATGTCTAATTAATTAATGTTTGTTTAATGAATGTTGCTCACTAAACTTCATATCATATAAATTGTTTTGTTAATATATTTTTCAAGAACTAGTTCAAGTGCTAAAGGAAATGAGTGAGCCTAATACTTCTTTTTTAATGGATCAAGAATGGAAACATCTTTTGAAAATATTTCAAAGAATCATCTTTTGTAAATCATTTTTATGTAGCTTGTAAGACTTATCTCATGATACTTGCATAGTTTAGTTTGAACATAAGCGTATTAAAAATGAACTGTGTGTTGATATTTCGTTTATAATGGAAATGTTCCTTTTTTATGTACTATATTTCAAAAAAAAATTGAATATTCTTTGGTGTGTTTTGTATGAAAAATGGGTTGTTATGATGATCATTTTAGTAGACAGTCCTACTATGATGAAATATCATTATTGTAGGTTGTAGATAAACTCTCGATCTACAATTTGTGTTTCTTCCTTCCTTTATAAAAAATCAGAGCCTACTCAAAATATTTATCATGCTCTCCTTCTCCTTCTCCCACTATCATGTATCTTTCACCCTTTATTCTTTTCTTTCAAATGTTATCACCTATTTGGCCCTCTTTGTCGCTTCTCCCCGCTCGAATAAAAGAATTATGGTAACCATTTTGTGTTTGTATATCCAAAGTTTATAGTGTTTTTTTTGTGTAGTTGTTTTGGAAAATAAGTGTGATATATCTTTGGGCATTGTTATATTTTATTTTATTTTATGTTGATTTTAGCCAAATTACATGTTTAAATTGTCTTGTAAACATTGAAAAATAAAAGTCATAATTTTGACACCTAACTAGAATGTATAATTGTAATTGAGGAAAAGCATACATAAATTTTCATAGATGGCTTTTTTGATGTTGTTGTATGTTGCTATGTAAGTTGATAATTTGAAACTTTTATGGAATATATACTTGTATCTTGCTATAAAATAACATTGTATAAACATTCCAGCTTGTTTGTTTGTTAGATTAGACTTTCTAGTTCCATAGATATTAATTTTCATTGTTTAGTTCCTTCTTTAGGTGAATCTGAGGTATTCAATAAGGTAAACATACATAGGAATAATGCTTACATTGGTAAACAAAAAAAAAAAAAAAAAAAAAGTAAAGTATGTTACTTATATGTTGGGTACAAAGTTCTCCATTAGATGACTAGTGAAAGCTTAGCTTTGATAGACCCACTTACACATGCGGGATTGAAGCCTTGTGACATATGAGAGAGACAGAGAGAGAGAAAGAGACAGAGAGAGACACTACTTGTTAGTGCCTCTATAAATAGTGGTTTGCATACCACTATTAGAGTTTGCTTGAGAGATGTAACATTGAGAGTGTTATTATGAGCTATTTATTTGTCTAGATCTAGCTTTTAATTTTTTGTAACACCTTTCATAATAAAATACATGTCTTAGACACCCCAATCACCATGTTCATTGTGTTCTCTGCAATTCTGCAAGTCAAATCAAATGCTCATAATTCAATACATTTGGTATCTGAGCGGGTCTTTGAAGATTGAAGTGAGTTTTGAAGAAACGATTCTTGATTTGGCAACAATCAACACAATTTGAATGATCAATGGTGAGTCTCTCTTAATCTCTTGAAATCTCTTAAAATCATGCTAATGTTCCTGATCTTTGATCATTTTGATTCATTGGATTAAATTTGTTTCAAGCCCAATTGTTATAATCCAATAAATTTTTTCAATAGATCAAGCCTAAAGCCAAAATTAAAATTTCATTGATTTTGTTACTATTCATTCAATCCATTATTGAAACCAAATTTCTATATATGTGTTCGTTTATGACTTATGGAAATCCGATTTTTACATTGAACTTCATTGTTTCAAACTCATCGTTCATTTCACTGACTTCAAACACGTTTGATTCTTTAGTGATTCATGGTTTCTTGAGATAAACTTGATTCGATTGGATTTTTTGATTATTAATTTTTCACATACACGTTCCTTTCTACATTCACGATCGATAATATCAAATTGATTTTATCAAGTTTTCTAGACTTTATCTCGATTTTGATTCAAGACCGAATTAAATCGATCTCATCAATGTTCTAATTCTGATATTTTTTATTGTTAAAATATATTGATATGACTGGGACTTCACGAACATAAATTGGAGTTTGATCCAAAAAATTCAAAATTGGTGTTCCTATTTTCCGATTTTGAAGAACAGATTGGTGTAAGAAGTCGCTTTTTTGTTGAAGATTATTGTGAATTGAAATTCGATTGAAGATAGTTTCGATAATCACAGAAGAATGAAAAGTCAATGTCGAAAGTCAAAATTGGGTTCTTGATGAATTTGGAACGTAAAAGAAATCGATGGTTTCATCAGAATAAAGAACGATTTGCAAGTTAATGAGAATCGAAAGTTAATTTTGAATCTTGCAATCAGAATGAAGTACTTTCATATCAGACTCGAGATCGGAATGAAGTCTCATAGTTCAATTTGCTGGATTTTACAGTCGAAATACCAAAAGAAAGATTTAGTTTCAAGTCGATGTTTACTATGGTTGTCGAATAGTATTGCTTATTAAAATTCCACTTTAAGGATTGAACTGAATTTGAGTCGAAATTAGATGTATGATCCGAAGTGGAAATGCAAGTTTACTAGGTTTTGGGTTTCAACTGTGAATGTTTGACATTAAGGTTGTAATCGAAAGTATGATTGTGAAGTGGAAAAATAGTTTGTCAATGATTGGAAATCGAATGTGAATAAATCTAACTATCGAAAGTTTCGATTGAAGATCATTGCAATCGAAAGTTGGAACTGGGTTTTGTTAGTCGAAATTTGGTACTATGAAGGATCGATTTTCAATTGGAAAGTTTAGAAGTGAAAGTACTTTAGTGAGAGTCGAAAGTTGTTTCTTTCATTTGTTGTCAGTACATGTTGAAAGTTGTTGTACTTTCGACATACAATCTATTTACAAGGCATTGTATGTTTCATTATGTCATGTTTAGTCATTGTACTTTTTGAGTATGTTGTGTCCTATAAATAGGATAATTACCTTGATTTAGAGTAAGAATTTGACATTCAGATAACGTTTTTTACTCTCTCTCTCTCTCTCTCTCTCTCTCTCTCTCTCTTTGTGTTCTTCAGACAATATACTAATCCAGTCGGATATTATTTAGATCTCGTGTCTTTGATTACTTTTTCTAAACCGATTAAGACTTCTCATCAATTGTATCACACTTCAGTTTGTATCAGAGTAGGATTCAAGTCATCAGTTGAATTTTTCTTGTATTTTTTCATCTTTTTGAATCGATTGTTCTGATTCAAAATATTCCCCAGATTGAAATTGAAAACTTGTGTTAATCAATTGATTTGTATCGATTTTATGTTTGGTGTGATAAATCGATTGATCTCTGATTGATTGCTAGTTGATTTTTCTTTGATTTCTCTTCGATTCATAAATTTCTTTCTTCAAAATCTATACAACAATGGCGAATTTCAATGTGAACATGATGCTTAAGTTCTCTCACTTGCTCGAATCATCAACAAAGATTCCAATGTATATGCTACAGTATTATGAGCAATGTGTTGATAGAATGGAACACTATCTGAATGGTATTGATGAAGATCTAATGCGGTCGATCAAAAAAGGTCCATTTCTTCCTGAAATATTGGTTACTCTTGGAACTACTACTTCGAATGAAGATATGATCACCTAAGGAAACAAGATGAAGGGAATGTTGGATATAGTGTCTAAGTCCATAACTATATTTGGTATGTACTTGACCCGACCCGGCATGGTCCATTTGGGTTGCACTTCACCCGAACAATTTATGGATAATCTTTTGAGAATAGTACAAGTCATGATTTATTAATATATTATTATTTCTAATATATTAATATAAAATCATATTATTTATTTAGTATTGATCTATATTTAATCTAGGATTAATTTAGAGATCAAAACTATGCCTAATTAAATATGGGCTCTTGTATTTATATAGTGTGGGCTAATGCCTATTTGGAATGGGCTAGGCTTGCATGGAAAGTCCATGGATACTCCATGGAGCTTTAACCCATGGATCTCATGGAAATGAAAAGACATGGGTATTAGGGTTTACATGGATGTAACCCTAATCCATCACATTATATAAAGGAGGCTTTGGTTCTTGAAATCACACTAGTTGTGGTGAGTAAAGTAAGAGGACCGATTTCAAGAAGGGTTACTATTCTCAAAGTTCCAAGTTTGTGGTGATTTGTGATTTCCATTTGAGGCATACACACTATTGGTCCTAGGCTCTAAAACTCCAAGCAATCAAATACAACTACAAGGTAAGTAATTCTACTAGCTTTATTTGATTCAAGTTCCCCATGCCATTCTAGATAGGATAAGAACCTTGGAACAATAATTATTTTCATGTGTCTTAGTCAAACATAGATCCAAGGTTTCTATGGTTGCATGTACACCATAGGAGTGTTAGAATTCTCAAAACCCATCAGTGGTATCAGAGCCTAGGCTTGTTTGTATGATACTTGATGCAAAAGTTGGTTTTTCAAAAACTAAAATTGTACAGATTGCAAAACTCGACGAGTTCTGGCCAAAAACTCGCCAAGTTCATGAGTTAACACATGAACTCGACGAGTTCCTTAGGGAAATCGACGAGTTTAGCTTGCAGAATGCAGTTTCTCGTGTTTTGCTGCTGGAAATGGACGAGACACATTACCCTAAACTTTTTTGGTGTTATTAAACTTGTTTTAGATGGTGTAATGTTTATGTTAATCAATTTACAATGGCTATTATCAAAATTACAAGTTTTATGAGTAATTTACGATTCTTGAAATGTTCATATTCATGTTCTTGAACTTATGAAGATTAGATGATCATAGGAATTGTTTGTAACCTACTTGGTAGTTTAAATTCATGATCATTATGTGTTTTAATGGAGTCCATAACTTTTCCTCAAGTTATGGAAATCCAAAGGTCATACTTTAATAAAAACCATTAAAAGAACACAACGGTTATAAAAATAAAAAGACTTCATTTTTAATAGTCAATTAAATTCATAAGTTATAAGAAATGAAAAGTTTTAAAAGTTTACAAAACTTTCCCTCAAGTTTTCGAACAAGTAAAGTCATGATTAAAACTTTAGTTCCAACCCTTAGAATTTTAAAAGTTAAAATCCAACCCTTATACTTTATAATATTATAAGTTAATAATAATAATATATATATATATATATATATATATATATATATATATATATATATATATATATATATAAGATAAAGTCATCTTACCGCTAGTACGCCTCATTCACGAAGCTAGTCTATAAGGGGTGGATAAGGTTGTTGCCTATAAAATAGCAACTTAATGGGTGTCTATTCTCACCCACTTCTTCCTTGATCAGTGGAGGGTCGTTAGCCAAACAAGTAGGACAAGGACTTATAAATTCTCATTAAAAGTATAATGACAATACTAAAGTAACTAAACTTTATTGAATTCCCAATCTTAGTTATTTTAGGAAAATGTGAATAAGGTGCTAATCCATGAAATTACACTCTACACTTTGTTTAAGTCGTTAGTGGAGTGTGTGTCTTAACCGGCACACTAACTTGAACTTAACAAGGTAGGTAAAGGATGACTTAATGTTTATCATAGTATCGATGGAGCGTGTGTGGTTAACCGGCACATCGATTAAGGGGTAATACATTAAGGGTACCAAGTAATTTGCATGGTTACTTCACACCTTGTTTTGTGATCCTCAGCATCCCAGTCACAAAACTTGTAGGGCACACTCGAGATTGAAACATGCCATTGAAGAAAGTTCAATGAATCTCAAAGAATCTAGGAGTTTCTAAACCAACTAAAACCTAATTAAATATTTCGTTTTTATGGTGGAAATTGGTGAATCGTCATTCACCTACCTTCAAATATCTTATAGCTTAGATTACGGCATCCCTCTTCTAAGTTATTAAATATTGTGTTGGTTCCTAGACTTAATATTACATTTGGGTGTCTTATTAAGGACTATCTCTAAATATAATCTAATACATTCCTTCTTCTTTTTAGATGTCTTCCAATAACAATGCTTCTGGCTCAAACCCTACTAGCTCCTTCTCTCTCATGAATCTTTGTGGGAGAGTCATCTTTGATGGATCCAACTTTACTGATTGGATAAAAAACATCAATATGGTCACTCAGTATGAGAACAAAGAATATGTTCTTGACAAGGAGCTAAAGGTACCTGAGCCAACTGCTACTCCTGAAGAGCTTGTTGAATATGATGTACATGAGAGAGATGCTACAAAAGTGGCATGCATCATGATGGCCACCATGACAACTGAGCTCCAAAAGTCCTATAAGGACTGTTATCATTTCGAGGTGCACCAGGACTTGATGGACCGCTAACATCAAAGTGCTCGTCAAGAGTGATATGAAATAATCTCCTCCATGATAACAACCCGAATAAAGGATGGTGAGCCCATCACGGGCCACATGCAGAAAATGCAAAGGTATGTGGACCATTTACTGAAGCTGAATGTGAACTTCCCTGAAGAGTTAGCAATAGATATCATTTTGCATTCCTTTCCATCGTGTTATGATCAATTCCGCATGACATATCACATGAACAAGGAAGAAGTCACCCTCAACAAACTTCAAGGACTCTTGAAGACCACCGAAAGTGGTCTAAAGGGTAAGTCGGTTGTTACTACCCCTACTCCTACTCCAATTGCGGCCAATGTCTTGGAAATCGGGCATGGCAAAAGGAAGAAGAGAAAGACCCTTTTAAGGGTACCAAGGGTAAGACCCTTGAAGGCTCCTCTTCAAGCAAAACCAAGAAAGGTTTTGTCACTCCTTCTGCTAACCCTAATGAGGCTGAATGCTTCTATTGCCATGAAAAGTCGCACTGGAAGCAAAACTACCCAAAGTACCAGCAAGATTTGAAGGATGGAAAAGTAAAACCCAACCATGTAGGTATATATACTATATTGTCTAATAACTTACCTCATTCTAAGTCTTGGGACCTTGATACAGGTTGTGGTATTCACATATGTTGTGATTTGCAGGGACTAAAAAGAAGTGAGAATGTGGAGCAGGGAAAGATAAACTTGATCATGGGAAATAGGAAAGCTTCACCTATCACCAAGATAGGAGTTTATTCCTTAGTGCTAAATAGTGGGTTTACATTAGATTTGAATAAATGTTATTACTCGCCAGAAATGGCAAGAAATGTTATTTCCTTTCATGCATTGTATAAACAAAGTTTTACCTTTTATTTTGATAATAATAATGGTAGTATTGATGCTTTCTTTAATAATGTTCTTTATTTTAAAGCATTACCTTGTGATGACGTGTATGAAATTGTATATGTTGTAGATAATCTAGGAAATAATGTATTGTGTATTGAATCTTCCACTAGCTTAGATAAAGCATCTTTATGGCATTGTCGTCTTGGACATGTAAGCAAGAAACGCATAGGCCAACTCCAAAAGGATGGAGTCTTGGACTCATTTGACCTAAAGTCGTATGATAGTTGTGAATCTTGTTTGCTTGGTAAAATGACATAGTCACCTTTTACTGGCACTTGTGCTAGGGGTGAAGGTTTGTTAGACCTCATACACACGGATATGTGTGGACCCTTCAGAACCCCCACAAGAGATGCTAATCAGTTCTATGTGACTTTTACTAATGATTTTAGTATATATGGATATGTCTACCTAATCAAGCATAAGTCAGAAACCTTTGAGAAATTCAAAGAGTTTAAGCAAGATGTGGAGAATCAGTTGGGCAGGAACATTAAGATGCTTCGATCCGATCGTGGTGGTGAGTATCTTAGTACTGAGTTCCTTGACTATCTTAAGGAATGTGGGATTGTCTCATAATTTACACCTCCTAGGACACCACATTTGAATGGTTTGGCTGAGAGGCGCAATCGGACCTTGTTGGACATGGTTCGTTCCAAGATGAGTTGAGCGTCGCTACAAATCTCATTTTGGGGGTATGCCTTAGACACTGCTGCCCATATCCTTAATCTAGTCCCTACAAAGAAGGTTGCCAAAACACCTCACGAAGTGTGGACTAGAAAAATTCCCAATCTAGACCACATCAAGATTTGGGGTTGCGAGGCTTTCATGAGATGCGAGACTCACGATAAGCTCGAACCCCGAAGCGAAAGGTGTATTTTCATCGGCTACCCACAGAATTTCTTTGGTTACATCTTCTACAGACCCAGTGATAATGTGGTATTTGTAGCAAGAAGAGGATTCTTTCGAGAGAGAGAGAGAGAGAGAATTCATGAGCCAAGGAGACCGTGGGAGGCAAATTGACCTTGAGGAAATTCAAGAATCAAGTGGTGAAGGAACCTCAAACCCTAGCCCTCAACCTGAGGAGGAAACTCCTGATGAGCCAACTGAAGATTCCATACCTCTGACATGTTCCACCAGAGTTAGGAATGCACCCGAGCATTATTATGGTTTTCATATTACTGCAGAAGGTGAGACACTTATCAATGATAACACACTGGTAAATCTGGATGAGCCTAACAGCTACAAGGAAGCCATGGCAGGCCCTGAGGCTGCTAAATGGAAAGAGGCCATGGATAGTGAGATACAGTCCATGTATGACAATCAAGTTTGGAACTTGGATGACAATGTACCTGATCGTAAGATAGTTGGTTGCAAATGGATCTTCAAGAAGAAGAGCGACATGGATGGTAATGTACACACCTATAAGGCACGACTGGTTGCAAAGGGTTATTCTCAAACTCCGGGAGTTGATTATGATGAGACCTTTTCACCATTGGCCAAGATTAAGTCTATTAGGGTTCTGTTAGCCATTGCTACAATTCATGATTATGAAATATGGAAAATGGATGTCAAAACCACTTTCCTTAATGGAAAGTTGGTTGAAGATGTTTACATGGTTCAGCCAAAGGGTTTTGTTAGTACAGAGTACCCCAGTAGAGTGTGTAAGATCGAGAAATCCATTTATGGATTGAAACAGGCACCTCGCAGATGGAATCTTTTCTTTGATGAGAAAGTCAAAGAATTTGGTTTTTCAAGGAGTGAAGATGAATTTTGTGTCTATATCAAGGCTAATGGGAGTATAGTCAGCTTTTTGGTACTGTATGTGGATGACATACTACTCATAGAAAATGAAATCCCAACCCTACATGAAGTAAAGTCCTGGCTTGGGAAGTGTTTCGTTATGAAGGACCTTGGAGAAGCTGCCTATATCCTAGGGATAAGGATTTTGAGAAACAAGAGTAAAAGACTAATTGGACTTAGTCAAAGCACATATGTGGACAAAGTGTTGAAAAGTTTCAACATGCATAACTCCAAGAAAGGAGAGTTACCCATCCATAGTAACGCCAGATTGAGTCAGACACAAAGCCCTAGTACTGAGGCTGAGATAGTAGAAATGAGTCGAATACATTATGCTTCAGCTGTAGGATCGATCATGTATTCTACGACACGTACTCGACCAAATGTTGCCTTTGCTTTGAGCATGGTTAGCACAGGGCCGGTCCAAACATATATGGGGCCCAGGGCGAAAAGAAAAAAATGACCCTTAAAGACAAATATCATAAAGATTCAAAAAAATATTATTTATTATTCATTATAAACGCGCACAATTAGCAATGACAAACAAGTCAAATTGTTTATCTTTTGAGTTAGTTTGAGTTTGAACTAACTTTAGACTCTAAAAAACATTTAGGTATTAATTTATATATATATATATATATATATATATATATATATATATATATATATATATATACACACACACACACAACATAGCCCAGAAATTTTGGGCCCCCTAAAGACGTGGGCCCTGGGCGGTCTCCCGGGTTAACCACCGTCTGGACCGGCCTTGGGTTAGCAGGTATCATGGGAACCCTGGCAAGGTACACTGGACTGCGGTAAAGAATATCCTCAACTACCTACAGAGGACTAAGGACTGGGTCCTTACCCTCGATGGGAGTGATGACTTGAGAGTTGTAGTGTACAGTGATGCTATCTTCCAGACTGACATGGATAATTTCCGCTCTCAGTCGGGCTGGGTCTTTACCCTAAACGGAGGGGCAATTACTTCGAAAAGTTACAAGCAGCACACAATGGCTGATTCCACTTATGAACCAGAGTATATAGCAGCAAGCGAGGCAGCAAAGGAGGCTATATGGCTAAAGAACTTCATCGGAGACCTTGGAGTTGTACCAGCTATAAAGGAGCCAATGGAGATTTTCTGTGACAGCAATAGTGCGTTTGCTTTAGCCTAGGAACCAAGAGATCATGGGAGATCCAGACACATTGACAGAAAATATCACTTCATCAGACATCGAATAGAAGAAGGAATCCTCATGGCAAAGAGGGTATCATCGGATGAGAACCCAGCAGATCCCCTCACGGAGGGACTGACTCGGGCTAAGCATCTCCAGCATGCTCGGAGCATAGGGTTGAAGGATGATACTAGTTTTAGTAGTTAGATAATCTTGAAATTTGTAAAATGTAATTGAAATTTGATGATAAATAAAAGCTATTATTTATGAGTAAAATGTTGCTATCTCTTGTCAATTGTTTACTATATTTCTTTTGCATGTTTTGACTTCCAGAATAATTATGTTTGGTATATCAAATTATTTGAACCTCCACAGTCGGTCATATGTCGGAAGTAGGTATGAATCAAAACTGTCATGATTGGTTGCAGAGGTCTAAGGTGTTGGACATGGCTACAACAATCATTAGTGCTCATAAGGTCTGAGCATTGGACTCAACCCACGCTCACTGGAATCCCTTCATGGAATTTATCTCGAGTGATCGTGAGACAGTAATATCATATAAGTCTTCAAACCTAGAGATATGATTTGTTACTTATGAGTTGGTTATGCATTGATTGTACGTAAACGCATTGGTAACTCGATGTTATAAAACATGCTTTTGTGTATAACTCAATGAGTGGTAGAACAAACATATGAGTCGAAGTTTATCTATTCCTTTTTGGATTAGAAGCTGATATCTGGGCCCCTCGATGATTTTGTTTTGACCTATGTATTGGGCCCGGTCAGAACTAAATTGATGTGTTCGGTTAAGTTCTATGTCAAACAAATCGAAAATCAGGAAACAAATGCTGGACAATAAGCAAGACCATGTTCCATGTATTTTTCCGGATGATATCTAGAATAGAGGATTATATGATCACTTATCTAAAATGGTGTGTTCTAGTTCAACATAGTTTAAAGAGCTACGATTACTGATCGGTTCCTGAAGTCATACTTGCAACTATATTAGACTTATCCAAGGGAGAGACTGTTGGATATAGTGTCTAAGTCCATAACTATATTTGGTATGTACTTGACCCGACCCGGCATGGTCCATTTGGGTTGCACTTCACCCGAACAATTTATGGATAATCTTTTGAGAATAGTACAAGTTATGATTTATTAATATATTATAAGTTCTAATGTATTAATATAAAATCATATTATTTAATTAGTATTGATCTATAATTAATCTAGGATTAATTTAGAGATCAAAAGTATGACTAATTAAATATGGGCTCTTGTATTTATATAGTGTAGGCTAATACTTATTTGGAATGGGCTAGACTTGCATGGAAAGTCCATGGATACTCCATGGAGCTTTAACCCATGGATCTCATGGAAATGAAAAAACATGGGTATTAGAGTTTACATGGATGTAACCCTAATCCATGACACTATATAAAGGAGGCTTTGGTTCTTGAAATCACACTAATTGTGTTGAGTAAAGTAAGAGGGCTGATTTCAAGAAGGGTTGCTATTCTCAAAGTTCCAAGTTTGTGGTGATTTGTGATTTCCATTTGAGGCATCCACACTATTGGTGCTAGGCTCTAAAACTCCAAGCAATCAACTACAACTACAAAGTAAGTAATTCTACTATATTTATTTGATTCAAGTTCCCCATGACATGCTAGATAGGATAAGAACCTTGGAAAAATAATTATTTGCATGTATCTTAGTCAAACATAGATCCATGGTTTCTAGGGTTTCATGTACACCATAGGAGTGTTAGAATGCTCAAAAACCATCAGGAAAATGATAAGAAATGTTTACGTGAATTATGTGGTGCTCTTCCACTACTAGTTTACAATTATGTGTGTGGATGATTGCCAACGGAGCAGATTTGGGTGCCTTAAAGGAAAAATACCAAGGTAACAAGAAGACTAAGAAGATCTCATTCAAAGAATGCTTGCTAGAGTTGGGAGAATTCAAGCATAATGATACTGAATCAATTGAATCATACAATGATCGATTAAATGAATTGATCTTCAAGTGTTCTCGCTATGGAGTGACACGTACGTCACTAGAGTTCAATCCTACCTTTCTTGTGGGCTTACAAAAGGATTGGAGAAACATCAGTTTGATGATCAAAACACTAGAAATTTTTTATGGTTATTCTATTTCAAATCTATACAATACTTTGAAAACTCGTGAAAGCGAGATTAATGAGATTGTTGAAGAACATTTATTAAGTTTGGGAGGAACATTAGCATTGGTGTCGAAAGTTGTTGCAAAGGAATCAGAATCTGAAGAAGACACTAAGGATAGAAAAGAAGGATTTTTGTTTAACTTCGATGATGAAAAAGTTGCATATTACTTAAACAACAAGGTCAATAAATTCTTTAAGAAGCCTCTTAATCCAAAGTTCAAGAATAGTTATGAGGGTAAAGGAGTTTTGTCGTCTGGAAAAATTGTGAAGGATAATTCGAAAGTGGAGAAGTAGGATGTCAAGAGTTCACATGAGAAGAAGAAAGAGTTGAAATTAAAAGGAGACTTAGGTTACAACTATAACTATTGTAATGGGTTTAATCATCTAGCGAAAGATTGTATGCTGAGGAATAAGGAAGAGTAGAACGAAAAAGTTAAGGAAGAAGCTTATCATTTGGAGAGGCTTGAAGGGATTCAATCTCAAACGAAGAATATTTCGTTAGTTGCAAGAGGAAATAATGTGGAAGATGGAACCTATCAAATTTGGCCTTCAGAATCAGATGATGAGGAAATGCGCCATCCTACTCATGGTGCAATGTATGCGAAGCTGGAAAAGGATGAAGATGAAAAGGTTGTTTCGGATGATGAGAATGAAGAAGAAATGATTTTAGGAAGGTGTTTCTTGTCTACATACTTGACTAAATCACCAATGACTACAAAGGTACGTGATCTTCTTAACTCATTTAAACTTCCTTCATCTTCTTAAGATGCTATTTTGTCAGAGTTTGATAATACTTCTACTTATCTTAACGACATGTTAATCTCCGTGAGAAGTGAAGCAAAAAAGTCCACATACCTATTATATGAAGCTAGGAACAGACTGGAAAAAAGAAGATTTGGTGGAGTCTCTAGACTTCAGAATAATGACTCTTTTAGTAGATAGAGACACACTTAGAATGGACAATATGATGCTTGTCAAACAGAGAAACATATATTGTAATTTAGCTAAATGTTTGTATGGTAAATTGACTGAATTTTATCATTCTGCTGACCTCTGTGATGAACATCATTGGACGTTACTCCTTTCCATTCGTATAAAAGAGAACAAATTAATGAAACAACATATGATTATGAAAGTAAGATCGATGATTTTGATAAGATACCTAATGACTCGTATGCATATTGTATTGTCAATATTGATGAATCTTTGAATGCTAATGATCTTGTGAAAATTATGAATGAGATATTATCCAAAAATGAACAAGTTAAGATTTTGAACATGACTAAGAAGTCGACACAAAATTCTCAACAAAAATTTGCTGATATTAAAGATAATTTTGATAATATTAGTGAAATCGAGGAAGAAGAATGTGTTGATTGCTCACGATTGTTAATCATTATTTTCAATTCATTGGCTAAAGACGATGATTATAATGATCCAATGAGGAACTCAAACTATGATCAATCTTTGACTACCAAAAACTATGATTTTCATGATATTGTTGTTGTTGAGGACTATGTGAGTGATAATGATGAGGTTTCGAATGAGAAAACAATTCAAAGAGTGGTGGAAGATCAAATCTATGAATACTCGAAAGAATATATAGAAGTGTTGAAAGGCAAAGCAGAACATTATCTTTAATCAAATTCTAATGATTATCCAACGTTCAAGGATACTAATAATGTTGTTTTTCCAAATCAAGTCTTCATAACCAAAGGGAATGGACACAAGGTTAATCCTAAAATGAGAAACACTACTTGAAAACAACCCTTTAGTGACACGCAAACAATGACATGCACTAATTTACAATGTTCATTTTTTGTGCATCCTAAAAATAATGCCAGTTTTCTAAAATTTGAAGGATAGACGACACACATTTTTGCATGCCCTAAGATTAGCGTCCAACAAAAAAAACACGGAGGGCACTTATCATAAAAAGCGTGTCGTGTAAAGGTTTCATTTTATATTTTTTTTAGGAAGGGGCGTTCTCAAGTTTTTTAATAGCCGATGGGGGGAAATAAAATCCCAAAAGATTAAACACCCCCACCTAATGTGTATCCTTGTTCTCCGTCTGAAATCCTCTACCAAAAACCCCTAATAGAATTGTGAGGTTGTCAATCCTTCTTCCAGGTTAAGTAATTTCTCCTTAATTCCTCTTCACCTTCTTCCTACACTTCATCTCCCCAAATTTTACTTCTCCAATCTAACAACTCATGTCTTTACATGCAGGCACACATACAATTGCATTGAACGAAGAAGGATGGAAGTGAATTGTACAACCCTTGAACTGCTGAAGAAGTCGATTTTTACGTGGCTTTTTTCATATATGGTTTTTGATTTCTTTACCCTAATTGAAAATCCCCGATTCCAATACTACATGCTACACAATCAATTTCATCCTACACTTCATCCCCCTAATTTTTAGTTTTTTTATTTTTTTTTAACAACATGCGACGCAAACTCATGCATAGCTTCTGGTTTGCGTTCTTTGCCTCCATATGCAATAGCGTTTTGCGTAACACATACGTACACATATCTTAACCTTAGGGGATAGGTAGATCGGAGAGATTGGATTGTGCGATGTCGAGAAGAAAAAAAAGGTAAAAACATTTTCTTGCTGATGTACGATCAACCTGCATGTTAGTTTTTCAATTATTCTTGATCCCTAAGGTTTTCCTAAACATAAAGCATGCGCACCCCTCCCCCTCCCTATACCGTCGGGAAACCATCACAACACCACTATGTGCTTATTGGGTGAGTTTTAGACATGGTCAGCATTTGTAGTCTTGTTCTTGCTGTTAGGAACTAGTAGTTCATGTCTTGGTTCTTAGATGTCATGAATCATGATAAATTGATAATGCTTAAACTATTGAAAATAGCCATTACATGCTTAAAACCCCCCACAAATAACCTATACTAGGATTTCTTTGTTCTAGACTTTCAGGGAAGTGCAACAACCCCTTCAAACCTATTTTTCTTGATATTTCTTATTGATTAAAAGCTACATAGACTCCCCTTTCCTTCTAATCTCATATGAAATCAAGAGAATGAAGAAAATAGCAAGGTTCCACATTAAACGTTTTGAGTTTTGGATTTAGTTATAGTTTGAAGATGGATGGATTGTAAAGATTTTCTTTGGAAAAAGGAAATTCTAGCTACTACTTTTGATTGTGTTCTAAGTTGTTGGAGAATGAATGCAAGTTTTCTTAAAGAAACATCTCACAAATGCCATCTTCGATTCTCATTTTAACGATGAAGGTTAGTCACTCTCTATAATTGATTGTCCTCTTGCCTTTTAAACTGTGTTTGTTACTTTGACATATTTAAACTCCTACAGTTTCTATGAGTGAATAAAACTCAAGGATAACATCCGCACAATAATGGTATTGTTGTCCCAAATGCTATACACAAAACCTAAAAAAACATAAAATATATCTATTCCTTATGATTTCATGCAATCTTGATGCATTAAAACAGATTTATACATACTTGGAAGTTTAAAAACACAAAGCTTAGGGTTAAATGATTAGAATACAGCTAAAGGATTGAAATTAGAGTATGTTAAAAACAGTGTTGCATTCCAGGGATAAACTGGACAAACTTATTAAACTAGTTTTTTATGATAAGAATTAAAAAGGCATTCACTTCTTTTGCACAAATAAGATTCAAAGTAAGTCTTTTTTTTGTGGGACAAAATAGTTAAAATTTGTATCCCAATGATCTAAGTCTGAATACAATGCACACCAAGTGTTGATCTTTATTGTTATGTCCCTGCATCATTCTTGTGTATTCATGAAGAAAAAAAAAAACTTTTTCAAGATATTAAACCTCATTAGACAACATTAAAGAATAAAATTGACTCAAGTATGCGATGACAACAAGTTGTTAAAACTAGGTTAATTTCTCAATAATAATGATAGTACAATAGTAATTAACAAATTATAATATGGGTTAATTTTCTAGTTCTCTAACTTGATTACTTATTTTCTGTAGCTTATAGGAAACATACTTTACTACTACTGGACAACCCATACAATTGTGGTGACTAAAGATGACATCTCTTTGGCTTTTGGTTGGAATAAACATGGGCAACTTGGGTCAGTCACCTTTACTGTGATTTTTTTTTGGAAATTTTCAATTCCTGTGTTGTTTTCCATGTGAGTTTTGTGTCTTTTGAGTCTTTTCTAGAAATTTTTAATTCTTTTGTTGTAACTACATGCTTTTGGAATGATTGTTTGTATTTGACATATTTTGTATTTTATTTTGTATTATGAGACTTCTAATGTGTTATTTAATTTGAAAATTAATAAATCTATCAAAATATATAGTTTTTAAAACATTTAAAATTATGACAAACAAAA
Organism: Lactuca saligna; assembly: GCF_052625555.1. Classification (NCBI taxonomy): domain Eukaryota; kingdom Viridiplantae; phylum Streptophyta; class Magnoliopsida; order Asterales; family Asteraceae; genus Lactuca; species Lactuca saligna. Next base: position 143,676,788 of record NC_136418.1, read on the forward strand.
ATGTGTGTCGTCTTTCTTTATGACAGGGAATTTAATGATACGTGATGCGAGTCGTAAATGTGTGTCGTAAGGTTATGACACGCAAATGCGTGTTGTCACACCCCAAAACCAAGAACAACGAAAACGTTCTGGGGCGGAGGACGTCATGTACAGTATCACAACAATGAAAAGTAGTAAACAAGCAACAACATCATCCATTGCATTAATAATATAATTTTAATACAAGTGTTATGTCAAATTATAATAGATACTAAAGTATAAACAAAATGAAAGATGAGTCTTGAACGAACTTCATCTTCTCTAAACCTTGCATCAGTACTTGTCTATGGTTGACCTGAGGATACAAGTTATTTTGAAAGAGAGTGGCAGTTTTAAAGCTGGTGAGATCATAAGTATTTTAGTGTCTTAATTTGTATGTAAGTATTTGTATGTATATGAATTGTAAGTATTGAAAATGTATATGAACTGTAAGTATTAAAAATGTATATGAATTGTAAGTATGAAAATGTTTGTAAAACAACTGTAAACGTTTGAAAAAACCCTAAAAATCCCTATGATTCCTACTATTATAAAAGGGAGTCTTCTACCAAGACTTAACTGTTCTAAATGTAGCCTTCTACCAAGGCATCTAGTGTCTGTGTGAGTGTGTCTCTTGTAAGAGTGTGTATTTTCCCAAGTCTACCTATCATTAACCAAAAATATAGTTTCTACATTACCGTGCGTCGTGTGAATGTTCACGAAGTGAATGTAATGGGAAAATGAATTAGTATTATGGTGTAGTGTCGAACTACAACCGTACCAATTACCTCAAGTCTAGGGTAATTCTTCTAAGTACTGTAGTATTTGTAATAAATAACTACTTTTGTACTCCTATTGCCTTATTTGAGAGATAAGGTATAATGTGATGGCTAGATCCCAGGCTAGACGCTTTCCTTTCAAAGGGTTTTTGAGACCTTTACACTCCCATGCATATATGCATGTCGTGACACATCCACATTACTATGATCATGTATACTAGATATAACTATCACAATTGCATTGTGATTCATCGGTATAGTTAGATCCTGAAATTGTTCCATGCTATAGCACCTAGTGATGTCTGTCATATCATCGTATATGTAAACGTACTCATGTAAGTGTAATCATGTAAATGTACTCATGAAGATGTACTCATGTAAGTGTATATATGTAAATGTATTCATGTAAATGTACTCATGTAGATGTATCTATGTAATGGTATAGTAATGTACTGTGTGCACTAGCTATAACGTGTGTTCTCTCTCTATCTAGCATGTATAGTAATGTACAGTGTGTACTACCTTTAATGTTTGTTCTCTCTCTATCTAGCAAGTATTAACTCATGAATGAACTGACTCATTGTATGATATCGTGTTCTAGTAATAGTTCTAGTATCTTCCTAAACTACCTATATGGTAGCTTACTAGTAATGTAACTGGTACGTATGAACATGGATGTATACCCTTGCTACCCAAGGGCATTGGATGAACTGGAAGGACTTTTATGACTATATATGTACATATGATATATAACTAATATTTAAACAACATGCGGACGGATACCCGATGTCCCACTAGACCACATCTCAAGCGCGAAAATGAAATAGGGTGGATATCCTTCCTAAGTCTTTTAAACATTTCTTATATATCTATACATATACAGGCATGCAATTGATAATATAAAAGCATAAAATAAGTTTTGTAAAACCTTTGAACATAATTATTATCTAAGAAAAGATCGACTTGATGTCAATCTATAAAACGGTTTAAAGGCATGGGTTTGATAAAACAGTTTAAGTATAAAGAAGCATTTGTTTGAAACACAACTGTAAATGAGTTTGAATGAAACATACAGAGTAAAATGTACAGTTTAATAAGGAGTTTTAAACATAATAAGTGTTTATGAAAAACATTTGAAGGAAACTGTTTAGTAAAACGGCTAATGAGTAGCCAATCATTTGAATGCTGCTTATTAATCACATGTGATTGATATAATAAGTAGCATGATTCTACTTGTATCCCCCCCCCTAAAGTATTTAAGAACATTTAAAACATTGATTAAGGGGTGTGAACTCACCTGTTGCGAGTGGATCGGATGGAAGTGTCGGGTAAGTGCTTGGTGTCAAGTGAAGACTTAGACACGCACAAAGATCCTAATTACATATGAGGACATATGTATATAAACAATTAGTCTTTAAACAACTAATAAACAAGTCAAGACACTCTAGGACATGACAAACACTTTGTATAAGTGTTATAAGTGCTAAGGAGTGCATCTAAGTATTGTAGGGAAAGGCTAGTGTGTTTGGGGTTCAAGGAACACTCTTAAAATGAGTTTACTCCCTAAGGTCCAACACCCCTTGAGTTTACGGTAGTAAACTCTTGAGTTTACGGTCGTAAACTCCTAACCTTTTGACCATTTGTTGTTTTGAAGTCTTCTAAGCTATTCCAAGCATTCCTACTTCATGATTTAGCCTTAGGAAGTGTTGTGTGGCATCAAAACACTCCTAAATAGAGTTTATGGTCTAAGGACCATTTCTCCATGAGTTTACTACCTTAAACTCATGAGTTTACTACCTCAAACTCATAAGTTTGGTATTTGGCGGGTTTCAAGTCCTTAGCTCAAACATGGCAATAGTCTAGGTTAGATTTAGACATAAGGAACAACCGTGGGACATTTATGGGACTTTTACACATCATTTGGGGTGTTTACGGTTTTGGGAGATCCCCAAACCGTAATCACATAAAAATGTATGATTTTGGTGTTTTTTGTGTGATAAACTCATCAAGGATGAATCTAGACAACTCCCTAAGGCATTGTGAAGCATTTAGGCAACTTAACACACCATTTTGGCCCTAAACTTGGTGTTTACGGTTTTGGGACCTCCCAAAACCGTGAACACCTTTAACTTGGTGTTCTTGGGACTTTTCCTTGGTATAAACATGTATAGCTAGCATTAAATGACTCTAGGATAGAAGTACTTACATTGTGGAAGCTTGAAATGAACTTTAAGTCCAAGAACACTAGTGTGTGTTCTTGGTGTTTTGAAAAAACTAATCTAAAAACAAAAATGAATGGATGAATAGATGCACAAACACTATATTAAGTATTAAACCAATTTGAAATGGTTAGAACACTTACAAGTTTGAAGATCTAGAACAAAATCAAGGGTGATACTTGAAAGGATATTTTGGAGTTTACTCTTTTGAGTATTTGGGGAGTAAACACAAATGGCTAGACTTGGGGAGTAAACTCATGGATAAGCATGAGTTTATGGATTTTTGGGATGATTTTTCGACCCAAACAAAATAGTTTGGCCGGGAACTTCTAAGACGCGAGGTGTTTGCGGTTTTTAAAATTCAAAACCCGAGACGGCACTTTCTTTCACCCGTTCGTTTAAAAATAATATTAAAATAATCAAACGAACTTTATTTTTCCCAAAAACAAGTAAAAGTGAACTTGACTTATCATATGAAGTGATTGACTTTTAGGGTTTGACCGAATGAAAATTTCGGGTTGTCACACGTGTCGTCTTCTTTATGAAAGGTCATTCCTTGACACGCATTGCATGTCATAAGAGCGCATTGTAAATGCGTATCGTACATATATGACGCGCATTTGCGTGTCATCTTTCTTTATAACAGGGCCTTCCTTGACACGCATTTTCGTGTCGTCTGTGCATTTTACGACACGCATTGTGTGTCGTAAAAGGCTGTCTTTCTTGTAGTTTATGTTGGTAAATGAAGATAATTTGAATGTCACAAATGAAAGATTTTATTCGAATCAATGAACTCTTGAAAATGGTATGAACAAACCACCAAAAGAATCAATGTTAAAACAGAATAAAACATGTTTGGAAAATAAAACCGGAAAATATTGTTATTGAAAATGAAAATAAAGAAAAATGTGTCAAATCTTTGTCTAGTGATTTAAAACATCAAGAGGCAAAGAGACAAAATTTCAAAAGAACAGTGGAAAAATTAGCTTCCGGAAAAGGAATTTCGAAACTAATTGCTCCAAGAAAAGTGTATGGAAAAATGAAAAAGATTTTCATAAACAAAGAGTTTTCAAACAAAAATATCATGATATTTTGAAAATTGGAAAGAATTTTCAAAACAAATCTTTTCAACAAAAAAATGGTTTTTAACAAAATCAAAATCGTGTTCAAAATAACTTCTGACAAGGTGAAAATCAAGTTCAAAATAAATTTTGATGCCAACAGAACAATTTTTAGAATTAAAATGGTTTTCAAGGATTTGCTCAAAATCATGGACGAAGGAGATTTTCTCAACATCAGAAAGTTTTTCAACAAAATTCATATTTTGGTTATCAAAACCGATATCGAAATCATTTCAATATCCATCGCACAAATCATTTCCAACGATACATATTAAGAAAATGAATATCAAATGAAAGAAAAATGTGCCTTTTAAGCCTTAAAATCCACATTTTCCAAATCCATATTTGAAGCAAAAGATGAACGCTTCATTTGTTAAAAGGAGTAATGATGTAACGAATTTAATCATTGGATTGAAGGAAAGGGGAAACAATATCAATCACGAAAATTTTGTCAGGAAAAAATCCAAGATGCTTACAAGAAATATTTGAGTGAGTCAATGAGTGGAAGTTCTTCCTCTTGAGAATCTACACCAAAAGTGAAAAAATGGAAAAGCGATCCAAAAAAGAAAATTAACGTTTCTCAGTAAAAGGTTGGAAAAGAGGAAATCAAAGTAGAAACTTTGTCATTGCATGATTATATCTCAATGCCTAAAGCAGATGAAGTTGACGTATTTGACATTTTAAATTCGAAAGTTCGTAATTGGGTTTTATGTCCGTCTTTGCACAATATGTTCCAAACTAATGTCCACGGACCCAAAAGGTCTTGGGGACCTAAATTTATTCTAACTGATTGTAGGTACTATGTGACAATGAATATGACAGAAGTTGGTATATCGATAGTGGATGCTCACGTCACATGACTAGAAGGAAAGAAAATTCGATAGATTATCAAAAGTTAGAGAATGTTGGTGTTGTCAGGTATGGAAATAATCAAAAGTGTAAATTCAAAAGTTATGGAAAACTAACAAATAGGAAATTCACGATGAATCGAGTTGCTTATGTTGAAGGATTGAAGCATAACCTGATTGGTGTTTCACAACTTGTTGTTGGAACGGGAAATCATGTTCTTTTTGCTGAGGAATGTAGTACAATTTCAACCAAACAAATGAAGGAGGTTTTGCTGTTGAAACACATTTTGAAGATTGACTTGTGCGGAATAAGAACTTCTTGAGATTTAACGATCATAAAAAAATATATGAATGAAGAGCATAAAAGAGATGAGTAATTCCATGAGTTTACTAGAAAGAGAAAACTAAAATATTCCATGAAGAACATAGGTTGGGAGAGATAACTCTCTCTTGGTGGGAGAGATCCCAACACACACTCTCTCACTAGAAACTACATTTCTGCACTCTTACTTTTTTTTAATAATATGTGACCATCTCTCTCTATTTATAGGGAGAGAGAAACCAAACAATACAATAAAGGGAATAAAATAACCTAACTATCACTCATAATTTGTAGACTATTTCCATGCTCCAACATTCTCTCCCTAAATGCTCGCAAATGATGAGCGATACAAATAAGTGATAAGAGGATAAAATACACAGTAATCGACTAGAAAGTGTGGTAATAAAATGAAACAAAATGAGAAACAAATGTTGAAATGTCTCTGAAACTCTGATCTGTGTGTGATCTCTGATGTTGGCCATAAAATCAGTAAAGGTCTTCAGCATCAAGGTCACCACTCTTGAGAAAGAAAAATGAGATCCAAATCTTCAAACTAGTCATAACCCTAATGATCAAGTAGAAGATCCAATCAAAAAAACACTTCGGCTTCAAGATGTCTTAAAAACATCTCTACTTCTCGAATCATAATACACCCAAAATTCTTCAAACGAAAAACCTAATAAAAATATGTAACATCCTGTGGTAGGTCTGAATAATAAATAATATGTATCCTGTAAACATCTAGTGAAGCTGAAAATTTAATCATGATGACCAAAAATCAGTTCTCATGTCACATCACTAAATAAATCATCCTCTTCAGAGGTATTCAAAAATCCACACTCAAAATATCATAAAAACATATCCGGATGATAACATAATATTATCTCCCTATTTTTAATAACAAATGACCGGATATCAAAGAACAAAAAATCATCTGGATGGAGAGTGTCAAATACCAAGAGCTTTGCATGTTCTCCTTAGATGTATGAAGAGTCTCGATAATACAAAAGAATAAGAGTAAAATAAATCCTCTCCGGTCATCTGTATCCAGTTGATTCTGTCACTGAAAATTGCTCAAACAAATACCAAAGTAACAAATAATAACTCTGCATGAAAAAATCTATGTTGCGCTGATAAATACGGATGTGCTCAAACTGAAGTGTCGGAACTCCTGAAGTGGTCTTCAAAAAATAAAGTCCACATGCTAAAGATACATGGTTCATCAACCGAAGATCAAGAGCGACAAATCATAAAAATCTCGTAAAGTGAAGGTTGCAAAACAATTTAGTTGATCACACGCAACTGCGGTACAATCCTCGCGAAGAAAAATATTATGTCCGACTGCGGTATGGAGTAATCCTCATGGAAAAAATAAAATCCTTCCAATATAATCAGCATGAAGTGAACCAATGTGACGATCAAAGGTTGGGTTGTGGCAAAATTTGATATTAAAAAAATAATTGTTTTAAAAAAAATTGGTATGAATAAAAAAAATTGGTTTTAATAAAAAAAAATTGTTGTTCAAAATAATTGGTGTTAATTAAAAAAAATAAGGCAAAAAGAATTAAGGAAAGGGGGGGCTTCTATGAGAGGGGAAGAGGAAGGAGGAGGGAGGTACTGAGGAAGGCCAGCTGTATAGCTGTGGTGGGAGAAGGATTGATGACAAAGGAGTACCGACGAGTAGGAGGCTGTATGGAAGAGCTACCGAGGACAAGGGTCAGCGGGTAAGAAATGTGAGCTATGCGGTAGAGGTTAGAAGGTTAAGTTGCGGTAGGAGAAGAAGAGGAGGCTACAGTGAGAGGAGGCGTTGAAGGTTGCGCTAGTAGTCAAGAGGTTAGGCTGCGGTACTAGTCTACGGTAGGTGTGTAAAGAATGAAGCTAAAAGGCGGAAGGACAGGTCTACGGTCAGAGGTTGTGGTCACTTGGATATGTGTAAAAGTGGTTTTTGGTACTAGGCTTAAGCAGGTTTCCGGGTAAGGATCAGGTCTGTTGTGGAACGCAGAGCATGCTCAGCAGCCTTTTTTTAGGCAGATTTTGGTCTTCAGTATGGATCCCAAGGAGGGGCATGCTGATGACGAAAAATGCTATTTTTGTTTGTGAAAAAATGATACCGAATAGCCTAATTCTTCACATTTATTAAGGGGAATCTTTCATAAGGCATGAGGCGATGAGGTGGTGTCACACCCCAAAACCGGAACGGCGGAAACGTTCTGGGGTAGATGACATCATGTCAAGTATCACAACATATGTAGTATAGTAATCAAAGTACAACAACCATTGCATTAATAGTAATAGTTTTACATAGGATACATTTCATTGTGACATCAAAGTAATACAAGGAATAATATAGATGTAGCTCGGTTCTAGGCTGACTTCGCAAAAGCTCTCGGGGTGTACCTGTCTATCGCTGACTTGAGAATACAAGTTATTTTTTGAAAGCGAGTATCATCATTTTTATAATGCTGGTGAGTTCATAAGTATTTAGTGTCATTTGTATAAATACGCATTTTTATTCAAAATAACTTTATGTAAGATAGTATTTTAGAATCTACGGTGTATTAGCGTCCTTTCCAGAAAATCCTATATTTTCTAAATAAAAGCAGTCTTCTACCAAGACCCGACGGATTTACGTTTTAAGGAGTAATTTTCCCCAAAAATACTATCATAAAAGGCGGAAGGACAATAGAGTACTTGACGCCCTGCAAGCGTCGGAATGAATGTGACATTGTCACCCCTTGGCTTGGTCGGCCGGGGACTGTATCTAGCAGTCAGGGTGTGGGAGTGTCAATCCCGTATAGGTCTATACACACAATGCCCGCTCTCCTTCCAAGAGACTCTGGTTACCAACTTGACAACGCGGAAATCCGTGTCCAGAGGATGCATCTCATAATTTCGAATTTTATTATAAGTACTGGAATAATGATATAGACTCAAGAATGGACTGTCTCTTTTGGAATTCTCCATACTAGAAAAAGTAAATAGAATCTCCTAACTATTCCTATAATAGTTACTAATGTTTCTGGTCTATGAATGATGACTGGAAGAATGCCCTTGCTATACAAGGGAAATGAACTGGTTGATGGAAACCTTTATGTTTATACATGTATACATGATGTCTAACTAATGTTTAAACGACCTTCGGATGGATAACCGATACCCACCAGACCACATCCCAACGAGGAAAAGGAAATAGGGCGACTAGCCCTCCTAAGTCTTTTAAACATTATATATATAACTATACAAATACAGGCATGCATTTAACGAAAGATCTATGAATGATGAATGGAAGGATGCCCTTGATACCCAAGGGAAATGAACTGGTCGATGGAAACCTTTATCTCTATACGTGTATACATGATATATAACTAATGTTTAAACGACCTTCGGACGAATAACCGATACCCACCAGACCACATCCTAACGAGGAAAAGGAAATAGGGCGAACTAGCCTTCCTAAGTCTTTTAAACATTATTTATATAACTATAAAAATACAGGCATTCATTTAACGAAATAAAAGCACAGAAGAAAACTCTGATGAAAACTTTGGAAAACCTTTACACATAAGAAATTTATGACTTGATGTCAGTTTGTAAAACAAGTTTTGAAAATCTTTGGAATCCTTTGAAAATCTTTTCATAAACAGCTTTGAAAATGATTTTTATAAAACAGATTAAGTAAAGAAAACCTTTGGAAAACCTTTCGAATACTTATGATAATCTAAAAGAGAAATTTATACTTTAACAAGAGTTGAAAGCGAGATTAGAACATCTTAAGCTGGATAAAACAGTTATCATGCAAAATCTATTTTGCTATACAGTTATTAATCACATGTGATTTATCTAATAACTGTATAGATCAACTTGTATTCCCCCTGTATAAAAGCAGTTAAAATCAATTAAAAGGTTAATTCAGGGGTATGAACTCACATGCTATAAGTGGATCGGATGGAGGTGTCGGTTGGGTGCTCGGTGTCAAGTGAAGACTTGAACACACTTAATGACCTAGTAACATATGAAGGCATATGTTTACATACAATTAGTGTTTATAATACTAATTAAACACGTATACGCATCCTAATGTGCGGAAAACACTTTGGTCAAGTGCTAGGAGGCTATTGGTTTGCAATAAGGGAGTGTAGGGCCTAGTTAGGGAGTTTACTCTTCAAGAGTAAACTCTTTATGGAGATTTTGGCCCTAAGACCATATCCCCATGAGTTTATGGCCGTAAACTCATGGGTGGGGTGTTATTGGATGCTAAAAGGTCTTATATCACTTGTAGAATTAGGATAGGTTCAAATCTAGGGCATAGGAAAGGGTTAAGGCTCCAAATGGACTATTTAAGGGAGTTCACGACTGTAAACATAGAGTTTACAGCCATAAACTCTCACTTGGTCTTTCACTTCATGATTTAAGCTCTTGAATGCAAGAATATAGGGTTCTATGCATTATTCCAAGCCATATGGGGAAGTTAGGGCATCATTTGGCCTTCTTAAGGGAGTTTACGGCCCATGGACCAATCCTTGGGGGGGTTTACGGCCGTGAACTCCTAAGTCCATAGTTTCCTTGATGTTTAATGCCCCTACTTCATTGGTGGTTGATTCTAGACATTTAACCAAGCCTTACGAGGTGTTTAAGGGGAAATTTAACACCTTAAAAGGTGTTCACGGCTCATGAAGAGGGGTTTACGGTCCAAGAGTGTTCTTGGGCCGTAAACTCATGTTTACTCTCCATATGATATGATTTTGGGGTTCTAAGCTCATACATGCAAGTCCACAAGTCATATCTAAGCCCTAGGAGTGGTTTAGAAGGGTTTTGGGGCTTCAAAACCCCACTTATGGGTGTTTGCGGTCCAAGAGTGTTCTTGGGCTGTAAACACATGATTATGAGGGTTTTCGGTGATTTAAACACGAATTTGCAGGTATATCAAGCTAAACAACAAGCTAGGATAGATTACTTACGATTATGGAGCTCGAAAGAGGCGTTTTTGGATCAAGATCGGCTTTGTAGAGAGAGGGTGTTAAGAGTGGGAAAGGCTTCAATGTGACCACTCAATCCCTTATATAAGGGTTGAGTTTGTAGCTTGGTGGAAATCTACCCGATACTGACGCTGAACGGGGCTTTTGGTCGTACCCGATTAAATGGTCGAAATTTGACTTGGTTGTAACTAAAACTTTTCAAGGGAATATTGAGGGTGTTTCACGTGTTTCTAATTTGTTCCGACTCTTATGAAGTCATAATAAAAGTCCCAATTTAATTAACCTAATCCAAAAGTTTAACGGACAATTTAATAAAGCGAGTTTTATTAACGGAAGAAGAGGTTAAAATGACGTGATAAATTTCGGGTTGTCACAGGTGGAGTGTTGGGAAGGAAAAAAAGTTAAGGGGACAAGGCATGGGTCAAGGGTAAAAGATTGAGTGTGCAGGAAAATTAAGGGACAAAAGGTAATGGGATTGGACACAGTCACATGGTTTTTGCTTTGGAGGGAATAATAAAACGGAGTACTCTTTTCCAAAAAGAGTAAAGAGGACAAGTGTCTTATTCAAAACCATTTAGCTACGTCCAACATATTCAAAGGAAGATCTACCAGCAACTTTTAAGAGCAAAGGAACTTGAACATCATACCTTTTTGTTTATGAACAAGAGGTTGCTGGAACATAGTCTTCAAGGAAATATTCTCCACTTTCATCAATAAAGCCCAAGATTTTTGCCTCCTATTTTTAAGGCATAAATAAAATGTCTAGAGCAAATTCTTCAACAATTTTTAGACCACAACAATCTTCTTCTCCCTTTTTCTGCTTCTTCTTCAACATCATCATAAAAGAAACTTTGCACACCTGGATTTTCCAGTAGAAAAATGAACAAGAAACAACAACATTTTTATTCTTGAAAGCTTGAATCAACACTATAAAACTGGAAAAACTCATCATAAAAATTTCCGATTTGAACCCGAAATTTTTTGCAAAAATTGGAAAAATCTTCAAGATAAACACCGATCAGGAGTCGTTCCCTTGAACTAGTCGCTTAAACCTTGAAGGTATGACTCTGATACCAATTGTTGAAACCTATTTTGACGATTGGTTTATGCAGAATAAGAACATCTTGAGATTAAACGATCATAAAAAATTTAAATGAAGAACATAAAAGAGATGAGTAATTCCAAGATTTTACTAGAAAGAGAGAACTAAAATATTACATGAAGAAGATGGGTTGGGAGAGATAACTCTCCCTTGGTGGGAGAGATCCCACCACACTCTCTCTCACTAGAAACTACATTTGTGCACTCTTGGTTTTTTAATAATACATGACCATCTCTCTCTATTTATAAGGAGAGAAAAACCAAACAATACAATAAAAGAATAAAATAACCTAACAATAACTCATAATTAGTAGAGCATTTCCATGCTCCAACATTAGCTAAAGTCAAAACGAAATGGAGACATGTTCACGCTCGACATGAAACCAATTATAGGCATACCCTCTGTGTGCTTGCTATCAAAAGCATCTTCGGATCTCAGTTGGTTATGGCATCAACGTCTATCTCATCTTAACTTTAGGAAGATAAACAAACTTGTTCTTAATTATCTTGTTCGAGGTTTACCTGTTCTGAAATTTGACAATGATTCATCATGTGCGACATGTAAACAGGGAAAACAACATCTTCAGGGTCATCCAATCATAATTGATTTAAAGATCATTGTACCATTGGAACTTCTTCACATTAACTTGTGTGGACCTTCGACTGTTGAGTCACTCAATAAAAAGAAGTATATACTAGTTATTGTTGATGATTTTTCAAGGTTTAGTTGGGTTTTCTTTCTTCGATAGAAGTCTGAAACTACTCAAGTGATGATTGATTTTATCAAGAAAATTGAATTGAGCTTGAAAAGAAAAGTTCGAAAGATAAAAAGTGACAATAGAATAGAGTTCAAAAATAGAATCTTAGATTCGTTTATGACAAAACTGGGAATCTCACATAATTTTTCATCTTTGTACACACTGCAACAAAATGGTGTAGTCGAAAAGAGAAATTGATCATTATGTGAAATGGTGAGAATGATGCTCACTTATGCGAATCTGCCTCAATACTTCTGGGCTGAAGCTATATTGACTGCTTGCTTCACACAAAATCACTCTTGTATGCATTGTCGTTTTAATATTACATCCTATGAGATTATAAACAAAAGGAAACCTAATATTAAATTTTTCCATGTTTTTGGGTGCAAATGTTTCTTCATGAATCTCAAGGATAGTCTTTCCAAATTTCAGACGAAAGCTAATGAGGGAATTTTCCTGGGATATTCTCACAATTTTGTATCCTATAGAGTGTTGAATAAGCGAGCTATGAAGATTAAATAAACTTTCAATCTCACGTTTGATGACTATTATGTCAAGAGAAGTGAACAAACTTCCGTTTAAAAACCAATAGTTTCAGAATCTAATGATGAGTATGAGCAAATGTTTACATTTGATGTTGATATCAATTTAATTTTTGGTATTCTTGATAGGGAAATTGATGCAGAGATCAATGTTGAATATAATAAAATTCCTAAGGCATTGAAACATTCTGATGATTCGACAATTTCAATTAAAGAAAATGATGCACGTTATTCATCAACCTCAAGAGCTAATATCGAAAGAATGCAATTTTCGACTGATGATCCAGTGGAGGGGAAGCACTTGATTTCTTCATCTCACAACGAATGACAAGATTACCATATCGAGGGGGAGCATATGTTTAACTATCCTGGTGACAAGGGGGAGCATATGTCTAACGATCATGATGACGAGGGGGAGCATATGTCTAACCATCCTGATGTCGAGGGGGAGGATATGATGAATCCTTGGTTTGGGGGGGGGGGAGGGCAAGTAGATCTACTCATGATGAGGGTAATGATGGAAATAACGATTTTCATGATTTTGCTGACAATATTTCAATTACAGGAGGAAGACAGTAAGTTGAATAAGTTTATGAAGATGCACAATTGGAATTTGATGCTACCTTTCCACCGATGGATAAATGGACGAAAAATCATCCAAAGGAATAGATTCTTGATTCAAATCGCTTGAGTTATTGATAGCTAAATATCTTGGAAACAAAAGTCAAGTTGAGAGTCAAAAGTGGTTTTGACTATGGTGTTACATTCATTCGTTCCTAAATTGCAACTGGGCCTGTATTTGGGGAAGATACACAAATAATTCACAATTGGTCCCTAAAGTGTCAGTAAAATGACTCTTTTTACCCAGAAATCAAAATCTTGTCAAATGTTGAAGATTTTTTTGGGGGATTTTCAAAAAGTGGTCATTTTTGCAAGTATTTTCCAACAATATGCACTATTTTGTACATTTTCGAGTCAAAGGCGGTCTGAGAAGTGAAGAATTCGAAAATTGTGATATTTTTTTAGATTTTCTAAATTTGAAACGAAACATTTATGCTACTTGTCAGGGGGAGTTTTGCATGGAAAATTCCAAATTAAACACTTTCTCATTCCCATTTGGGTTTTATAATCATATTTCGATTATAAAAGGGGAGAGATTAGTAATATGAGAATTCAAAATCGAAAGCTTTGGATTTTTCATATTAGGCAAATTTGAAGACCGATGTGACCTTGAGAAGGAAATTTTATGAAGGGATTCGAATTGGAAATTCTGAAGTGATTTGGGATTTTCCCAGTTTCATGAAGGGTTTAGACATAATAAAGATTTTTGTGGTGTGTTTGTATGCTCAAAGTTGGGTAATTGATTTATGGAGTTTTGGATTCTCCAAAGTTCCTTTTGATGCTCGGATTGTGATGTCTCACACTCTAGAACCCGGATTGGAAAATCATTGACGACTTGAAGTTTTGATGCTCATTTCTATATTTTTCACGCTTGAGGTTTTGTTAGTGAAGTTGCTCTTTTTGGTGATTGAAGTCGAGACATCCATTCCTAACTTTGAGGGGAGAATGTTGGGTGGAAAGTTCTCCATTAGATGACTAGTGAAGGACTGGCTTTGGAAGACCCAACTATACATGTGTGATTGAAGCCTTCTGTCATGAGAGAGAGAGAGAGAGAGAGAGAGAGAGAGAGAGTGTGTGTGTGGCTACTTGTTAGCACCTCTATAAATAATGAGTTGCATACCACTATTAGAGTGTGTTTGAGAGATGTAACATTGAAAGTGTTAGTGTGAGCTACTTATCTATCTAGATCTAATTTATAATTTTTTTTATAACACTTTTTATAATTAAATACATCTCTTAGACACCCAAATCACCATGTTCATTGTGTTCTTTACAATTTCGCATGTCAAACCAAATGCTCATAATTCATTACACTATAACATTGTTGTACAATGGAAATAATGTTAAAATATAGTAATGGCTTATAAAAAAACATTTTGATTAATTTAAGCATTTTCTTAATCTATTTTGCATAACACATTAATGTAAGTGTGTTGCTATTATGGATGGAAGTTTTAAGTATGTTGATATTCTATGTAAAGAAAATCCAGGTGTGTTACTGTTATGGTCTTACAAAATTTATATGTAATTGTTTTTTAACATTCATATATGATGATCAATTTCATAAAAAAAATTAAATTAAAACCCAAAGGAGTTATGGAATGGTTTCACAAAATTTATTGATACAAATAAGCATGTTAACCATAAATGGCTTAGTGGATCATATGTGAAAAATAAGTTTGAATCCATTGTTGAAAACTGAATATGGTTCATGACCACATACATGAGTATATGTTTCAAAGCACATATCTGACATGGAAATATCACAATGAAGAATATACTCTTAAGTTCTACATATGATTAAGGGTTTCTGAATCATGCATGAAACGACGGTTGCAAGTTCAATGCACAAAGTTAGCATGTAGGACCATCATCTTCATCCTCGTTGGATAAGGTTGGAATCCTCAAAATATGGTTCACTCTAACGCCGTAGTTGATTTCGTGGACCTAAGAGGTCCCTTGAGGATTTAGTTTCATATTACATTCAAAAGTTGAATTAATGAGTTGTTACAAGGTTTATCCCAACATTAAAATGAACTATTTCAAATGCAATTGTAACCATTTTGTAATATCATGGCGAGAAACATATCTAACCTCCAACAACCAACGTGTTCATCGCTGCTTACGTTCGACCTTGATGCGTATAAGACTAGCTTGAATCGACCACCATCACCACAACAACATTAGGAGAATGGCAATGAGGAATATTTGGATGACGATAAGTAGATATACTATTGAACTTTGATTGCTATAAAAGAAAATTGTATAACATCAAATGATAGTACTGTTATATATATATATATATATATATATATATATATATATATATATATATATATATATATATATATATATATATATATATATATATATATATATATATATATATATATATTTTGAGTTGTTCTATAAAGTCTTTGGAAAATAAAAATTAAATTTCAAATAAAACGACAATATGTCGTTGTAGATGTCGAAAAGATTTGCCAATGATACACTTTATAGCGACGTCATATCGTTATAATATGCCCCAACTATTTTTGAAAGGGAAACCTATAGACATGATATGTCGTACTTATCTTTAATTTTTATTTTGTTCTTAATTTTTAATGTAACGACAAACGGTATAACAACATTTTTAGTAATAGCTACAACCTTCTAACGATGAATTCTAAAGCAACGACATGTTGGAATCTATACTGGATACATCGGGGCATTCAAGGACGACATAAGTCGTCATAGTAGAGGCTATTTTCTACAGGGATGAGCAAGGAAAGCCAATTCCCAAGCTCAAACCGGTATTGCACCAAAACCATACAAGACCCAAACCAAATACATGTATTTCGTAAGGTATTCATTTCCACTTTTCCAACCACTTTCATTTCGTATTACCGGTTTAGTACCCAAATATTTTCCAAAATCCCAAATCGAACCAAAAACTAAAGAGGCAATCTTTTTCTTCTAATTATACTTCGGAGCATGTAATATTAGCTTGGTCAAAGATGTACCGAGAACTAATGAATATTCTTAATATTTAAACATCAAAAGAAAACGGTAAAAAATATGTATCGGTATTTAATAGTAGATTTCGTGTCAAAAAAGCACATCCCTAAGTTTTTGTACTACATGAGAAGATAAGAAGAATCTACCAACCATCCTGTTAAAAGAGTAGGACAAAAACTTTTCACCTTACAAAATTAGAAAAATTAGTGAATCAACTATCAAGGGTTTGATTTAATTTGTCCGACAGCATATATTTTACGGATTTGGTTTTGTAAGAAAATGATTACGTGTCTTTAACACCACAAAGGGGTCTCCGTCTATAGTGATATATGCATGTTGTAAAACTCAATTTATGTGATAAATATATAACGAATTAACGAGCAATAAATCTTGAACCCTGAGTTAGAAAATACCCATTTACTTATTCATATAAAAACAAAACAACCATATGTTTAGTTTGAACCATTCATCTTGAAAAGCCTTACACCAATCAATTTTGATGCCAATTCCACATTGTTTAACCACAACCACATGCAAAGCCTATGGTCTTGAAGAGACTGATTAATCTTGGTGCACCCAAGGCAAGAGGGTTGGTTTTGGTGCTTAGAGAACACCTGGGGGCTTGGAGACAATGAAACTGATACACTGCACTTGACGAACGTTGTCAAATCCAATAACACGGATGAAGGCGTTGGGATACTCCTTCTTGCACTCTTCAACCTCTTTCATGACCTGAGCTGAGTCAGTGCACCCGAACATAGGCAACTTCCACATTGTCCAATATCTTCCATCATAATATCCGGGGGAATGGTGATGCTCACGGTAAACAAATCCATGCTATTATATATACACACCACAAATATAAATATTTACTCACTTTACAATTAATTATGTTTTGTTTATATTAATCAATTAGTTAATAAAATTAATAAAAGGCAATTAAAAGAAATAGACCTCCAACTCGAATTCCAAGCAAGGAACCCACTTGTTGCGGAGAAGGTAGTCGATTTCCTTAGACAATGCGGCGTCGGACAATGGTGGTAGGTATGAAAGGGTCTCGTACTTTTTTAACCCTATTGGTGGCCAAACCTGTATCACATAAAATTTGGTAAACTAACTCATATTCTGACTCTGATAATAATTTGAATACTTAATTATGGTTTATCGACCATATATATACCTTCATGCATTGCACTCTTCCACCATTGTTGGGGAGGGAGGAAAAGTCGTTGTTAGCTTTCTTGGTGACTGGGAAAGCGATGTTAGACTTGAGACCAGTGAATGGAGCAGCCAAGCTGGCTTGGGTGGCGGTGGTCCGGCTGACAGTGGCGACAATGGAGGAGGAGATGGACGCCATTTATAAGTAATTTGCTGCTCTTCTCTTAGTAGTAGTTAGGAATGGACTTCTAGAATCCAATGACTATTTTAGTCCTTATTGATGTATAGGTATATATAGTACTAGTTGCCATCTAACGGACAAACACACACACACATATATATATATATATATATATATATATATATATATATATATATATATATATATATATATATATATATATATATATATATATATATATATATATATATATATATATATATATCTTGATTCTAACGTATGGTGTGGCTGATGACATTACATGCATAATGTCCACAAAGATTTTAAAAGGATGTAATGCCTTATCATTGAGTAATTAACCATTTAGTAACGTATGGTGCATGTGGGTGATGATATCCACTATTTATTTATTTATTATTATTTTTTTAACACCAACAAGAGACTTGAACCTTCAACCCAAAAGAGGGATGACATACGGTTGGCTAGAATGCTCTTCCTCTCCCTCTAAAAATCATAATTTGACACCTAAATAGAATGTTTTTTGTAATTTTGGAAGAGGCACGCATAAACATTCATAGATTGCTTGTTTGGTGTTCATGTATATATGTTATTATGCGAGTTGCCAATTTGAAACTTATGTGGAATATGTACTTGTGTCTTGCTATAAATGAAATACTTTATTCACATTCCAGCTTGTTTCTTTGTTAGATTAGTTTATTGCTTTCCGTAAATATTATTAATCATTGTTTAGTTCTCGCCTCATTGGGGTGCATCCGGGGTGCATCCAGGGCAGATTGCCCCCCCAAAAATAAAACCAGCTATTAAAAATTAAAATTTTAGCAAAAAAAACTCTTCTAAAGTTATTACTAATGAGCAACATAGTTACAATTTAGCCGCCTTGAATTTTAAAAACACTAAAAAAGAAGGCTTGTTGATAGATTATAATTAGAGGTGACAACTCTCGATCTAATCCGTAACCCGATATTGACCCAACCCGAAAATAAACGGATTTGGGTTGAGATTTTTGTCCCGCCAACCCACCAACCCGTTAACCCATTTATTTCATAGGTTGGTTTGGATTACCTGTTTGGGTTCGCGGGTCAACCCACAAATCCGTATATATATTTTACATTTAAAAAATAGATATATTTAATTATTAATGAAATCTAATTTCCTTTCATATTCGTAATATTCGATATCATTGTATTCATTCCGTATTCGTATGTGGCTAGTTTGCGTTTGCGGTGTCGTAATAAAAAAAACACATGTCATCATTTTTTGATACTCATGAGTCACGAATGAAGAACACATCCACCATACCACCATTAGCCGGCGGCCGCTCCTCACGTCCTCACCCCTTCACCCACTCATCACCGATTCTCCAGTCACCTACTATCCCACGCCTACAAGCCGTCAACTCATCGACTACTCATAAACAAATCGGTCTTTTTCGGGCCATGAAATTGGGGATGTCACACAGATCTAAGCCCTGGAGTCCCTGCATTCGGTGAATCATCATAATAAGCAAACAGGGAGGGGGACTCGACGAGTTGCCTTAGCAACTCGACGAGTCGGATTGGGTTTCCCAGTCTTCTGGATAGCAAGTGAACTCGTCGAGTTGATGAAACAACTCGACGAGTTGGCTAGGGTTTGTTCAGGTTCTCTGTACTCTGTAGGAACTCGACGAGTTGCTAGATGCACTCGACAAGTTGGGGTCAACATGGATAGTTGACCTTGACTTTGACTAGGTTTGACCAGAGTTGACTTTGATGGTAATTATGGGATTATGACGAGTTAATCTTATGATGCTTATAGGAAGTTGAGTTGGAGCTACGCATTGGGACTTTTTCGATCTTATCTTGTCAGCATAGCATTCGTGAGAGGTGGGTCTCCTCACCATACCAATGGGTCGAAGGCACCAACGCCGGCCCATTTTGTGTGATATGTGGCATACTTGTTGATTGTAGAGATACGTGTTGCGATAGTTAGTTATGTTAGTGCTTTGCTATAGGTATGCGTTACTTGCAGGGAAGACCATGGGGGAGCCCATGGCACTTAACTGTAAGACCATGTGGGGGAGCCTATGGCTTTTCAAGTAAAGTCCATGGGAGAGCCCATGAAACCTGGGTGTAAAACCATGTGGAGGAGCCCATGGCTTTCCAGTTAAAGACCATGGGAGGAGCCCATGGCATTTAGGTATAAGACCATGTGGGGGAGCCCATGACATCCTGGAGTAAGACCTTAGGAGGTTCCACGACATCCTTATTTGTTGTATGCATGTCTTATGTGATATGTGTAGCTTTTACGGCTGATATGATATGTGTTATGTGGATTGTATGTGCGGTATGTTCTGTGGAACTCACTAAGCATTAGCTTACAGTTTGTAGATTTATTTCAGGTACTTCTGAGCCCAAGGGCAATGGCAAGGGTTGATGGCGCGGCGTGCACTCTCTCAGACATTTTATGGGACACTCTAATGTTTTGAAATAAAATTGTAATTGATATGAGCTTTGAAAACAATTGTACTTGGATTTCATGGTTTATGGAAATGTATTTTGGCTAATCCAAAAATGAAATTTTTTTTTTGAAAAATTGGATAAAAAATCGCAAATGACAGATTTTTGTAGATGATTGTCTGCAAAAATCCTAACTATTGAGTATTTTTTTTCTTTTGTTCTGATAAAAAAAATTAGAAAACATAGCTATTGTGATCATCTTATTTTTTTTCTTTAATGTTTAGATTCAATAAATTTTCAAAGAAAAAATGATAGTATGCAAACATTTAATGACCTTGTCATTTTTTCAGTATTGTTTTATAGTTAAATAATATATAACACAATCAACAAGTTGTAAAATTTTGTAAAAGAAATTAACTCAACTATGTTTTTGTAAAATACATTTCCTTGTTGTTTTGGCAAAATGATGTTAAAATTCAATAGAATTTTTTAAGAAGTAATGACTTTGAAAAGTGGTTTATTTTCTTATTGGTATAAATTTAGTCACTGTTTTTTTTTTTTTTTTGTCTAAATTTTCCCATTGAATTTGTTTGAAGTGTTCGAAAAACATCTTTATGACATGCTATAGTATGTTTCTGACATATTTGGCAGCCCCGATGAGACTATGGTTATCTTCTCTGGCCAACAATGCTTTCCGACGAGATTTTGGTCATATTCTCTGGCCACTATTAAAATCGATCATTGTTCATCATCTTCAACTTCCAATCCACCATTAGAATCGAGACCTTCACCACCACAAACCACTTACTTCTCCGACGAGATTTTGGTCATCACCCTTCATCGCCTCTGCCATGCCATGGTTGTTAGCATTCGGCCAAAACCCTAGCACCCTTCGGCACCGACTTCGTCAGAATTCCATATCTGCTCTCCTGAATCCACCATCAAATGTTGTCGCCCTCCAAACCTTCACCACCACAAACCACAACCCCTTCCTCTTTCTCAGATCTCTAGATCCTCCTCGTCTCTCTCGTTTCCCACTCTAATCCTCCATTTCTTACTTATTTTCTTTGTTTCTTTTTATCAACGATCGTCGGAAAAATCATATAATCAACGAAGAAGACGACTGGAGCTTCGCTAGAGCTTTCAAATATGTCATAAACCGGTTAAACTTACTATAAAAAGTCATAATGATGTTTTTTGAACGGTTCAAACAATTTTAATAGAAAAATATGGACAAAAGAGAACACAAAATTAAATGTGTATAAATAAAAAAAATATGTAATCCGATTTAAATTCTTCTCTTTTTTCTAACATATATGTTGTGAAAAACTATTCATACAGCAATTTCATAGAAGAAACTATAAATTCCATTTTACAATATAAATAATTTTTTATAGTAAATACTAAATAGTAAAAATAACGATTTTAAAGTTTTATTTTGGTTATTTTAGTGATCCATTGTTAAACATATTCGGAAACATAATTACATAATATAAGTATATAACGATATCGACTTAAACCATACAAAGCAAAGACAGTTTATTGTAATAGGGAGGCTAGAACCAGAAGCATTATTGATGGTTGCTATACATTTTGTAGGTCAGTAGGTGCGTAAACGATCAACGATCTATAGTGGATTAGTGACGAATCATGGTTATATCAGCCAGAATTTGTATCAAAAGATCGTATACAACCTCATGTATTGCCTACGCTCAAACATTCAAGCCCCAATCATTTCAAGAAACACACAATGTCACTCAATTCGACATGTTCGAAGTCAACTCCAAACTCAAGGAGCTCGTAAGATCAGACAGGTTGAGTGACGCCCGCCAACTGTTTGATAAATTACCTCACAGAGATGAAATCACATGGACCACCATAATATCTGGCTACGTAAAGACCTCCAATTCATCTGAAGCCTTGTCTTTATTCTCCAACATGTGGGTCGACCCCTCTCAACGAATGGACCCCTTCGTATTCAGTCTAGCACTCAAGGCATGCGCTCTCAGTTTCAGTGCTAAACAAGGCGAATCACTTCATGGGTACTCAGTAAAAACCGATCTCGTGAGTTCCGTCTTTGTAGGCAGCGCTCTTTTAGACATGTATATGAAAACCGGGAAAGTATACGAAGGCTGTAAAGTGTTCGATGAAATGCCTATAAGAAATGTAGTCTCCTGGACTGCAATCATAACTGGGTTAGTTCGTGCTGGTTTCAACACCGAAGGGATCTCATATTTTTCTAACTTATTACAAAATGGTATGTCATATGATTCCTACACAATAGCTATCGCATTAAAAGCATGTGCAGATGCTTGTTTATTACGTAGTGGTAAAGAAATTCACACACAAACATTGAAGAAAGGTTTTGATACAACTTCATTTGTTGCCAACTCTCTTACCACCATGTATAACAAATGTGGAAAAGGTGAATACGCGTTACACTTATTTGATAAAATCAAAACAAAAGATGTTGTTTCATGGACAACAATGATCACATCATATGTTCAAACGGGTCAAGAACATAACGCGATTAACGCGTTCTTGCGTATGCAAGAATCAGAGGTGAGTCCTAACGAGTACACTCTCGCAGGACTCATCTCTGCTTGTGCAAATCTTGCACAAATAGATTTCGGTAGACAATTTCACACGCGTGTTTTACATAGTGGTTTTATAAAGTTTATGTCTGTGGCTAATTCCATCATGACAATGTATTCAAAATGTGGAAAGTTAGAGTCATCATCAATAGTTTTTCAAGAAATGAGACAAAAAGATATTGTTTCATGGAGCACTATAATTGGAGGACATGCTCAAATGGGCTTTGGAGATGAAGCTTTTAAGTATCTTTCTTTAATGAGAAACGAAGGATTAAAACCGAATGAATTCGCTTTTGCTAGTGTTTTAAGCGTATGTGGGACCATGGCGAATCTTGATTTAGGCAAACAACTTCATGCCCATTGTTTATGCGTAGGTCTTGATTGTGAACCCATGGTTCAAAGTGGTTTAATCAATATGTATTCAAAATGTGGGTCCATTTTAGAAGCTTTAAAGGTTTTCAATGAGGTTAAATGTAACGATATCGTGTCATGGACTGCAATGGTCAATGGGTACGCGGAACACGGGTTGAGTCAACAAGCTATTGACCTCTTCGAGCAGCTCATTGGGTCCGGTTTAAAACCAGACGGGGTCACATTCATTGGGGTTCTAACCGCGTGTAGCCATGCGGGTTTAGTTGACTTAGGTTTTCGATACTTTGACCTAATTAAAAAATATAACCTAAGTTTATCTAAAGAACATTATGGTTGTATGATCGATTTACTTTGTAGATCGGGTCGATTACGTGAGGCTGAAAACATGATAAATGACATGCCATTTAGTGGCGATGATGTTGTGTGGTCAACCGTGTTGAGAGCTTGTAGATTACACGGTGATGTTGACTTTGGGCAGCGGGCAGCCGCCAAGATTCTTGAGAAAACCCCAAATTGCCCTTCAACTTATATTACTTTGGCGAATTTGTATTCAGGTAAAGGGAGGTGGAAAGAAGCGGCAGATTTGAGGAGATTAATGAGGATAAAAGGTGTTGTTAAGGAACCAGGGTGGTCTTGGATTAAGGTTAAAGATTGTGTTTTTGCATTTTCGGCGGGAGATCATTCGCATCCTCAATGGGAAGATATAGATTGTGTTTTAAGGTTATTGTCTTTAAGGAAAGAGAAAGACTTGTTGCTATACAACATTGATGAAGTTGAGAAAATTTTGTACTCGGATAGAGAATTTGAAACTAGTAACGTTACTCTTTTTTGAATTAAAGTATATTCAAGTAACTTTCTTCTTTGCAGATTTTGTAACAGTAACAGTAACATATTAACTGACAAATGTGCGTCGTTTTCATTCATGATGTTTATAGCATTATTAATGTTGATGTCAACGGGAACACCATATAGATTGTAGAAGCCATATAAAAGGGGTATAACCGATAAAACCATTGAAAGTCATATTGGTATAATTTGAACAAATTTGTTAGTTGGTTACTTTCTCATACATTAAAATGTGAAAAAAGTGACTAATCTTGTAATAACACTCAAAATAGTTGGTTAGTAATCAACTTTCACATTCACTTCATTTTCATCACTTGACCTCTCTTCCTTCATGAGTAAATTTCTTAGCTTCTTGAGTTCTTGTGAAAATAAAGATATTATCAATTATGGAACACGTGCTTCTAATCTTCTCTCTCGTGATGTACATACACATAATCCATGCTACAATACAAGACAAAAGAGTCAGACAAGATATATACAGCACTTTATCCAGACAGACATCATTACACATTCAGGACTTACCAATTAACAAAGATACGAGTCTCAAATATATCAAGTTGGAAGAGGAGACCTTTGACTTTGATCATCAAATATCCCATTCCCAACATCAATATTATTTAAATTGTCTTTTTTCCCACGTTCCAAAGAAGTTGCTTCGTATATTCCTACACGAAAAAATAAATAAACATTGTTAAAACCATGAAAGAATTTTATTAACTTCTTATTGTCATAGTATTTAGTAAATGATAAGAGAGTAATAGTGAAATTTGATATAAAAGTGATGTACCAAAGCCCAATAGAATGCAGCAAATCAAAAAGCCTGGTAATGAGAAGTCCATTTTGTAAAAGATTTCCATGAGAATTAAGCATCCTCCAGCAACCATTAAATGTCTTGGAGATGAGAACACCATATGCAGCCTAAAATATTATATTCTTACAATTAATATTATATAAAATAAAATAAATAATAATGAGAATTGAGAAATCATGTAGGAATTAGGATACCTTTCTTCAGCAATGCTATCCACATAAAATATTAATATTACACCAAAGAGAATGGTGCTTGAAAAAGCCCAAACAGAAAATGGCAATTCCACATTGGTTGAGCTAGAACCCTGTTTGTATATATTAAATAAATAAATAAATAAATAAAAAGAAAAGTTTTATGTTTAAGTGATGGAAAGTAGAAAGAGTCAATAGCTAAACTTACTACAATCATGTCCCACATGGCTACAGGAAACAGAAAGCAAGTGGCAGATGCAATAGTTATAGCATGAAGCCTTCTTTTTAGTTGATTCTGAAAATTAAAAATATATGTTTAATCATGTTTTAGTTACTAGAATTTGTAAAAAAAGATGTTTCAAGGTGTTTAAATACCTTAAGTGAGATACGTCTTGTGATTACCCTTCTTAATGCTGATAAAACTCCAGCAGATATAGGAGCTATCATGCTCTTCATGTTTAATATTTCCTGTGTTTTACCTTCAGTATCATCGCTATCATTATATGGTATTTTCTAGTTAAGTCTTTCATCAAATATAAAACTCACAACAGATTTACAGAAGAAGTTAGAAAAAAGTATAATTTTTTATTAATGAGAGGATATAGAATGGAGAATATGTAGCAGTAGCCCATCCTTGAGACAAGAAGTAGAAAGATGCCAACATTGCAAACAGACCACCAACCTTTTTCCAAATATGCCCTTTTCGGCCATACAAAACAGCAGAAAGAACTCCAAGAACAGCACCTGAGTACTCTGCCAAAATAGCCCTGAAATGACCAAATTGACCTTAGGGAAAATGTAGCCAACTTAACTGTTTTATCAAGAAGCAAACATACCTAACAGGGCCACAGGATTTAAGGCCTATTCCCCATAAGATGTAGTATAAAGCTGTAATCACACCATTAATAAGCGAAGGTACTACCTGAAAATTAAGACAGTTTTTAAAGAAAAAGATGTATTGTAACAGAAATATTATGTCTGAAGGATTCAGTTTTACCTGTGTATTTGAGAGTGGCCTTCCTTTCCATGGCTTTTGCAGAATTAAAAAGAGGATGGATGATGGAACAAGACAACTGAAGATAAAAAGTACAACAGAAGCTCCTGTTTGAGACAGATAGCTGTACATGGAATACACAGACCATATCCTCAAGAAGTTGCCAATGAAATGGATTATTTGCAAGGGGGTGTGCCTGTTGTACACATATTAATCAGTTGATCTCGCAATCCAATAAGAGGATATAACTAAGCACAGGACTTGAAATTTGTACAAATGTTTCATTATGTTTGTCCCTTTCACTGTGATTGAGGTTTGGAACATTAAAAGAATACACACGATCTATCTCTAATCTCTCTATGCTGTTTCTATGGAGATAACTAGGGAATCACAGGTAAAGAAAACCATTCGACTGAAAGAGCTTTCATCGCGCACATTCTACTCCCCGTAGTACTAATTTCAATGTTTAGTGAACAGTGAAGAATGTGAGTGAGGTAAATCAACAGAAGATATAGGCCAAAAAGAGTTGGAAGTAATTAATTTGTAAAACCTCGATCAACAATACATGTAGGAGTTTCATTCTCTTGTGTGTAATTTTCTCCTAATTTTCTATAATCAGGGTTTGAGGCTGGGCGTTGGTCACCGAATCAATAGACCTTATAACTGATACGAAATCAACAGACAAATATACCTGAAATTAGCCGCATTAGAAGAGCCGCGATCGTCGGAGCTAGGATTTGGGGACATCATCGTAAAGGGTCAAATTTGAACGATATTGTAATGATAATAAGCTTAAGAGAGTTGAAAAACATGTAAAAAGTCTACGAGCGACCTAGTCTCCCAGAAGGAATTGCTTCGAGTTGCAGAAATTTCAAAAACGAAGTTGAATCTCGTAAGCAACAAGATGACACTCATCTTCCATTCCTCTCATCGTTGGGCTCAGATCTCTCTGTAAACGCTTGGGCTTGGACCAAATCCCTTAAAATCCCCCTTTTTTTTTTACCAGGATAAAAAATATAGGGCAACAAACCACTATATTTTGTCTTATTTTTTATTTTCAATTATTAATGAAAATCATCTGAGTATTAATTATTTCATGCCAATTATTTTGATCTATCATAACAAATTATACAAATTAGGGATAATGACTTGAAAGGGTAATGAACTTTTGACTTTTGTCACATTTGGTCACTAAACTTTTTTTCGTTATCTATTTGCCATTGAACTATTGAAACTGTTCACATTTTACCCTTATGACCGGCTGTTACCGGTCATAAGGGTAAAATGTGAACAGTTTCAATAGTTTAGTGGCAAATAGATAATGAAAAAAAGCTTAGTGACTAAATGTGAACAAAATTGAAAGTTCGTTTCCGTCTAAAAAGTTCAATGACTAAATGTGAACAAACTTCCTATTGTATTATGTTTTAGCAAAATTATTTATTTTTGTTTAATTGTAGCAACATTTGTTGATGAAGAAATGTAGGAAAATAAAAAAACAAAATGTAACATCCGGATTTCCAGGTATCATAATTTAAGTATTTTTATTTTGAGTTAAGAAGAGAGACTCGACGAGTTGACGCCTCAACTCGTCGAGTAAGGTCGCGACTGATGACTCGGATTAATGAATGGACTCGACGAGTCGGTGAGGCGACCCGACGAGTCCGCGCTGTTGGCAGAAACCCTAAATCTTTGGGCCCAAGCCATATTGCCTTCAATTGCGACTACCTTTCCCATAAGTAAGAAGCCTAGCAAGCTTGAGTGTGTAGAGTGAGAGGAAGAGCTATCTTGAGCTTTTTGGTGTGATACATCTGGACCCTTCTAGGTCTAGAGAGCCGAGAATATTAAGTTTTAGTAGAGTAAACCTTGGGGTTCGAAGTTAGGAAGCATTTATTGGATTTTTATGGTATATATAGTTAATTTCATCTTACACATAGATATGAAGTATTTTATATAAATTACGTGCTACGTGTGCATATTATTTGAATACTTGTTGTCTATGCTGGATGAACGATTTTATACATGTTTTAAAAGATTTAAACCGTATATTTATTTTATATCTACAAATATGTTGCGAATGGAACATGGGTAGATGAAATAGTTGGTGTGTGATGAAATAAAATGATGAGAGATAGGTGATGATAGAAAGGTGATGATAATTCGGTAAATAGATCATGATGAATATGTGATGTAGGATGAAAGAAGATACCATAACCTTAACCAGCAATGTGGCGATGTAGTCATCTACCAGAGTATAGATGGCGACCACGTACCATTCTAGACAACCCAGTGGAAACACCAACAGACCCATAACCTGTAGGTGATGAATTACGAATTCAAGCAATGTTGTAACTACGTATTCATGCGATGATACTCTAACCCCTTACTATGAATTACGAGTTCAGACGATATTGTAACTACATATTCATAGGATGTCACAAATTTCGCATGCCAAACCAATGGTTATAATTCACATTAGTGAGAATGGTTCATTTTTTTGTAAAACCAAAATCAGATTGGAAATTTTGATTTTTTATTTTGGAAAACGTCAAACCATTGGTTTTTTATTTCGGTTTTGTTTTTTTTTAAATATATTTTCAGGGTTTTGTTTTTTTTTTTTTTTCATAGATTTCTTCATCAACAAATGTTGCTACAATTTAACAAAAATAAATAATTTGCTAAAACATAATACAAGAGGAAGTTTGTTCACATTTAGTCATTGAACTTTATAGAGGGAAACGAACTTTCGATTTTGTTCATATTTAGTCACTAAACTTTTTTTTTTTATCTATTTGCCATTGAACTATTGAAACTGTTCATATTTTACCCTTATGACCGGCAACAGCCGGTCATAAGGGTAAAATGTGAACAGTTTCAATAGTTTAATGGCAAATAGATAACGAAAAAAAGTTTAGTGACTAAATGTGACAAATATTGAAAGTTCGTTACCCTTTCAAGTCATTATCCCTACAAATTATATTGATGATAATAAAAATATTTATTAAAACTAGTTCTTTTAATAAATGATTTGATATTAAATTCACTTAACTTCAACGGCTCTTAAATTTATTTGGTTTTTACAATCTTGTCTCATATTTTTTTATTACTAATAGCGTGCCTCCTAGACACGTCGGAAAATATCAAAAGTATTGGCCACGCAGCCAATCCAGTTGGTCATGCTCCCGGCCTAACACCCATTCCGGCTTGGAACGAACTGTCTCTTGATATCCAGAATCCAGTCTGGAACATATGCAGAAATATCGACAAACGACAAACAAGCACACGCTAACTCCAATGATGGTGTGCGCACCATTACCACGGTTAAACCAATCATGGCTTATGTAGAGGACAAATGTACAATCCACCAATCAGCGCCCCTATCCCAATTGAGGCCTGACACTCCTGTCTCCAAGAGTGGGATTTGTGCCCAGATCTCTACTATAAAAGGTCATTAGCCTCCAACAGTAAAGCAGTGGAACCATCACTCTCTAAGCCTTATGTTATTCATTATCCTCTATCGGAGACTAATTTAACAGTCGGAGTGCTCTCCCAGGACCTCCTCCAGGAGAACGGCTGACGGCCTGTTTCTTGTACTGATTGCAGATCTCCACCGAAATCCATACAATCGAAGCATCATCACCATCCCGGAGGTCTAATATCACATCATTGCTGCCATTTGTGGGACTCGAACCCACGACCACGTAGTCATGTAGTTTGCCCCAATCCACATTATTGGTCCTACTATTGATTCGTAATATAGATAGTCCATATGGTTTGATTTCGTTGCCCTAATAGTCCATAACTTTAACTTCGTCTGGTTAGAGTCGTTAGATCCCTATGAAAATACCATTGTACCCTTGTTGTTAGAAAAGCCCTAAATTCTCTACCCATTTATTTCGTTACGTCTTCGGTAAAACATTCTCGTCGTCTCCTCTTTTTTTACTAATCAAACCCTTCGTCGGAATTGAAATCGAATTGATGTTGTCAAAATCGAATCATGTTGTTTGAGAGAGTCGACAAGGTTAAACTATCCGACGAAATATAGGCTTCGAAGAATCTTACTATTTTGCTAATGTCTTTGTTGTTTTAACTGCTAAAAAGGTCGTCATTCAATATCAATCCCTATTAAATGATGACGTTAATGGTCCCCTGGGGAGACTGTCTCATTAGAGCAAATTAGGCATGATCCTCTTCAAATTCTGGTGGGTGTTTTTTTTTTTTTTTTTCTGGAGATATTATAGTTGTAAATCATATGGACAATGTTCTTAGTATTTTTCATTATTCAAGGGAAGAAATATGTTCCAATGGAAATGTTAAGGCTCCAACAAAAATAAGACAATGATGTGTGGGTTTATTTAAAGAAATAATATGTTTTCTTGTTGTTATTGTTTGTAACGTTTGTGTCAAAACAATGTGCTCCAATTTGTGTGGTAATGTATTTTGTGATGAATTATGTTATCCAGTTAATGATGGTAAAGTATTAAAAACTATTTCAAATAGCCACATTCGATGGGTGTTTTAACATAAGGGGTGATTTGTGATCGGTGGTTAGTGGTGATTGGTTCATATTGTTGATGTTTCCTCTGAAAGTGCATTACCTTTGTTGTCCCTGAAAGTACATTACGTTTGATAACTGCCCCTAAAAATGCATTATATATTGCGATGGTGGTTATTAATGTACATTGCCTAAATAATCTCTTAAATTAAAAAAAAAAAAAAAAAAAAAAAAAAAAAAAAAAGATGTTACAATTATGTTCCTTATAAAGGTGGGGTAAGTAGAAAATCGACATATTTACAAAAATATCAGCCAAATGATTAAATTTAATAGCCTAGAAATTAATTGTACAATGGAAGCAAACCATAAGGACTAACCACGTTACAAAATCAATAATAAATAAAATAAATTATTATATATGATTAACGCATTGACGGTCAATTAATCGTTCGGCGGTCTTGAACCGATTATGATCAGGGTGTTTGACGGAAATTAGTCGAAATCAGTCAAACTCGGGTTTAGTGGTCCTTTACGGCCATTGGTGGTCACAGGCAAGAAATATTTTAAAAATTCAAAATTTTTAATTTTCAAATACTACACCAAAATTTTAAGTTTTTAAAATTTTTAGTTTTCAAATTTTAATATATTATACTAAAATTTTAAAATTTAAAATTTTCAAATAATTATATTTTTAGGATATATTATTTTTTTAATAACTTTTTAAATAATTTAGGATCCTCAATTAATTGTCTCCTAGTCCGATTAATCGTTTAACGTCATTCGACCGCAGAGCTACTGATAAAACGATTTTCACAACCTTGATGATCACTCTAAATTATATTATCAAAAATTTACTCTAAATTATATTATCACAAATTTATAAATAAAATAAATTATTATATATGATTATTTAAATTACACTAAATTATATTATCAAAGAGTTATAATCAAACTAAATTATTATATATAACTAATTATCATATTATAATACTATTGAAACAATCATTTTATTAAACAAAGTTTATATTTAGCATACAATTAGCATTCCAATATTATATATGGTAGTGGTGTGATTTTTTAAAATTTTGTAATATATATATATATATATATATATATATATATATATATATATATATATATATATATATATATATATATATATATATATTCGATTGTGTGTTTTATGTAAATATATATTATATCTTAAATTATTAAATATAATAACACAAATAATATCAATAATACAAATATATAATTATATTGAAAATAAACTAAAAATAAGCAAGTTAAAAGCTGAATGACCAATTATTTACTAAAGAAAATTTAAGATTATATTTGACACTAATGAATTGTGTATTATATTTAATGTTATTTGCCAACATTAATTTTAGTGTTAGTTTGATATGAGGTTTGAGGATTTTGATGTTAAATTTAACTAATATTCTAAATATCTAAAAATTATCTCCAAAATAACGTTTTCTAAAAAAATATTTTTTTCTATCAAATTGGATAATAAACCCAAAAATATATTTGTATTTTCAAAAATATTTTTGAATAAGTGTCCAAAAAAATCTACACATATAATGTTTAATGTCAAGAACAATTATATTTGTTTGTATTATTTATGTTATCTGAAAAAATAGTGCCATATGTTTAATTATAAAAATAAGCAGCCCATGGAGATCGTACAATGAGGATGTTGTGATGGTCATCTATATTACATTCATATATTGTTGGGCGGAATATCGAACATGACACTTAGGAAGTCACTAAGAATGATGTTGATCATCGAGAAATTGAAGGAAAAAAGATTAACATGGTTAGGGGCGGATTTAAAGCATGAAAAGAGGGGACACTGATAGCTTCATTTTATTATTTCTTTTCCTAGTTTATTTTTAGTTAATTCTATCACATTTTAGTTAATATCTATGCATATTTTCCCTTTTTGTTATTTTTCATATTTATTGGGTACTTTCTAGTCTTTTTAGCTTAATTGCAGGATTTGCCGAAAACTATTCGTCATTGGATGTATGGAAGGAGTGCGAGACTTTTGGAGGCTTGAGGTTTGCTTGTGGAATTAAACTGGTGCGATTGGGCTTGGTATCAACATGACCGAAGGAGCAAGTTGGGCTTAATTTTGGACGAAGGATTATGATGTGAAGAAAATTGAGTTATGAAAGACCAAGGAAGCAATGGGCCATCTTGGAAGAGTTTACAAGCCATATTTTAGGCTATCAAAAACCTTGAAATTGGGTTGGATCAAGATTTTAAGCATTGGAGAAAGAGGTCCATTTAATGATTGACCAAATTGGTCCATTCAGCACTCACACACGGTCCGTGTGTACTCGCCAGACGTCCGTGTGCAACATGCAGTGAAGAAACCGAGTTTTGTGTTTTGCCTCTATATTGGGATGGTTGGTGGTTCACTTTTGGGGGAATTTTCGATCCGCTTTTTTTTCACTTTTCTCTGGAGTTTGGAGCTTGAAGACCACCAAGAACATTGTGGAGAACATCATCTTTTCACTCTTAAATCTTGATACATGTTTGGTACAATCTATTTTCATTTTAGTTTCTTGAGTCTAGCCATGCTAGGCTAAACTTCTATTGGTTGACTTGAATGTAATTTCTTGAATGATTTGGTTATTTTGAAGAACTCCATGAACTTGTGTTGAGTATCTATGCTTATATTTTTTATGAAAACTTTCTTCATGTTTATATATCTCTAGTCATGAATATTGATATGTGAATGTTGTTTTTGTTGGTTGAATTCTTGACTATGTAATAGGTCTTCAATTTAACAAGCAACAATTAGTTTAAATGTTTGTTTTTATTTCATTTAGACTAAGAAAATATTTTATCCATAGTTGTAATGAAAGCAATAGATTACTCTTATGGATTTGGTGACTCTTAAAACCTAGATTTTTACAAAATTACATGCTTCATTAGTTTTGTGACTTTGATTTAGGAAATATGTTATGAGCTTCTTTAGTCATTTTAATACAAAAGAAGAGTTGAGTCAAGTTATGCTTATAAATTGATGTAGCCAAATTAGATTATAAACACAAGTATTGCACATTGGTATTCTCATAATTATTTAACCAAATGTTCAAGTAATGAAAGTCCAAAGTCAACCATCTTTATTTTATTGATTTTACATCAAACTTTGCTTTTGTTGAAGTGTGTTTTTAAATCTTAGTGTAATTCTAGTTTTCTTTTAAACATCTCCAAAGATCAAAATCCCCCAATTATATTTTATTTTAGTTTTTTGTAAAAAAAGATTTTCATAGAAATAACGAATTAAACCAATCTACATGGATTCGATATTTTTACCATTATACATTATTTTAATGTAAAAGATTTATGGTTATTTATTTTGTTGGCCTCAACAACCACCAAATTTTAGCACCATTGCGGGGGATTGGTTTGTATTTTAGTGTAAAAGATTTAGACATGTTTCCAAAAGAGGTGTTTGTCAACATTAACTTATTTTACAATTTAAAGTGTTTTTTTAGAATTTCCTAGACCATCACTTCATAATTTTAAAATATGTATTTTCATAAAACTATCATAATATTGTGTCAATAATAGCATAATCAATGTCGGTAGTAGTGTAATCATAAGAAATATCATATCTTCAAGAGGAAACTAATTGTTGAATTTTTACTATTCATTAAACGAATAATATTCATCATCTGTCTAAAAGACATTAAATTTTGTAAACAAAATTATTTGTACTCATTTTTGTAAATTTTTTTAATGAGCTGTCATTTATATAAATTTTGTGTAACAACGTCCATTTATATTAATTTATTTAAACACATTGTTTATGTATATTTTAAAACACAAACCATTTACTTTTTATGAAAAGAGTAGAAAATGATTGGTATTGTTGATTTTGGATAATGATGTTAATTTGACATATAAAACTTACAATGTTGAATAAAAATAAATGTTTCAAAATATATGTTAAAATATTATGTTTATCACACTTTTCACATTAATTATATATTAACTATCAATCATATAATTAAATAATTATTTATTTTATTATATATATTTTTTACCAACCTTGGTTTTCACGGGTTATAACTAATGTTTTAAAAAGCTCATCACGGCTCCGTCATGGCTCCAAAACTTGTACTTGCCGTCAAGCTTTGATAAAATGCCGCATTAAATCATATATGTATATAAAAATGAATAATAATAGAAAATACATGTAAAACTATTAATTATATACAAAATTTACCGCCTTAAGTCACGTTTTATAAATGACATGATTCGTCACAACTCAAAAAACAAGTCACATCTTACGTTATTTGAAACATTGGTTATAACCTAATGTCTAATAGCATATACTTTTGTCAAATATATCATATTTTAAGCTTTTGTATTATATATTTCTCATATTATATATATATATATATATATATATATATATATATATATATATATATATATATATATATATATATATATATATATGTATGTATGTATATATATATAACTTTTTGATAGATTTTAGTAAAAAAAAATACATATTTTTTGAAATTTATAAATTCTTTTGAATTTCATTTTTTTTTCTTGATATTCCGGAATAGTTTTTTTTTTCACAAAAATACTTATTACATGGCATAAAATGAGTCTAAAATAACCTATTTTAAATAAAAATTTTAATTTCCCACAATAGAAAACATGATCATTTCAAATATTTATTTATTTTTTTTGTAAGGTCCTTATGTAAAATGATATAATGATCAAATCTACCTCTTTAATAAATAAACCATTTTTGCCACGTGGCGTCTTACTCACCCAAAAAATTTCAAAGTGAACTTCAGAATTTGCCCTCTCCTTATCTCTACATTCTGTTTTCCTGCTACTTCTTGTCATTCAGGAACGATAAATCAGGGTGCTCCTCACCGAAAATCTCAAATAAATTAACATTATTAAGGTAATCCATTCCAAATTTATCGAAAATCAAATCACCCAAACTCTATTATTTACACTCAATTTTTACGTTTATAGAAACCTAATCCCAATCTATCTTTTTCATTTTTCAAAACCATGATCGCACATAATCAGGGACAGAAATGCAAGAAATCACACACATATCTTCTTTCTCTTTCTCTCGATCTCTCGAACACTTGGATAGGAAGTTCTTCATCTTCGTCTTACTCCGGAGCTTTTTATTCAAAGCCTAATTAACCGAAGCAGGTGCTTATGAGACATCGATCACCTTCAATTCAATTAACGTATGATTCTCATTTGATTTCTACCAACTTTCATCGATCATAAACTATTAGAAAATAGTGGATTTTTATATCCATGGTGTTTAATTCATTACACAGCACTCGGTTCAATTGGGATTGTTTCTTCCAAGAAGAGAAAAGTAAAATTTCTTGAGTCCATTAGTGGCATTGTCAAACCATCAATGTATTAATCTTTCTTCTGTTACGATTTTGATTCCTCATTTTGATTTTTCGTGGTGTTCATGATCTTAAAGTATGTCTTTTCTTTGGTTATATTCATTTTTTTTTCGAAAAACTTCAACTCAAACCACCTGATTTTTGTAGAGTTTTCACTTTTGTTGCTGAAATTTTAAGGAATTTTGATCAGGTTCGTAGCATATTGTTTTTTACTGAAAGTTGTTTCTGACTCGGTCCTCTTTTTTTTTTTTTTACCATATAGGTCATGACATAGATCACGGTGTTTAGTCTTTTGTTAATGGAGTTGTTTGTTTGATGATGTCTGACAGGTGTCTAATGCACGTTCCAAGAGGATCACGATGTTATGGAAAAGGGGTTAAAGCATAAACTTACATCCTTTTGGTCTTATTTTTGGTTTGAGTTTTTGGATATTATGTTTTGGGATTTCCTATAATTGAGGATCAATGTTTGGGTTTCATGTCTCAATATGAGATAATGTTAAACCCATCATCATCGTTTGGTATAAATTTCCTTTATAATGTCATATAAAAGAGTTCTATTGAGTTTATGTTCGATCAAATGTAGCAAGTTTTACATGTAGGTCATCATTGCAGATGGAATGGCAGGGTATGCTATGTATCACTCAGACAAGTCAAAATTGCTATAGGTATGGATGTTTCTTTTTCAAGATTTGATCACACAACTTGATTTATTTGCAAATCAACTCCCATATAATCACGTTGTCTCATGATTATTTTGAAAAATATGAAGTAGGTGGGAGGGAAGACCCACCATCTAGCTTCCCGTTCAAAATGGGTTTATGTTAAATCTTTGTATTTAGAAGGAATCATCTAAGTGGGTGGGTGTGGGTGTGATTAGAATGAAACCTTTTTTCTTTCTAATTTTTCGCATTACAATATAATACTTTACAAGTGTTTTTGCCAAAATAAGTGCTACTGAGGTGTTACACTGTTGTTGATAATCATATGCAAGAATATCATAACATCATAGAAACAATATCATAACATCACAGAAAGAAGAAAAAGGGTTAGAAAGTTCTATCCCAATAAAATTTCATAATGAATGTGATCATATCTTATTTTCTCATTGCTGTGACTTTTCTTGAAATAATATTTAGCCTAATTACTTAGCAGGTTTGCCGGTGCATGTAGGATGCTTCTACACCAAAACTAAGTTATCAAGTATGAACTTGCTTTTCATTCTATAATTTATGTGTTGTTTTTTGTTTTGGAAACAAACATAAACTAAGGGAAGGTCAAAGTGTGATAATATAAAGTATACATCATTAGAACGTCTCAAAATTCAAGCCTAGAGCGAATACACAAATGATTATTTGAAGTTAGTAAACATGTAATTGTAATATTGAACTTTGTGTTTGTGGTGAATGAAATGTAAGGTGCTTACGTAGGTGATAAGAAAATTGCTATTTGTGTGTATTCAAGTAATGTTGAATATTATCTAATTAAAAAATGATGCAAATTGTATATTGTCTAAATAAAACTTATACTTTATTCGTTTAATAAAATTTTATAAACCTAGTAAATCTTTAATTCATTTTTTTTGTTAATCTCCTTATATATAATGATATAAATGATCCGATTTGATTCTGATATGATATATAATTATTTCAACTAATAATTGGAATATTTCAAAGTGATTAGTTGTGTACTAAATGATATAATGCTCAAGTAAATCTTTAATTCGTAGTATTTTTTTTGTTAATCTCCTTATATAAAATAAAAGGAAATAATATGATCCGATTTGATTCGGATATGATATATAATTCTTTCAACTAATAATTGGAATATTTCAAAGTGATTAGTTGTGTACTCTATAATACGCAGAAGCACGTGGAAGTGTGTCATCCGATTAGGATGAAGAAATTCACATGACATCTGCGTGTACTAAAATCCAATCCGAAATCTAACAAAATTTCAACAAATTCAACAACAATTACATATTTTCTCATTTTCTCAAACCCTCAAACTACAAATAAAATACATGTCGATCGGATCGGTGCCACCAAAGCAACGGAAACAACAAGAACACGTCAGGGTCCCACTCCCACCCCTCATACCACTTCCTCCACCTTCAGATCAACACTCATTCCAGTTCGTTTAAATTCTCTGCGTTTTGCCTACATTCGATCCTGTTCATTACAAGCATTGCTTTCACAACTTATAAACCGTGTTGATTTCTCGAAATTTTGTAACTGAAGATGCAAGCTCTAAGCGTCAGTGTCAATGGTTTCCATGTCCAAAATCGTAGCAGTAGGGTTTCGTCGGGTTCGTGTCAATTCATGAACAGAAAAAGCACTGTGCGCATGATTGGGAACGGGAGAGATTCTGATTTTGTCTCGCGACTCGGCTCCGGTCATATGCGACGCATGGAGCTTGGTAGCGCCGGCGCCGGAAGTGTGTTCCGCTCCTCTACAAAGTCCAGATCAGTCAAAGCTCAAGCTTCCGGTTTGTTTCATTGGATTATGCTCTCTATTTACACTTCATAATTCGATCTAATTTTGCGCACAACTATTCTGTGTATTGATGTTTGACCTAATGTCGTTTGATTCTTCTGTGATTCAATTAGTTCGGTTAACTTGTTCAATGTTGTTTGAGATTTTGAATGTTGTAATCAACGTGTGTATTCTGGCTATGATCTACTAGTGAAAACCATTAGACATTCAATTTAGAATCACCATTTTTTAACACAAATGCTCAATTTCAGATGGAGATATTACTCCTCTGAAGATCCAATCAAAGTCTTCTGGATCAGTTTTGCCTTATGTTGGTATTGCAAGTCTGGGAGCAATACTGTTCGGATATCATCTAGGGTACATCACATAATTCTACATATCATAAAACTCCTACTGTTCTATAATACAATTCTCATCCAATTCCCAATCTGTTTCTGCTTCAGTGTTGTCAATGGTGCACTTGAGTATCTTGCCAAGGATCTTGGTATTGCTGAAAACACAGTCCTACAAGGTAAATTCCACTGAAATTATGAGATAATACTTGATATTGATTTACATTTTGGTTCATTTCAATGGTTCCTCTGCTCCACATTGATACAGGATGGATTGTTAGCTCAACCCTCGCTGGTGCCACAGTTGGTTCATTTACAGGAGGATCTTTAGCTGACCAATTCGGAAGAACAAAAACTTTTCTACTTGATGCAATTCCACTTGCAGTTGGAGCATTTCTTTGGTTTGATATGACATTCTCCCATCTTTTAGCTATCACAATTGTGGTTATGCTTTTGTATCTATAAATCTTATTAATATAATCATCCGAATCTCCAGTGCCACAGCTACAAATGTACAAACTATGATCATAGGCCGCTTGCTTGCTGGCATTGGAATCGGCATATCATCTGCTATTGTCCCTCTCTACATATCCGAGGTAAAAACAAGATTCTACATTTTTATTCAAAAACTTTACATTTCTCACATTAAACATATATTTTTTTTAGATATCACCAACCGAAATCCGTGGCACACTTGGGTCTATCAACCAGCTATTCATTTGCATTGGAATCCTTGCAGCTTTGGTAGCTGGACTACCTTTAGCCGGAAACCCTCTATGGTGATTTAATGTTTCCCACTATTTTCAAAACACAGTACAATCTGTTATGTTCTGTTCTGTCTTGTCCTGTCAGTACTGATTCTATGTTTGTTTTCCAGGTGGAGAACAATGTTTGGTATTGCAGTGATCCCATCAGTTCTATTGGCAATTGGAATGGCATTTTCTCCAGAATCCCCTCGGTGGCTTGTTCAGCATGGGAAAATCTCGGATGCTGAAAAAGCAATAAAGACATTATACGGTGAGGGGAGGGTCACGGAAGTTATGGCGGACTTGAGTGCATCCAATCAAGGCTCAGAAGAACAGGATGCTGGTTGGTTTGACCTTTTCAGTTCCCGCTATTTCAAAGGTGAAATCAAATCACTACATATAAGTATATAATAGCAACATGTTATTTAATCATTATTATAAAACACTTAACGTTTTTATTTTGATTTTTTTTATGGTAGTTGTGAGTGTTGGTGCAGCACTTTTCTTGTTCCAACAATTGGCGGGAATAAATGCGGTCGTGTATTATTCCACTTCTGTCTTCCGTACAGCTGGCGTTGCATCTGACGTGGCAGCAAGTGCTGCTGTTGGAGCTGCGAATGTTTTTGGTTTGATTATTGTTTTTTGGTTTTTTAATTTGGAGATGGAAAATGGTAAAAATTTTTGTTTTTTTTCTAATGCATGGAAGTTGGTTTTATTTCAAGGCACAATGATTGCGTCTTCTTTGATGGATAAACAAGGGAGGAAAAGCCTTCTCATCACAAGCTTTTCTGGAATGGTATGCACATGATTTAAATTGGTAAAAAAAAAAAAGATGGTGAATTTTGTTAAATATCATTTTTGTAATTATATAAAGTTCAAAAATATTTGATACACATGTTTTGTCTGCAAGGCTATTTCCATGATGCTGCTCTCATTATCCTTCACTTGGAAAGTTTTAGCACCATATTCCGGACCACTTGCTGTCATCGGAACTATTTTGTAAGTCAAAATTTTTTAAAAAAAATTATATAAACTTATTCATATAATTAATTACAACATATTAATTATTACTTCTTCAGGTATGTGCTATCATTTTCACTTGGTGCTGGACCTGTTCCTGCTCTACTATTACCAGAGATATTTGCCTCCAGAATTAGAGCAAAAGCAGTTGCCTTATCACTTGGAATGCATTGGGTAAGTTTATTTTATGTTCAATCTTTTTTTTAAAAAATGATTGTTTTTACTAACAAATGGTGATTTTTTTTTAACGAGCAGATATCAAACTTTGTAATCGGGTTGTATTTCTTGAGTGTGGTGACTAAATTTGGGATAAGCAAAGTGTACCTGGGATTTGCATCCATCTGTGTTCTTGCAGTTATGTACATAGCTGCCAATGTTGTTGAAACAAAGGGGAGATCTTTGGAAGATATTGAACGTGAACTTAGCCCAGCTATATAATATATATAGATATAGATATAGCTCACTATATCTATATGCACATTTTTAGGTTTCATCTTCATATTAATAATAAGCTAGTTTCTGCAATCTGCCCACATTGTAAATTTTCTGATACTATGGGCACTTTTTTGACACATTTGACTTTTGGGGTTTCAGTGTTTTTCGATATATCAAAGTAAAAATTTGATGAATGTTGTGATATTTGCTTCTAGATTGTAAGGGTAAAACGTTCATATAGATATGTAGGGCAGTTTTTTCCACTTAATACATTCAGAAGAGAAAACACATTACACAATGATCCTAAGAATCTTCATCTCTGGACTACATGTTGGATTTCCTTTCCCATCTTTCTTTGGTGTCAAGCCTACAAATTAATATGCAAAATTAGTAAAACTAAAAAGCATTTATGAGGTAAAATTAAAAAAAAAATGATAATAGCTTACCCCCAGTGTAACTTATGTGGTTTCTTTGATGGTATTTGTGGTTTTGACAATGAAGAAACATCTAATGTGGTAGAAGTAGAACTGCTTGTATCTTCAGCTGTTATACATGGGATTTTGGTTGCTGCAAATTCATCAACATGGCTATCCTTCTCTTCTAATCTGTTTGGCCTAGATGCCTTCCCTGAAGAACCATGATTCATCACCTTACAGTGAAAAATAAATAAATAAAACATAGTTTTAATGGAAGCTGTCGAACGAACCTTGTGATTTCTTTTTGACTTTGGATTTTTCTTTTATCTGTAATCGCCTCTTGTGCAGTTCCTATCGATGAAAGGATCACAATCAAACAGATCATAGTCAGTTCCAGATCCTATTATTATGAATTGGAATTCCAAATTAGATTCCGACATGGTGATGCAAATAGAACTTTGGATTCCTAAATCGAAGAGCATAGAAGAAGCAAATCAGATATCAGAATAAATCCGATGTAGCTACTGTTTGTAGATAATCGGAGGAATCGACGAATCATCACAGACGCAATATCATAATTTTGATAAAAAAAAAAAAAAAAAGTTGAATCATGGAACCTGGAACTTGGAAAGGCGAGCTTGGGCAACAGCAGATGAGGGCTTGAATTTAGGGTTCAGACACGCAGCTGATGCGATTGCTGCTTCTCTCCTTTCGTCTTCCTCCATTCTCGTTTCAAGGGTGTTTTGTATGAGTTTTCTACCGAAACACCGTTAGTAAACAACAGGGGCATTTTAATGGCACACCTAAAAACTTATAACAACCCAATTAATATATAAATTTACATATACCTCCCCTGAGATATATCAAACTTTTAACTTAAGCCTTTATTTTTAATATTTATTATTAAACCTTACAATTAATATATAAATTATTTTTTGCAATCTTAAAAGTTATGCATTTTCCAACAACTTTTATTTAATTAAACTTATATTATAATAAAATATTTTGTATTATTTAATAAAGTTTTAATTACAATGTTCTTTAATATTTGTACTTTTAAATTCATACTTATTCACCAAAAATGTAACGATAAACAAACCGTATATCCAAACGTTCTAAATTGTTGCATTCTAAATAGTTTGACAAAAATTCATTAATTTTTGTTGGAACAGTGTAATTTTATTTAAAAATTAATGAAGAGTTAAAAAGGCTCGTAACAATAAAATA
This sequence comes from Lactuca saligna, assembly GCF_052625555.1. Lineage (NCBI taxonomy): Eukaryota > Viridiplantae > Streptophyta > Magnoliopsida > Asterales > Asteraceae > Lactuca > Lactuca saligna. The sequence goes on from NC_136418.1 coordinate 143,719,281, forward strand.
GAAGATAAAATTGAGTTTTAAAACCAATAAACCAAAACACAACTTAGTTTTCCTACATCTATTAGAAATTTATTAAAACGATCTATCAACCATCTCATCAAAACTGATGAATTTCCTAGGTATAACCGTTCCAAAAATAATAAAAATTTTAAAATTTCAAATACAAAAAAAAAAAAAAAAAGTCATCAAAACAGTCTATAACACATTTCGTTGCCTTCCAATCAACCTAATGAATCCAACCACATAACAACTAGTGTTTGAATAGTATGCGAGTCAGGAAAGAATCTAAATATGATATATATTTTAAATTTACAGTACAACTTCTAGCTTTACAAAACAAAAGTTTTCAGTGCGGTGTGGCCTCAATCCGATATATATTTTTAATTTTTGTATTTTTTTAATTTAATGTTATTACTAATATGTAACTATAAGAGGAAACAAACCCAACATATATCCAAATGTTTATAAATATTGATAAAAACTCATTTATTTTCTATTTATTTAATAAATAAACAAATCTAAATATGATAATTTGTTCATTTAAATAAGCAAAAGAAAACGATATATATATATATATATATATATATATATATATATATATATATATATATATATATATATATATATATTCAAAATTATTATTTTTTATAATTACCATATCCGAATACTATTGAAATATTTCTTCTATATACAGAAACTTCGCTATGCATTATAATAATATAATTATGTTTGTCGATTGTTTCTCATATCATATACAATTTGTGTGGGGGTATATAATAATAATAATAATAATAAGAATAATAAAGATGCAAGAGTAATTTTTTAGATAAAAATATTAAGAATCGAATATAAATGTAAATAAGAGGACTAAATATGTAATATTTCAAAAAGTGTTTACCGTTAGTTATATAGTTAAGGACTTAAGGTGCATCTAAAATAGAAATTTAGTTATTAATAAGGAAAATGAAAATTGAAAAAAATCAATCATGTCATTATGTTAAATAGTCATGTAGGCGGTTTTGACTTTATGAATGTGGTTTTAGGTGCCAATAACAACTAAGAAACAATATCTTTTATATATATATATATATATATATATATATATATATATATATATATATATATATATATATATATATATATATATATATATATATATATATATATAATGGTTAACTAAAACTTTGGACTTTATAACCATGTTTTTTTATATATTTGACAATTAATCTTGTTTGACCTGTTCAAAATAGGATAATATGACTGGTAATTATAGATAATATTACATTATTATGAACAAACCAAACTTCCTTACCTGTTTTAGTAATATCGGGTTTTTTTATGTTAAATGCGAGTAACCATAAGATCCAATGATGTGACAAAGAATTAGGTTATTGAGTCTTGGTGTTAGGTCCGGAGTAGGTGTCATAAGCGGGTTCCTGACTATTATAAATCTAGTTAATGGAGAAAAAAATGTTAGAACTGTATTAGGGATTGTGCCTGAAAGCATGCTCCGACAGTCAAGTTAGATCGATTTGTATGGGAGATGGTTTCTCCTTGATGGAGAGCCATTTTTATGGGAAGAGTGTATGTATACAGTGGAGGCTCATGTTTGAGAATGAGAGATCCTCCTCATGGAGGATGAGGTGTTCTATTTATAGATCTAGTTAATGGACAATTAGGTTATGCTTGGGCCGGACCAGTTCAGGTTCAACCAGTTGTGGGCTAGGTTTTGCTGCCAAACCTCTAAAGTGCATACAACCTAGCCATTTAAGTGCATACAACCTAACTCCTAACTAGTTGATCCTAAAATGGGATGGCCCAATCCATGACCATCTCCTCATACACATCGATCTAACTTGATCGTTGAATCTAGCCTATTCCCTGGTTATAGTCCCTAAGGCAGTCTAATGGTTTTGCTATCTGATGGCAGCTGGGAAGCAAGTTCAGAGCCTACTAACGATGCTTACTTCATATCTATAATCCATATCTTACACCAACACCAAATGGCACAATTTTATGTCACATTAGTGTGTCTTATGACTACTGCACTTAGTAATGAATTTGGAAAGACGAGCTTGGGCAACAACAGAGGTGGGCTTAAATTTAGGTTTCAGACACGCAACTAATGTGATTGCTACTTCTCTCCTCTCGTCTTCCTCCATTCTCGTTTCAAGGTTTAATCTTAATCTAATAAGCATGTTTTGTATGAGTTTTCTACCGAAACATGATTAGTACCAACAACATCCCCGATGTTAGCAAATTACTGAAAATGTCATTTTGGGGTAAAGTTGCACATTTGGTCCCTATCTTTTGTTTTGTACTCGGACTGCAACATCCTGAAAATTTCAACAAATTTAAATTTTTCAAAACAATCCTTTTGATAATAAAATGTTTACAATATAACGCTCTCAAACATTATTTGAAAATCAGAGTTTTCCAAGATCCAATTTGTTGTAAAACCAAGGATGTGTACAATCAGACCTTCGCCTTGCCATTTTGATCATCTGAAGAACCTGAAACCATAAACAAAACTATAAGTACAAAGCTTAGTGAGTTTCCCCCAAAATATCACCACACAACAGATAACATAGACCAACAAACAAACAACATGCATATAGAGTCTGTAGTATGACCGAACCGCCCCCACCGAGCATGCAATCTATTTGGTCCAATCTCAGAACTTTCATCATGTCTGGTCCGCTCTCCCGGGCCTTCAGCCTATCTGGACCGTTCTTCGGGCCTTCGGCCTAACTAATGTGCCCTAATGGTCCTGCAGTCTATTCGGTCCACCCTTGGGTCTATTGGTCTTCAGCACAAAGCAAGACCGCCTCAACCCAACCAAACACAATATGTCGACATATAAACAATCATGATCAAGCAGACACATAATACACGTAACAACAATCATACAAATCACTACTACCTACTAATCCTTTCACCACATATAGTCCCGCTACCATCTAACCCCCATAGAATGTGTAACCATAACTAACCATAGGTGAGATAGCCACCCGAACAGATAGTCCTACTCTAGAGCCACAACCAAAGAAGGAACAGGCAAGAGAGCCTAGACCAAGAGTTCTTAGGCTATCCTATGTAACCACTGACAGTCCCTAAGGGCACTCCATAGATGATAACCAGCAAGCACATATAACATACAGTTTTATAGGTTATTACCACAAAGCAACAAACATAGATCTAACTGATCACTACAGCATATCAGGATACTATTACCTTGTCTGGAAATAGTTGATGTGTGATGAAATAAAATGATGAGAGATAGGTAATGATAATTAGGTGAGGATAGATAGGTGATGTAGGATAAAAGATACGAGATGTAGTCATCTACCAGAGTATAGATGGCGACCACAAACCATTATAGACAACCCCGTGGAAACACCAACAAGCTCATAACCTGTAGGTGATGAATTACGAATTCAGACGATGTTGTAACTACGTATTCATGCGATGATACTCTGACCCCTTACTACGAATTACGAGTTCAGGCGATGTTGTAACTACGTATTCATGCGATGATACCCTAACCCTTGTTGGGAACGTATTGAGGGAGTAATCCCTAAATCAATACTGTCTACGCGATGTAGGCGATGATACTTAGGGAGAGTCCTTAGGAACAAACATATAAGAAAAGGTGATGTTGAGAGATGAGAGGTAAATATGATGTAGGAGATGACCCTTAGGATAAATCCTTAGGGAAGGTACTTAGGAATAAAGAAGATAATGGGGATGGGTAATTGGGTTAATTGTTTGATGATTAAACATAATAATTATATTATTATGGGTTAAAAGCCCTATGTACTCACCAGGTTTCCCAACCTGACCCACTCAGTTTACTTATATCACAGGTGACGATGTGAAGTTACATTACACTGAGAGATTAAGGAGATATAGATCACTAGTGTAAATGAATGTAAGTTCTGTTTATGCTTATGTTTTTGTATTGACGATGACATCCCAATGTTTTAAAATGAATAAAAATACATTTCTTCGGAAATGCTTTGATAATGAAATTTTCATGTTTTTCTGGGAACAAATTCCGCAACGTTTTTATTGAAAGAGATACTCTGATTTTTATAAGGGTTTAGGTCATTTTTGGTCACATAACTTTTGGTTTTGTACTCATTTGGTCCCTTAACTCTTTTTAAGTTTTAAAAGGTCATCAAACTTTTAACTTTATGCTCATTTAGTCACTTAACTTTTGGTTTGGTCGCTTAACTTTTAGATTTGTGCTCATTTAGTCACCTAACTTTATGCTCATTTAGTCAGTTAACTTTTGGTTTGGTCGCTTAACTTTATGCTCATTTAGTCACTAAACTTTTGAAAAAATTTAAAAAATAGTGACTAAATGAGCATAATTTTAAAATTTAGGTGACTAAATGTGACCAACCTAAAAGTTAAGTGACCAAATGAGCACAAAGCCAAAAGTTTGATGACCTTTTAAAACTTAAAAAGAGTTAAGTGACCAAATGAGCAAAAAACCAAAAGTTAAATGATCAAAAATGACTTAAACCCTTTTTATAAAGCATAAACAAAATCGGTCTTTTCTGACCGTGAAAGTGGGGATGTCACATCAGGTGTTACAGTCAAAGTATAGGTGATGGTAGTTCAAGTAGGAAAGGGAATGTTGGGAAGAAAGTGCAAAGTGTGGGTGATGGTAGGCAAAGTGGAAGTCAAAGTACAAGTGATGGTATGCAATTTAGTGGTGTAGGTGATGGAAGTTCAAGAAGGAAAGGGAAGATAGGGAAGAATATTGCTTAAGTTGTGTATGTGTTGTCTTTGTTACGAACCAATTATGGTGTTATGATCTTTTGTATCTATTGTATCTATCATTATGTTATGAACAATTATGTTATGATTTTTTGGATCTATGTTATGAAACATTATGGTATAAACAAGTATGTTGCCTTGATGTATCTGTATTTTCTTCTATGGTATGAACAATTATCTTTTGAATTCCATGAGTAATTACACATTGATGCTATTAATTTATTGCCCTATATCTGTATTTTCAATTGGTATTTAATTCCATTCCATTTAATTCAATTCTATTCAATCATTCAATTCAATTATATTCAGTCATTCAATTCAATTCCATTCAATCATTCAATTCAATTCCATTTCAATAGACAGCCTTTCCAGCCGTTAGTTCCATTACAAACCACTCAATTCCATTCCATTATAAAAACAATCAAACCATTCTAATTGTCAATTCCATTCCAGTTTAATTCTATTGCACACCACTCAATTCCATTCCATTATAAAATAGTCAATTCCATTCCAAAAGTCAATTGTATTCCAACAGAAAGTCCATTCCAATAGTCAATTCCATTCTTACATTGCCATTCTATTACATTACTACCTTGATGAAACAAAGATGAGTACATTGACAACGTAACTTAATGCTTGTAAATTAAAATTGACACAAAAACCTAACTGAAGACTAATAACAACCTCAAGATCATATTCCACTACTAGAAAAACAGCCTTTTACGACGCTCATTGCGCGTCGTAAAAGGCTCAGACGACGCGCAAATGCGCGTCAAGGAAGGCCCTGTCATAAAGAGAGACGACGCGCATTTACGACGCTCATTTACGACACACAATTACGACGCGCGTTTATGACACGCAATGCGTATCAAGAAAGGCCCTGTCATAAAGGAAGATGACACGCATTCGCGTGTCGTAACCTTATGACGCGCGTGTTAATGACACACAATGCGTATCATTAAAACCCCTGTCAAGAAAGGCCATGTCATAAATGAAGATGACACACATTTTTGCGTATCGTAATCTTTATTTTTCTTTTAAAAAAAATTATTTATAGATTTACTATTTTTCAAATTAAATTTGCATTTCATGTCTCATAATAGAAAATAAAATACCATATACAAAAAATACAATCCATTACACAAAAGTTAATGTCATACAAAATACAAAATAAAATACAATAAATAAGAAAGATAATTCTTTGCACTAAAATGTCAAATACAAATAATCATTGCTAACTATATAACCTAGTACTACATTGCTATTAAAGAACATCATCATAACTCACTGAAGGTCTTGGAACAATGTTCTCATCATCAACTCTTACACCAACCTTGCTTTAGTAAATGACTTTCACGCAATCAATTTCAAACAATTATACAAATAATTATAGGAGGCATACAAGATATCGAAAAATTTATAAGATTATCCAACCAAAATAAAATAACATAAAAAAAAACATACCTGTTATATGGCAGTGGCAGCAGGATTTCTCCGGGTTGGCATTAAAGGTGGTCTTCCGGTGGTGGCTGGTGGTCACCGAAAAACAACACATCAGTAAAAAAAACAAATCAAAGAATCCTTACCTGTTCTGTGGGCAGTGGCCACTAGATTTTTGGGGTGTTCAACAGTGGTCCTCCGGTGGTGGCTTGTGGTCATCGGGGATATACTAGAACACATCAACAAACTTCAACAATTGTATACCAACAAGAAATTACTAACCGTAACTCTATATGGATGATTGCTTTTATGAGGATAAACCTCAGCACCAACAGAAAAGCACTCAACACATACATCAAAATCAGAGCAACAAGCACTCAACACAAAGAAGAGGACCTAACTTTAACTTCATGTAATTTTAGTTAATAATAGAAAAGAATCCTCTCCCTTTGTTACTTCCTTTTCCACAACCACTCCCTTTGTTTTTGCTTTTTCACCAACACCATAGTTCCCCCCTTTTCTTTCTTTCCACTTTTATCTGCAAACATTATTAAAATTAAATAATAATAATAATAATAATAATAATAATAATAATAATAATAATAATAATTACCAACCCTTTTGCTTTCTCACTAAATATTCAGAGGTTCAGGGTTTTCAGGGAAAAATGATAATGACCTTTATCTTTATCTAAATTCACTCGATTGAAATTCCCTTTATTCTTCTTACTTCGACTTGTGATACTTGCTAGAAAAGAAGAAGCAATCTCATTGGCTCCATAACTAATTGAACTCAAGATTCCACTAGATGATGATCTACCAAGTCCTTTAACATATAAAGGGGATAAAATCAATTTTTAAAAAGGATGACCCCTCTGGTTGATCTATCACCTCAGTCCACCTTATAGCCCATTGGTGTAAAACTTGCCTAACCTGCTGTTATGAGTCTAAAGCAATATTCAGTAGAAAACTCAAGATTCAAATGAATCGTATTATGCACCTAGCTAGCTTGTTTAGCTATACATATAATTAAACAACTTTAAAAAGGGTACATAATGAGTGAACATACTGCCAACTGGCTATTAATTTTAAAGAGTATTGCATGTGTCGTGTAGTGTTAATTTAAACAAGAAAGAAATCAAGTGAAACTCCATCATATATATATATATATATATATATATATATATATATATATATATATATATATATATAGAGAGAGAGAGAGAGAGAGAAAGAACCTGTTGTGCCTGAAGACAAGCATATTTCCAAAAATGCCCTTGCACAACAAGGTGGATTGCAACCATTACTGGATTCCAAAAATGCCCTTGCAGGACAACAACCTGTTGTGCCTGGAGACAAGCATATTTCCCTTGGACGCCCTTTGCAAGCCCAAACGGAGAACAGGTTGACAAGGGCAATATCGGAAGGAGGAGCTAACAAAAACCATGTGTTAAGAGTTAGAAACTAGACTTCACAATGAAGAAATAAATAAACAATGGTTTGAGAAAAATTTGACAAAAATAGACAAACCTGCCATATGCATATTGTGGAGAAATGATTTTGATTCCTCTTTAGTAAGTGATCCAACTAACCATGGTAAAACACATTCAGTTACTCTAAAAGGCATTACACATAAACTTTGGTATAAGAGCTCTCGTTGTCTTTTAGGAGTAAAATGCTTGTGTGCAAGTGGGAGAACCTGAAATTGAAATCACATAAGGGCGTTATGGTAAATAAAAGTCATAAAAAGAAAGACTAGTGATTCACTATTTCACTCATTCACCTGAAGTTCTTCAATTTGAAATGTTTCTCAATGATGGACATGATATGATCAGCACGTGAGCATAACTTTGAACAAAATTCAGATAAAGATGAATTTGCTCCATCTTTTTCTATGCTTTCAATCAAACATCTAAATTTTTCAAAGTCACTCTCTGCTTCTGTGTGTTCTTGGGCGAATGACAGCTCAGCATCTACAGTAGGGAATATAACTTTATCTTCTTCAATAATGCATTCAAAAGGATAAAATTAATATCAAAGTATCAATGTTTCAATATGCAAACTTGTCAAATTCACGTGATTGCTACAGAAGGGTACCTATGGAATATGCAAACTTCTGGAATAAATTGGCGTCTTTTATTAAACGCGGATATATCTGAAAAGTCTCCAGATAACTGTATCCTTCTAGCTGTTTCAGCTATATCAAGTAATTCTTTTATTATAGCTTCGTGCCAGTGTAATATTTCATCTACAGGGCGATCAGGTAGTGAATCTATGGAATCGTCAATTGACCTCAAGAAAGATTCTCGTTTTTTAGGTCTGGAAGATAAACATGGACAATAATGCCCTTCCTCACACTCTTCAGAGCTTTTTCGCTTTTTAAAACCATTTGCACCATCCATCCACATGAATATAATCTTAAATTAGTATAAGAAGTAATTTGTCAAATAGGAACGAGAAAATGAGTAAAAGATGAACATGGACAAAAATACCCTTGCTCACCTGTTGAAATAGCTTTTCTTATGGGATTACTTTGCATAAACAATTATGCATCTCATGGCGTTCTTCAGAAAATACAGAAGCTGAAAGCCATGGAAGAAACTCTGCCATCATGTTTATAGGAATGCTGCATAAAAATTGCCAAACTAACGAAGCTTGTTCCTCAAATGAAAATTTCTCAACGAGCAAGGGGAACACCTAAAATGAGAATTAACAATTTTTTTGTTTGAATATTGAGATAATAACATGATTCTTGGATAAACTTGTTAGACATTATTACCTGTTCTTCTTCTTTGGACATGTGTTGATTGATTGATGTTTGAAGGGCACCTGTCCAGGATGCTAATTCTCTTCTGAAGCTTTCTTCATTTTGCATGTCTGAATCCAGTAATGTGAACAGTTGATCAAAGATGACACTTTCGCCCTCGTGTTCAAGAGAATACATTCTAGCCATGTTCTTGACACGGTCGTCTAAGGCTGGAAAAATAACCTGAAAGTATGAAAGAAATAAACATGTTACAAATCTTATGCAGCATAGCACCATATCATTTTAGAATGAAGCCACTGATAAGAAAATTAGTAGGATTATTATGTGAAAGTGCAATTCTTCTGTAGTAGCTGGAATATCCCCTGAACACAATATTTCGAACATAACCAAGTTAACATACAAAAACCCTAACAACTTACACATCCATGAAATCAATAATAGATGTGCAAATCGCAAAAGCATAATCTTCCCTGAATTCATTGAATCTTCTAAGTTTCTATTCACTGATATTGCATTCTTGAGGTCAACAGAAGGCATCAAATTCGAATCTTGACTTGTGTTCATATGATGAATAAACATATAAGCAAACTCAAAGAAGACGATGATAAATGGAAGGAGAAGAGGGGTGATGGTTGAGTACACGAGTCCAAGAAAGTGTAATCGAGGCTCGGTTACAGGCCAAAGCAATGAACCAAGATCCATGGTTTCCTCTGTCTTCGCCGGGATGGTGACTGATTCAAGAACTCTTTTAGTTGCTGAAGCGCGGTTCCAGTTATGATGCTTCTGGGAAACACGTTGAGATGTAAAAAAAGATGAAAGAGATTAGAATGTCGCATACGAAGATACTTCCTCCATATGGAGCCTAAATAGAATTTGGATCAAAGAGATTAGAAGGTCGCATACAAATAGTATACAGCAAAGAATAATTTGATTTATTACCGATAGATCTTTGAGGAGGTGAAGTGTGAAGAAAGCTGTGGGGGCTAGGTTTCCTTTACGATTCTAGGGTTTGATGAATTGTGTTAATCGAACGATACATCCTAGGAGATAACTGCTTGCTCTTTCATGGGACTTTCTTTGAGAATTTTAACAAATAACGAGCATACACCGGTGTTCAACACTCTCAGGATTACGACTAAGCAATCCGATTGCAGACGCAGTGTTCTCCTGACCTTCTGGAGATTGAGAAATGAACGAGAAGAAAATGTAGAGAGAGAAAAAAAAGTCTGAGAACCATTTGAAGAAGTTAACGAATTCAGATGAGAAATTAGGGCTCCTATGAAGTTGTATCTCTTCCGTCGAGAACCCCTATGGGTTTGATCTGTTCAAAAGACGGGATTATATTGCGATTTTGTTGTGGGAAAAAAGAGGATTGGTGATGCTATTAGGGTTTTTTTTGGGTATCATAGTGAGAAAGATAGAGAGAGAAGAGAGATGGAAATAAGGCAGAGGGAAACAATGGCGGTCTTTCAAACTTTTGGGATTTTCGTTTCCCCCAGCTGCAAAAGAAAAGAACGCGCCTTTCATTAAAAAAATATAAAGTGACATTTCTAGACGACACCCATTTTTAAATAAGTGCCCTCCGTGTTTTTTTTTGTTCGACATTAATTTTAGGGTACGCATAAAAGCGTGTCCACTATCCTTCAAATTTTAGAAGAGATAACATTATTTTTAGGGCACACGCTTTTGCGTATCTTAAATCACCGCGTGTCATTGTTTGCGCGTCATTAAAGGGCTATTTTCTAGTAGTGTTCTGATGTTGAAGCCCGTCCATTGAGTTCTACAAACTAGGGGATATACTTTTTTTCAGTTTTTTCACCATTAAAGTTTCCCTCATCAACCCAATCTATAAAACCACATTTTGATCCCTACATTTTGAGTAATATGTTGTGTGTTAGAGATACGTGATATATGGATCTACTTAAGATGAAATTATCCTTACCTTCCCAGTACAACAATAGAAAAGTCTTCTAGGGGTTTTCTTGGTAATCGGTGTTCGTATTTGTAACCCCGTAAATTTTCAAACAAAGTTTTCAGTTTCAAGAAAGCATAATTCTCAGTATCACATTTCAAAACCACAGTTGTCAAATTGTCAAAAAACACAAAATCATAAATTGTTTAATAAAATCTAGGATCCTCAAAAACATAAACTCCATATCGTGTGTACAATTAAACCGACACCGACTCAGAACTCTTTCTAAGAAGTTCCCTCTAGGTACTCCCACTCAACACATACTCAAGGCAAATAACATATAACATCAATCAATAGCATACCCTAGACTAAGTCATCATGAATCATGAAACTCTAGCCCTAATTTCTGAAGTACCTAGCCTATCCTCTAGCATGCAACTCTAATATCTCATAATATAAGGAAATAATGGTATTCTGGGAAATCACCGTTCAGGCTCTAGCTAATTGTACACACTGCCCCGTCTTGTTTTCTCTTTAAAACTCTTACTCGTTTTAGAAAAATTATTTCTCTTTATAAATTTTTTCACAATTCCTTAGTTTGAGTCCAGACATACCCGAGAGTACATCTGAATCCTTCAAACCAAGGCTCTGATACCAACTTGTAACAACGTAAATTTTCAAACAAAATTTTCATTTTCAAGACCACATAATTATCAATATCATATTTCAAAACCATAATTGTCAAATTATAAAAAACACGAATACATAAATTGTTTAATAAAATCCAACATCCTCAAAAACATAAACTCCATCTCGTGTGTACAATCAAGCCGGCGCCTTCCCGTGATCCTGAGAAGTACCTGAAACACATAACACATAGCACGATAATCACAAAGCTTAATGAGTTCCCCAAAATACCAAACACATCACATTAGCCTCTCATGGCTATATCTCGATAGAGACCCTCCGGTCAATGTGTCTCAGTAGGAACCCTTCGGTCCCACAACTCGGGTTGGACCCTCCGGTCCTAACTCAATAAAGTTTGGGTTAATACACAACATAAATCACAAAGACATAAAACAGGATATCACAATTCTCAATATAAGCATACAAGACCTATCGGTTACACAATGATACCACTCATGGTAACCATAGTGAGAAGACGCACCTCGTAAGTAAGCAAGTAATCCTCGTAACCCTCGAACGGTCTAATCCTCGCCTACACGTCATAATCATCTCTAATTAACACTTATCACCTCAAACTAAGTAAGTTAAGCTAACCTTTTTCTCTAACCCTTGGGAAGGGTAAAAGACCATTTTACCCCTCCATGTCTCCAAACCATGTATTGACCAAACCCTAAAAGTCAACAAAAGTTAACACTCGAGTCAATAGTCCCTGTTGACCCAAATCGTCGAGTGCATCTATGTGACTCATCGAGTTCCCTCGTTTCCTTAGAAATGTCGTGAAAATCCAACTTAACTCATCGAGTTGTCTCATCAACTCGTTGAGTTACACATGTCCAGACTCGTCGGGGAAAACCCTAACCGACTCGTCGAGTCCGCTTATCGACACGCCGAGTTCCTTCAATCCATTTTCTCATTCAGACATTTTAAGGTGGAAATGATGTCTTACACTCTAGATCTAGTCTTCTAAGGCTCACTTATCACGTAAAGTTGCAAGCTTTACGTTCATGCATGCCATCTAGGGCTCAAAATGCCAAAACAAGCTCCATAAAGTGTTTCATGCATGGAGACTTTTCCAAAGCTTGATAAAGCTTTGATCTTTGGGCTCATGGGACCTCCTTTTGTCTAGATATGGAGTCTCAACTCCATGAAAAGCTCCAGCAACTCGAGAACCACAAGATAAGGGGACAAAGCTGTAAAACCCTCTAGAAAGAGATCTATCAAAAGAAATGCTCAAGGTGGTAGTTTTTACCTCCAAGCTGAAGCTAGCATAGAGAAACACTTGGGGGCTGTTTGTTTTTTGTTTGAAGATCTGTGCAACCACTTTTGTCTGCGCCGCGCAGACAACGCGCAGACATATGCCCTCGCAGATTGTTTGTTTTTTTGGAAGTGCGCAGATCAGAAAACGTCTGCGCGAGGTCTTCCTGGCGCAGACATGGGCCACTATCTTCAAAGGTCTTCAGACCTCATTTTAACCTAAAAAAAAAAAAAAACATGGCCACCGTGCAGTTTTTTTTTCTTTCATTTTTTTGTTAAAAATACATTTTTAATGTTTATAACATGAAATTAAGTTTAATAATTCAATTTATTTTAACGGCCCGCAGACGTTAAAAACAAACAGTCTTCTTATTGCAGATTGCAGACATTTGGTCCACCTCTTCTGCCGCAGAGGCTTGCAGATGTGGTCCGCAGACTGCAGACATTTTGACTTCAAAAAAACAAACATCACCTTGATCAACAAGCCTCTTCTCAACCCAAAGCTTGATGCTCTTCAATCTTCTTCCAGTTGTGCAGTAAAACACCCAAAGTTAGTTCCCTTCTATCTTTCACAAATGGATACACACGATTAGGGTTTTTCACAGAGGGTTAGAATGATAAGGGAGGTGGAAATGAGGGCTTAAGGCCCTTTAAATATGACACACACCATGAAAATTAGGGTTTTCTCACATAGCTCCTACTCGTCGAGTCAGGGTCCTCTGACTCGTTGAGTAAACTTTATAATCCTGTGGCCATTACACTCTCTACTCGGCGAGATGGTGCCCCCAACTCATCGAGTTTCCCTGCCAAAATGAAAGAATATTAATTAAATAATATACTCGGGGCTTGGGATGTTATAGTATTACACAAACTTGACCACACTTGTACGTTTTTGCCATTAGGGTTGATCGACACTTCACATAAGAGGAAATGAAAAAGATGGAGATTTGGCATATAAGAGAAGAGAGAGTCAGGGGCAGTTCTAATATGTTTATGAAATAAAAGGACGAAAATACCCCCTCATGTGCGAAGCACGTAGGGGGTCTTAATGTTTGGAGTTGCCAAAAAACTGACACAAGGACCAGGCGGGTAATAAAAAGAAAAGGTGAGGATGATACGAATGCAAAACAAAAGATAGGGACCAAACACACAACTTTACCCAACAACAGGGACGACTTTAGTACTTTGTTCTTTTTTTAATGGGTATTCACCAAAATTACCTTAGTTGGAGTAGTTTACCAAAACATCGTAAATCAAAGGAAAATATTTATCAAAAGGTAGTATGTTTAGATTTATTTACCGGTTACTCTTGTTTGTTAACAAAAAAATTTATCAAGTGCATCTGTTGATGTCACATATGCCAACACCCTCATAGCTGCAATACATTTATGTATTGGTGAAAAACATTATTTGCCTGTGTCATCACGTCTTTGTTGAAAATATCGGTCATTGGCTGTAACAGTTTCCACTATACTGAGAAATAATGGTTTTCGCATTCGGAATCTACCACAAAATTTTGCTTCACCATACGTTGGTTGTTAACAAAGTAGTCTTTCATTAAACGTGCCTCACTCTGCTCACGTTCCTGATCACAATACCTCCTTCTTGCTCTAGGATGATCTCTTACGCTCATGTTTGGCATGCTTATGAGTAACCCACTCATGATAACATCAAGTTGTCGATTCTGTTGAGCAACTCGTGCTTCTCATTCATCATATTCATTCACATTTAATGAACTAGACCCATCTGATGAGTTTGCAAAATGAGAAATTTTTTAAAGAGATTAGAAATGAAGAGTGAAATGAAGAATTAGAGGTGGATATGAAAATATGTAAGTGTTATACTCTATTAATATAGGAAGAATATTGATTTTTGTTTTTTTTCAAATTTTAAATAAGAGTAAATTACTGAAATCATCCCTGTGGTTTGGTCAAAATTGCACGTTTGGTTCCTAACTTTTTTTTGCACTCGGATCGTCCCTGTGGTTTGATTTTGTTGCGTTTTTCGATCCTATGGTTTGGTAAAAATTGCATGTTTGGTCCCTAACTTTATGTATGTAAGGGACGAAAAATGCAACAAAATCAAACCACAGGGACGAAAAACGCAACAAAATCAAACCATAGGGACGATCCCAGTGCAAAAAAAAGTTAGGGACCAAACGTGCAATTTTGACCAAACCACAAGGACGATTTTAGTAATTTACTCTTAAAATAGTTTATCTAGATAAAACCCAAGTATCCAATAAAAAGATGACACATCATAGAATCTTATACACATAAGATAATGGCGGATTGTCTAGATGATAAGATTATATTGACAACTTTGCATTCAATAAAGATGATAATGACAACTTTGTATTCAATAAATGCATATTGGAACTAAGTGGTGTCTCCGAAAGATGATAATAACAACTATGCATTCAGTAAAGTTGATAATGACAACTCTACATTCAATAAAATATATTAGAGATACATTAAAAGCATGAGATACAAATACATAATTAAAATATCTTACAAATACATTAAAAACATGAGATACAAATACAAAATAAAATATCTTACAAATACACTAAAAGCATACTGAAAATAAAACATACACTAAATTGCAATTAGTTTCCATAAAAATTAGATATTAGAAAACATTTCATGTTTTCTTCTTCAAATGACAAGTGCTCTTTTTGTAGGAGTGTGTTCAAATGCAAACTCTGCATCTTCACTAGCTCCTTTTCATATGTTTTTTGCTCCATTTGTTGATCCAACTCGAGTCTTTTTTTCATGGCTTCTACTTCACTATCTCTACTAAGACTCATTGCACGAAGTTCTGCAACAACTTCATAAGAAGACTTACCTTTTTCTTTTCTTTTAGCCGCATCTCTACCCGTTGGACGTTTAATTGTTGAACCAGTAATATTTGTCCCTTCTATGTTGGAGTGGACACAATACTCCCCTTCTTCAGTAGACCTTGATTTTTTTTTTTTGTGCTATCACCACTTTCTTCATAACCCACTTCATATTCAAGACGTGATCGTGTTGCATCATGATCTAGCTGTAAATCCCATTTTCGATGTTGACACATAACCTCATTAAAAACAATTGTGTCATTGAACTTGCTTCCACTTGTCTCATACAATTTATGAGATTCATTCTCAACATCTTTCATACTCATTCCACTTCTTCTTTTTCTATATGTTTCTCACCAAACACCAACCTATTTGCCAGCACTTTCATCAAGTCGTTTATAATGACTTTTCATTGAGCTATGTTCTTGTTACCAAGCTTTCCTGGATTTTCCGCATGATTTGCGTCATATAGCTCCTTCACTCGTGCCCATATTGGTGTTTTATTTTGGTTTTTTCCACGTCTCTCATCTTCACTAACGATACAATATGCTAACATTAAAAAGATATCTTCATTAGCATCCCATTTATCATCTATTGGATTTTTTCCGGTATTTTGTATTTTGTAAGGTTTGAACATTTTCAGTGATGGGAAATTAATTGGGATTTGCGAAAAAACTGTGAGGTTTCATAACTTTGAAAGTTTTGATAATCTTGAGAATCATCAAGATTTAAAACGAAATTTAGATTCATCTTATTAAAGAAATTAAAAGAGTTTAGAAATGAAAATTTGAGATGAGATATGAAATATATCAATATTATACTCTATTTATAGAGAGAAAAGAAATAAAAATTTTAGTATTTTTTTGTTTTTTTTATTGAGATAATATTAGATTTTTAGTAGATAATGATTTTTATCCTAAAATATATAAATATGGTGGAACATTTTTTTTATTCAATGTTAAAATGAAATAGTTATGATCTTTTGTGAGCTGGGTTGTTTTGTCGGCCTAATTCATCAAAATTAATTCATTTTCTTTTGATAAATCTTGGGTTCACCAAAAATCCTTGATGAGGGTAGTCTTAAGAGCCTTAGAAAAATTTCAAAATAAAAAAATTTATTTTTTTTTACAAAAGTGTAAAAGAATTCAAAGTTCATATAAGTTAAATAACAAAAAGTAAAAAGATTTGATTGTGAGTCAACTTCCTGTCTATCGCAATCCTCACGTCATTCTATATTTATCTTGGATAGTTGGATATGTCCACATCCTCTATGCAATTAACTAATCTTTGCCATTTTAAAACTTCTTTTTCAAGTGTAAATTTTTGTAGCCAAGAAACATATATAGATCTCTTTCAAAAACTCCAAGCATCCTTTTGTATTCATAACATTTTGCACTTGTTACATCACATTTATCTTAAAAATTATATTTCTAGTTGTACATTTTGTAAAAAGGCAGTATTTTTTTTTATGATAATTATTTGTTATATATACAAGACAATTACTAGTATATAGTAGCTAGTAGTAGTCTTCCATTTTTCTTCAAACTCATTACTCTAGGGATGTACTTGTACTTCATTCTTAATGACTTGTACAAGATGCTGCCGAAAGCCCAGACACATGGCCCTTGTCGATGATGATACGTCTTATTATTTATATCGCCATCTTTCCTTTGAGTCCGCACACATCTGACCAGCCAACCCACCCACCAACCCCCTTTCCTGCTTCAAGATTGTCCTTTTATTACTCTTGAAAAAAACCCATCGCCGGAGTTTAGTTTAACCCTCAGCCGCCGCCTACTTCACCGGTAGCAATTCCTCTACTTTACTCATGGATGACTACTTGGGTCTCTTCGTGAAGGAGACCAATCTGTACAATCAAATAGTGCTCGGTGGTTTACTGCCGGAAAAGCTGTGGACCCCGCTTCCACACTTCCTCCAAGGGTGGCTGCGTAACTACATTGCCGCCACTCTTATTTACTTCATCTCCGGCGTCCTCTGGTGCTCCTACATCTATCACATTAAGCGTAATGTTTTCGTACCCAAAGGTCAGATTTTTGTTTATAATCTAGCAATTAGCTGATAAAAAAGTTGCTTGTTTTTGTCTCCATTTGATAAATGTGAGTTCCAATTCCATCGGGCGTTTTACGATTATAAATTCAATCAGTAGTCGTATGCAGCACGTATAAAGATCGCTTAGTTTCTTCGTTGTTCTCTTCTGTTTTGCGATTTGAACCACATATCGATATTCATAGATGCTTGTAATTATCTAACTTTCGGTTTTGTTTTTTGGGTTTTGTGTGAACCGAATCTTTAGCTTATGATATAAGTAATAACGATTGATCCCGATATCGTTCTAGATTTTCAAGAACTTGATCCCCATTTGTTTCGGGATAAATATCTTGATCCCCATTTTGAATATTCGGATATGTTTTAGAATCTAGTATATGATTTACTATTCTACCCATACTTGAATGCGATTCACAGGTTGCTTTACATCATCCTCCAAAAGGAGCACATACTCTAATCTCTTTTCAGATTCAAATGTTATGAATGAAAATAAAAATTTCTAGTAGTGTTTTATGTTTATTGAAATCTTTATTGATTTACAGATGCGATTCCTTCAAGAAAAGCGATGCTTTTACAAATATATGTAGCAATGAAGGCGATGCCATGGTATTGTGTTCTTCCTACGATCTCTGAATACATGGTTGAAAATGGACGGACAAGATGCTTTTCAAGAATAAGTGACGTTGGATGGGCTTCATACGTTTGGAATTTTGGGCTTTATTTCTTAATTGTAGAATTTGGGATTTATTGGATGCATAGAGAGTTGCATGATATTAAGCCTCTTTACAAATATCTTCATGCAACTCATCATATCTACAATAAGCAAAATACACTTTCTCCATTTGCTGGTGAGTAACCTTGTCTACACCTTTCAACCACTAATACTTTATTTCAAACCATGAAAGTCTCATAAAGTTTTCTAAATTAACCGTTTTGACTTGATATTGAGACCTATTATAATTTATATCATGTCAAAAAGGTTAATTTGGGAAAAAAATGTCTGGGACTTTTGTGGTTTGGTTGGAAAAAATAAGGTGTAAGTGGTTAGTTAAACTACAAATTTGCCCAAAATATAATGGTTTTGTGAAATTAAAAACTTTAGAGTTTTTGTCATTTAGGTTTGTTAAACAAGAAACTTTGGGGTTCTTGTTGTAAATATAGGATTTGCTAAAAATCTTGATTTCTTTTTGGTAACAAAAAGGTTGATGATCTCCAAAGTTTTGAATTTTAAGGTTCTTGTTAATTAGGCATGTTGACCAAGAAAACTTTTGGGTTCTTGAAATTTAGGCATCTATTCAAGAAAGCTTTAGGGTTCTTGAGATTTAGGCATTTATTCAAGAAAACTTTAGGGTTCTTGAAATTTTGGCATTTGTTCAAGAAAACTTTTAGATTCTTGAAATTTAGGCATCTGTTCAAGAAAGCTTTAGGGTTCTTGAGATTTAGGCATGTATTCAAGAAAACTTTAGGGTTCTTGTCATTTAGGCATGTATTCATGAAAACTTTAGGGTTCTTGTCATTTAGGCATGTATTCAAGAAAACTTTAGGGTTCTTAAAATTTAAGCATGTTGAACAAGAAAACTTTAGGGTTCTTGTCATTTAGGCATGTTAAAGCATATAACTTGAGGGTGGTTGTCTTCTTGAAACTTAAGCATGTTAAACAAGAAAACATTAGAGTTCTTAGTAAGCATCATATAATTATCTAATTGGTGTGTATTTTTTTTTGTTCAGGATTGGCATTCCACCCAATAGATGGAATTCTGCAAGCATTACCACATGTAATTGCTCTATTTATAGTGCCTACACAT
This sequence comes from Lactuca saligna, assembly GCF_052625555.1. Classification (NCBI taxonomy): domain Eukaryota; kingdom Viridiplantae; phylum Streptophyta; class Magnoliopsida; order Asterales; family Asteraceae; genus Lactuca; species Lactuca saligna. The sequence goes on from NC_136418.1 coordinate 143,738,839, forward strand.
TTCACAACACACATTGTGCTTTTATTTCTGGAAGCTATATGGACAGCTAACATTCATGATTGCATTCATGGAAAAATTTGGCCAGTAATGGGGGCAGGATACCACACAATTCATCATACAACATATCGTCATAATTATGGGCATTACACAGTCTGGATGGATTCCATATTTGGTACCCTTCGTGATCCTTTGGAAGAAGAAGAAACCAAGAATATATGATTGCGACCAATTTCATTTGTAAATGTACGATTCCATGGTTTAAGTTAGATTAATTTGATCAATAGAACTGTTAGATATCTTCATGTGTATGTTGGACCAGATCCATGTATTTTATTTTCCTTTTTTTTGTGGTCAAGAATCATGATCCCCTTGTTTCTGCTAAGATTTTTGCTAAAAAAGAGGTGGTAGTGAATTGGTTTGTTGGCATTTTCTTCATGTTATTAGACTTGGTGTATTTTGTATCATTATATTCTTTAATTATTATATTGAGTTTTGTTTCATTATTCTTTGATTATTATATTTTTTCGACTATTGAATATCTTTTACCATATTATAGGGATTGACCATTGTATTTAATCCGAGGCAATTGAGAATGGGAAATTTGCGTGATGATACCATACAACATTTTTTTCACCACTCCACTCATTTCAAACAACCCTTGTTCACTATCCTTCTCGCTGTTTGGCCCACCATGAAAAGCCCTCCACCTCAGACTAATTACCAACCCAACAACCCTCACATTCTCGGCTCAAACAACCCTCCTCCATGCTACTTACCGACTTGAAATAGGACCAAAAACTCACGTAGACACATCTCCCTACACTCCTACTACATCTCAACATCCCTTCAACATTCCCTATATATCCCCATCATCAATGTCTTCTTACCACATCTCAACAACCCTTAAACACTCATAATCCATCCCCATTACTTATGTCTTCTTACTACAAACCCAAAATCTAATTCTTGGAGACAACCTTATCTCATGGTTGGCTAAACTAAAAATCACGTTGTCCATGTCCAATGCAGAAGCCGAATACTGCGGTGTAGCAAACTTCGTTGTTGAAGGGTGTTGCTATATAATTTACTCTTTAAACTACATGTCCCACATGGGGGCATTGAGAGAGAGAGAGAGAGAGAGAGAGAGAGAGAGAGAGAGAGAGAGAGAGAGAGAGAGAGAGAGAGAGAGAGAGAGAGAGAGAGAGAGTAGGCAACTGTATAGGACCTGATTTTTTTCATTATTTAAGAAATAAAAAATTATAATAAATATAAGGACATTTTTTTTTCTTGTTCGTCTTGGGCTTTTGAGAATATTTAATTTTTCAAGACCGATCATTGTCCCACTTTATCTGTCCACCCTGATTTATTGTGACAACGTTTTTGCTGTCTATCTATCTCGTAACTTGTCCAACATGAACGCGCAAAGCACATCAAAATGGATATACCCTTCATCAGAGAAAAGGTCACACTCGGTCACGTATGTGTTCTCTATGCACCATTGGATTTTCAACATGGCAACATCTTCGCAAAAGGTCCTATTGTGTAAACTTTTCTTCAACTTCAAATCCAACTTGAGTATCCAATCTCTTCCCGCACAATTTGGGGGGGGGGGGGGGGGGGGGGGGGGGGGCTATTTAGACATGAGAAATTAAAAATTCTCCTGCATTTTATTCTTACTATACTCCACATTGTTATCATTAGTTATTAATTATGATATACATTATTTCCCACAAATTGTGGGGGCCTATTTAGAGGTTTTATGGTAAAGACCGGTACAACCCTATAAATTTTACCATCTTTTAGGAAAATTTTCCATGCAATGTAACCCTTGAGTCTTTGTCCTTGTCAAGTAGATAAAAAAGAGATCCATAGATGCATACATACAGTCTGGAAGACCTTGCCTCATCAGCCAAATCAGCCACGTAGATGATGACATGTCAAGATTTTAATGGGACCTTTGTTGCATTTGGATAGATTTATCTCGCCACTCTGCATTTCGAGTTTTCGACTTCTAAACTCAGCTTCGAGGCAAGATTTTTGCTTCCATCACAATGTCAGCAAGGATGTTTCTCTCCCCCACCATGCTCTCAAATGCTTTGAGTTTCCCCAAAAAAATTCACTGCTTAAACCCTCAAAATCATCCCGATTCCCTTTCTGTTCCCATCCAAACCAATCCTGAAATCCCTGACACAAATAATGAATTTAAGCTAAATCCTCCGATTCCAGCTACAAAAACAGCTCCATGGATGAAAGGTCCTCTTGTTCTTGAACCCAATCAAGTTATTGACTATTCAAAACCTAAAACCAGGAAGAAGTCTTCTGATAACAAAAACGAAAAGGCCGAAAAATTATTGACCCATAAAGTTAGTGGCGGAAGAGGCAAGCACGCGATGAAGAAAATCTTGTACAGTATAGATATTCTTGAAGAAGAAAATCAAGAATTAGAGGATACCCAGAAAAATTTAGCACCAATCGAGTTTGAATTGTCATTGGGGAAGTTGGGCGAAGATAGCGACGGAGCAGATAAGAGATTGTTTCGCCGGAAACTGCCGTGGGAAAGGGTGGAAAGAATGGTGTTTAGGAGGACAAAAAGGGTGAAAGCGGTGACTGCAGCTGATATAACCCTTAATGATGAACTACTTGAGAGATTGAGAGACGAGGCTAGGAGGATGAGGAAGTGGGTGAATGTTAAGAAAGCAGGAGTAAACGATGGTGTTCTTGAACAAATTAGGTTAATTTGGAAAACCGATGAACTCGCTATGCTCAAATTCGATATGCCCTTGTGTCGAAACATGGATAGAGCACGCGAAATCGTCGAGGTTCGTAATGTTTCATAATCACATCTTGTAATTCTCTAGCAACATACAAATCAAACCCACAAATTTTCTTCATGGCAGATTAAAACGGGAGGCTTAGTGATATGGAGTAAAAAAGATACTCTTGTTATCTACAGAGGATGCAATTACAGAGAGATGCGATCTAGTTTCCATGGTGGAAAAGAGGAGACGAAGCCTGTACAAGGATCACTTTACGAAAGGGAAACTGATAGATTATTAGATGGTTTGGGCCCTCGCTTTATTGATTGGTGGATGCCAAAGCCATTGCCGATTGATGCAGATTTACTTCCTGAAATCGTTCATGGATATAAACCACCTTCAAGACTTTCTCTAATGAACGCTCCATCTAAACTCACAGACAACGAGTTAACCCACTTGAGGAAGCAAGCTTACCATTTTCCTACCCATTTTGTCCTCGGTATGTTCATCAATCTGTTCGATAATTTTATGTGTATTAAGTATTAACGATTCAAAGAGATAACAGGGGCGCCATTGTTAACTTTTTTACAGGAAGAAATCAAAACCTGCAAGGCTTAGCTTCCGCCATTTTAAAGCTATGGGAGAAATGTCACATTGCAAAGATCGCAGTGAAATGGGGAATTCCCAATACAAACAATGAACAGATGGCTTATGAACTGAAGGTAATATTCGTTTGACCAAAAAGTCAAAGGGAAATTTAGACGTTAAAGTGATAATTTGTTAACATGTGCAGGTTTTAACAGGTGGAGTCTTGTTACTACGTAATAAATTCTATATAATTCTTTACAGAGGCAAAGATTTCCTTTCTCCCACCATTGCAGACCTTGTTTCCAATAGAGAAATGGAAATCAGAAGTTTCCAACATCTAGAAGAAACCACACGTTCCAACATAAGTCAAACCTTTGACTATATTGATGAAACATTATCGGATCTTGCTCATGTTAGCACCATTGGTACATTAAAAGAATTCGAAATGATTCAATCAAAACACCATGGATTCAACTCCGGAATTAGTGATTCCGAAGTTGAAATCGAAGCTGAAAAGTTTAAGTTAGCAAAAGAAATCCGGAATCAAGAACACAAGTATTTCATCGTATGGATATTATACTCAAATTACTTTCACATTTCATTTTATTCGAAAAATGGATATTATAAAATTTATAATCAATTACTTTTTGTTTCATTTTGTAGCTCAAGATGAAGATAAACAAAGCATCAAAAGAGTTAATGAAATTATCCTCTGCATGCAAGACCACAGAGCCAAATGAGGATCAAGAGATTATGACTAGTGAAGAAAGAGAGTGTTACCGAAAGATGGGGTTGAAAATGGATAGCACATTAGTTCTTGGTAAATAACGAATATAAATAAGATATGAAGTTTTTGCTTTTTTTGGTGATTATGTTTATATTATTGATTAAAAAATGTTGTTTTTTTTAGGGCGACGTGGTGTGTTTGATGGAGTGATAGAAGGTATGCATCAACATTGGAAGCATAGGGAAATAGTGAAAGTGGTTACAATGCAAAGAGTGTTTTCAAGGGTGTTGTACACTTCACAATGTCTTGAAGTAGAAAGTGGTGGAATACTTGTTTCCATAGAGAAATTGAAACTTGGGTATGGAATAATTATGTATCGTGGGAAGAATTATAAACGCCCTTTAAAGATTTCAAGAAATCTACTTAGTAAAAGAGAAGCATTGCAGAAATCTTTGGAGTTGCAAAGAATTGGGGTAAGTAAAATAAAGTTAAGATCTTCATGTTTGTGTTGTGTTATCTTTTTCTTTCTTAAAGATAGAATGAAGGTTAGAATAATGGTTTGTTTTTTGTGTTTTAGTCATTGAAGTTCTTTGCAAATATGAGACAACAAGCTATTTATGAACTTAAGTGCAAATTGGAGAAGCTTAGCAAATAGTCTTCTTCCTTTTGAGCCATTAAATGTTCTTCTAGCTCTACTTTGCTTTTAGATATGATATTGGGAGAATGGTTATGTCTGGAATGCTACAAAGTGAATCCTTTTTGACACAATGAAAAAGGTGGTGATTCTAATTTATTATATTATTCTTATTCCCTTGTATTTTTTTATTAAAAGTATTTGTTCTAGTGTTAAGTGGGTAGATTGTGGTAGAAGTTGATGCTAATCTGTGTGTGCTTTATTGTAGGGAAATCAAATAGAAGGTGGAAAGATGGATGATCTAAATGTGTAATGCACCCCCTACCCACTTAGCCTATTAAGACATCTTTTATGTATTAGGTCAAAAAGAAACGTCCCTATATGTATGTCTAGATTAAGTCCTATCTTCATTAAGTTTGTTAAGCCAAAAAGAAAGTTTAAGAAGGGTACTTAGGTCTTTTTAACAATAGGGGTGGTGAGGTAACTGACTTGTCTTTTTCTTTCGTCTTTAGCCTCCATATAATTTGGAGTAGGAAAAGAGAGAAAAAAAGGGGGGGGGGGGGGGGGGGGGGGGATTGAATTCTGGAAAGAATAGTTGGCTTGGACTTGTATTGGGAAAAGAAGAGCAATACCAAACTTGAAGAGAAAACATTGAAGATTGAAGGCAGAATGGAAGAGGACATCATCAATTAGATATATTATTTATTTCCTCTTTTTGTTTTTTTATCTTTTTATTAAACATGTTTTGGGTAAAAACTTGTTGAATCCTCTATAGTTCAAAATTATCGGTTTTTTCATATTGGTATTTATTATGTGATCAAATGTTTATTTCGGTTCGTTGATGTTTTGTTAGTGTATTCCATATTGATGCAACAATCTTTATATATATATATATATATATATATATATATATATATATATATATATATATATATATGTTGGAGGTTCTCCTCTTTCCTTAAATGTTTCTTTTTTGAGAGTGAACCAATGATTCCACATGTCTTACAATCAACATTGACCAAAACAAACAACAAACTCTGAGGATGACATTAGGATGATATGGGTAAGATGAGGTAGATGTCTATAGTGTTGGTTCCACATGTGTGTGTGTGTTGTGGGGGGAGGGGGGGGGGGGGGGGGGGAGGGGGGTGATGACTACTTCACAAAGATGACACATGACATGTGAAAAAACAATCATTTGTGAATGAGCAAATGAGAGAAAAGTCGGTGTATATAGAAAAACGTACACATCATAGATAAGCATATGAAATAACATAAAAAAAATGACAAATCACAGGATGTAAGTCAATAAGATCAACATAATAATATATGAATAATCAGAAGACAAATATATGAGCAAGAAGCAAGATATAACTATAAAAAATAAAAACAAAAACGTACAAGAGACAACTCTACCCATCAACTATGATGCTGTGCATCCATATCACCTAAGTTTAATATGAACTGACCAAAAACCTAAGTTTAATTTGGATCTGAAAAAGTCAAATTATATTAAATTCCTACATAAGAATATGATAATTTAATTAAAGAAAGTTGAGACCCAAATCTCATACAAAAATGGGTTAATGGGAAGTTAGATATAGACAATCTTAGGGGGTGTTTGGGATTGTTTTTGAACATCAAAAGTTTTTTTTTTGTAGAATGACTTTTATTCTACTTTTTGCAAAAGGAGCTATTTAAAATATGTTTGGATTAACAAAATGATTTTTAGTGTAACTTTTACATGTAAAGTCAAAAAAAGTCATTAAAAGTCAGGTTTTTTGAAACCCCTCCTTTTTCTCTATGCAAAAAATCATTTTCAAAAGAATTTTTCTATTATCCAAACATTTTTTGGCTTTTTGAAAAAGTTAAAGTTAAAAGTTATTTATTATATCAATTGCGAGGGTGCGTGGGGTCGCTTTTAAAATAACTTTTGGCTTTTAAGTTTTCTAAAAGGTTAAAAAAAAAAAAAAAAAAAAAAAAAAAAGGTATTTGGATAGTTCAAAGGATCTTTTGGAGATGACTTTTGCCAAGAAGATAATAAAAAGCTTCTAAAAGTCCTAGAATCATGACTTTTTGTGATTTTTTATTGTTTTACCTATAAAAGTTAAATCAAAAGTCTTTTTGTCGATCCAAATACATTTTAAAGACCTTCTTTTAAAAAAGTTATTTTACAAAAAGTATTTCTACAAGGACTTTTGATGCTCAAAAATAATCCCAAACACCCTCTACATTATAGACCATAAATACTTGTATCTTTTATTTGTATTTCCTCATCATTATGGTTCCCTCTAAAATTGCATCAAATATATTAGTATGTCTTCTTATCCATATTATTCTTTAACCCTTTTACCTCTAACGTCACCCTCCAAATATCCAACCGACCATTATTCTTATCCGTGACATCGCAACATTTTCATAGCATTCGGATGGTTCCTACAACCAACGAATATTAAGCATCCTAGTCCCTTTCTTTCACATTATTCACAAAATTCACTACTTATTTTACTTTACTAAGAAAAGGATTATCACAATTCCAAGTCTAACATTATAAAAAAATTTACAATTAAGCAACACTTTTGTCAAACTGTAGATGTTAACGTCTTAACGACTCAAACTCTTAAAGTCTTCATGGGACAATATTGCACTTACTTAATTAATTGATTACGACACATACTTATGCCCTTCAATATAGAAATAGAACAACAATCAAACAGATTCATGTAGATGGAAAGCTCAATAGTAGTAACGGGGTATTCATATCATATTACCATGTTCATACTTCATACACATACTCATAATACATGAATACAATATCTACATGATACTTGTTGACTTGTTGTATCTGAAAATCAAGGATATATAATTATATAGTATATACAAACTACAAAGTCATACATGGCAATTCAATACCAAAAATTAACCTTGAAAAAAAAATATTTTTTCTTACATAATAATGTTTCCATTTACTTAAGTCTACCATCTAAACTATTCTTTACAACCATTATTTCCTTCCAAGAGCCAAACTGAACTCCTTTAAGTGAACAATAAACTCAGGATAAAGCTCAAGATTGCAATGCCCACCTCCATTTAGCCACAATGGTTCATACTTATCCTTACAAAGCTCCCATAACTGCTTTCCATGAGAGTAATCAACAACCTCATCCGCTGTTCCCTATTTAATATTTATAAACACACATTTTCGCCTTTTAACAATGCCCGATAATCAACTATAAAATGTTCTAAAAAAGAAACTTACATGAATCACCAAAACCGGACAGTTCACCAAACCAATCTTCTCAATATTCTAAAACCAAAAAAAAAACATAAGAAATACAGACAGATAACAGATAACAGATAACAGAGTAGAGAGTGTAGTGTACCTTGTAAATATCGAACCAATAGGTTCGTTTGACAGGGTAGAGTACCCTTAACCCTGAGAGGATAGGGCTATGAAGAACAACGCCTCTCAAGCCAGATACACGTGAGGCAAGATCAATGGTGGGCCCACTACCAACAGATTGACCATACAAGATTAGCTCATTGTCTTTGACTTTGTGTTTCTCCTTGAGGTATTTATAAACTGCTTCAATGTCGGCGTATGTATTACACTCAGAAGGCTGTTAAACAAGAAAAAAGATACTCTTTTTATGAAATATACGACAAGGGTTTGTGTTAATATCAGTTCAAGATAATTAAAGATGACAAATTCACAAACCTTTCCGCTTGATTGTCCATAGCCAGAGTAGTCATAGCTGCAGATATAAAAAAATAAAGATGTTGATGTTTGAATCCAATATAAAATTCAGATTGATTGTTTTAGTTTTTTTGTCTCTTTCTATTCGAATAATGTTATACATTTCTGGTTATCACTTATCAGAATCCTTTAGTAATTATCAAACACTAATCTGACAACGAAAAAGTCAACAATCAACTATTGTTTTCAGTGAAGTTAAATAAAGGCTAGAAATTTCGTGCCCTTATTCATAAACATCAGATCAGAAATTGGTCAAATTTATGCAGAAAAGTAAGTAATTACACAGAGGTGAATACCCAACAACATTAACGCGAAGACGATGAGTTAATTTGACGAAAAGCTCGAGCATCTGTCCCAAATCGGCGGCATTACCATGAGAATAAACAAGGGTGGCACAAGCTTTAGGGTGTTTGATATAAACAGTGACTATTTCGTTTCCTCTTTTAGTTCTAAGCTTCAATACGTCGACACCTTCTCTCCTGGGAGCCTCTGGAATAAATAGTTTGCCGTTGCCGGAAGCGTCGCCGACTACCGTGTAAGACGGCGGAGTAGGTGGGAAGAAAGCGAGTTTTGCAGCGATTGATGATGTTACCACTCCCATCTGTAATTCTTTTAATGGTTGAGTGAGTTCGATTCATAAATTAAACTCGATTTTGTTGAAAAGTTTTTATGTATTGGGTTTAGCTTCCGAAAAAGGTGGATTGATGAATCTGACAGATCTCTCTTTTTGTTATTCCGATGCTGGTTCTTGAATGGGTGGAGGAGAAATTATGGGACTGCGGTGTGTGACTGACGGTTTTATTGGAGGTGGTGAGTGGCGGCGCGTGTAAATTGGTTCTGATTCAGGTGATTTTTTAAAGAGAGAGAATTGGATAGACGGCTGTAGAGAGATGAGAGTGGGAGAAGAGGTGGCAACGTTTCCAAGGTTAAACCACTCACGTTTATGATACATGTATCATGCAATCATACATACATACATACATAGATACTGCATGACATTGACATATATATTACTGCTGAGATGGAATTAAAAAATGGGAAGGAAATGAACTTTTTACTTTGCTTTAATTTCAGCAGATAAAAGATCGATATCGGCCGGATTTTATAGAGGCGATTAATGAGGCTCAAGTGGGTGACAAGTTTGAATATGGATTTTTTTACTATTTTATTTTATTTTATTTAGAATAACGAGTTAATATATATCTGTATTGAATCCATCAATCTTTTTTTAGAAACATGATGTTATACGTCTTGTTTGTCAAGTGGCTATATTGATATACACATGGACATATGACCATGACTTTGAGTTTCAATTTGAAGATGCTTCAAAAGAAGATGAGGACAAAATCATATGTGTATCAAAAAAATGTACCTAAAGATAGTTAAATCATATCCTTTAAAATGCTCACATCAATTAATTTCAATGTTTATGTGGAATGACAATCGTGGAACACTAACAATATTTTTGGTGTGTCTGGGTTTGAACATTCAAACTTCCTATGTTGAGTTTCACTCTTCAACCACTAGTGTAACATCCCAATTTTCGAAACAAAAAATTTTGTTTTTAAATTTTTTACTCATAAAACAGTTTACTTAAAACATCGATAGCATATCAATCCATAAAACAACATTCACAAGTTTCTGAAGTCATATCATTAATAGTAATAATGTCATAGTACAATCTCATGGATCTCAAAATGCGGAATCGTGTGTGATGCGCTGTTACCGTGTCGGCTCCTTCCCCTTCGACGAAGAGGTACCTGTAACAAAAACTGAAAACCGTAAGCACAAAGTTTAGTGAGTCCCCCCATCATACCACATACCATACAAAAAACATACTGTCGGGCAATTCTGGGGTGCCCGACCTACCCATGTCAAGCAGTTCTTGGGTGCTGACCTACCTTGCCAGGCGATTCTGGGGTGTTGACCTACCCCTGTTAAGCAATTCTGGGGTGCTGACCTACCCTCCAGTTTATTCCAACCGGCTCCGGGGACTATTTCACCCCTACCACTACCATACAAAACATAGCATAAACATACTGTCAGGCATATCTAGGGTGCCCGACCTACCCTTCGGTCCTAATAACCGAACTTAGGGACTATTCCCCTCCTACTACCACTATCACATATAACGTATCATGCTAGCACATAAACATATCAGGTAGTAGCAAACCAGACAATTATCACAAAGACAATCATCTCAACGATAATCAACTACTAGTGGGCCGAAATTGGTGCCTTCGACCCACTTTCTTATTGGAAGGTAACTCACCTTAGTGTCGTGAAGTGTCTGAACTGTCCTCGCTGTCGGGATCAAATCCTCTCAAATCCTACACATAATCATCTTCCTTAGTTACCATTTCATGGTCAACTTAGGTCAAAGTCAAAGTCAACACCCAGGTCAAAGTCAAGTTTAGGTCAACTCGCCGAGTTGGTCCACCAACTCGTCGAGTTCCCTGATACAGAGTCGGGACCCTTTGCAAGTGATTCAGCGAGTTCATTCTTTGACTCGCCGAGCCCATCTTCATGCTAGTTGGGACGTTTAGTCATTGAATCGTCGAGTTCATCTTCATGCAAGGTGATGCTCTTAGTGCTGGACTCGTCGAGTCCATCTTCATATTCTTGGGACATAGCCTTGAACTCACCGAGTTAGTTCACACACTCGTTGAGTCCCATGATTCCCAGGTCCTTACTAAACCTACCCGACTGAGTGTTCTTCTAACTTAACACATGGTCCATTATCAGAAGGGATTTGGTGGGAAATGCGTCCTGACTCGCCGAATCATATGAGTGGCTCGCCGAGTCCCTCTATGTCCAAAACTATACACTCAATTTCAGTTGGTCTTAATGCATCCAAAACATAGACTTGACCTCCTAGGGTCCATAATACACGTAAAATCCCAAACTTGACGTCCATGCATGGGGTGTTTGGCCCAAATGGACCTAAAATGGAGTGTACAAGATGCATGGGGTGCTTATGGTAATAAAATTGGCACCTTTATGCCATAAGAACCCTCAATGGTTCCAGATCTGAAGTCATACCCTCTTAGAACCACACAATCTCGAATGTGGTTCTATAAAAGTTTAGAAAATAAAGAAATGAACTAGAGATCTAAGAGATAAATGGTCAAGGTTGAAGCTTTTTACTTCAAATTAGCTGGAAATGGGACACAACCTCTGTATCTACTAGCTTCCAATTGAACTCCCAATCTCCTTCTTCATTCTCAAGCTTCACAACCACCACAAACACACAAAAATGGCTCAAGAACACTCAAACAAGGTTAGGGTTTCGATTTAGGGCTTTCTGTACATAGGGAGGCGATGAGGGGGGCTATAACTGGAGAGTTAAGGTGTTTTAAATTGGATGCAAACCCTTAAATTAGGGTTTCACCCAGACAAGCCTACTCGTCGAGTCAGGGCATCCGACTCGTTAAGTAGGTTCTTATTCCCGCGTCCAATTTTAACCTCTACTCGACGACTTGGGGATTCCAACTCACTGAGTCCCAGAATAATTATGTAAAAATGTATATTTAAATTGCGTACTAGGAATCGGGCACTACAAATCTTCCCCACTTATTTTAGATTTCGTCCTCGAAGTCTGCCACTGTGTCTGGGAAAATCTCGGGATAGTGCTCCCTCATCTCGTCCTCCAGCTCCTAAGTCCATTCTGAGTCCTTGCGGTGCTGCCATTGCACCTTCACTAGTTTGACCCTCTTGTTCCTCAGGTCCTTCGACTTCCTGTCGAGGATAACTATTGGTCGCTCGATGTAGTTCAGGCTGTCATCCACCTGAATATCCTTTAGAGGTACCACTGCTGAATCATCTGCCAGACACTTCCACAACTGGGTGACATGAAAGGTGTTGTGAATATGGCTAAGTTCGGCTGGCAGGTCCAACCTATACACCACCTTGCCCATCCGGGCTGCAACCCTGAAAGGTCCAATGTACCTGGGGCCCAACTTGCCCCGCTTCCTGAATCGGATGACACCTTTCCAAGATGACACTTGTCCAAGGTGACACTTTCAGGAGGACCATATCCCTGACCTAGAACTCTAGGTCCGAACGATGCTTGTTGGCATAACTTTTCTGCCAACTCTGAGCAGTCTGAAACCTGCTTCGGACCTGATGGGTCCTCTCCGTCGTCTTGAGCACCACTTCAATGCTCCCCATGACCCTCTGCCCAACCTCACCCTAGCATATCAGAGTCCTGCACTTTCTCCCGTATAACATCTCGAAGGGAGGACGATCAATACTAGCGTGGTAACTATTATTGTAGGATAACTCTGCCAAGGGAAGGTAGGTATCCCAACTACCACCAAAGTCTAATACGCACTCCCGCAACATATCCTCCAATATCTGTATGGTCCGCTCGGTCTGACCATCCTTCTACGGGTGGAAAGCAATGCTAAAGTGCAAACGAGTACCCAACTCGTCATGAAATTTCTTCCAGAATCTAGAAGTAAATTGCACGTCTCTGTCAAAAATCACGGAGACTGGCACTCCATGCCGGGTTACAACCTCTCGAATATAGATGTCGTCCAGCTTCTCGGCCAAAATGCTCTCTTGGATCGATATGAAATGGGCACTCTTGGTCAACCGATCCACAATGACCCATATGGAATCTACTCCCAGTGCGTTCCTGGGAAGCTTGGTGATGAAATCCATGGTAATGTCTTCCCATTTCCACATGGAGATGTCCAATGGATGCGTCTTGCCATGAGGCTTCTGGGGCTCAACCTTGACCTTCCTGCAGGTCAAACACCTCTCAACATACCAAGCTACACCCCGCTTCATGCAGGGCCACTAATAATTAGGATGAAGATCACTGTACATCTTCGTTGCCCCATGATGGATAGAAACTTGGATTTGTGGGCCTCATCCATCAGAATCTTCCGTACTCCACCCCAATACAGAACCCAGACCCTCCCATGCAGGGTTAGCAGCCTGCGGCTGTCATAATCAAACGAGGCCACCTGGACTATGATCCGCTCGCATTTTCAGTGCTCCTCATTCAAACCCTCGACCTGCGCCTCACGGATCTGCTCCAATAATAGAGTTACTACTGTCATCCTCAAGCATACGTCTCTGATCGGGGCTGCCTTGCGACTAAGCACATTTGCCACAACTTTGGCCTTCCCCGGGTGGTAGAGGATCTTACAATCGTAATCCTACACCACATCTAGCCACCGACACTGCATCATGTTTGGATTTAGATGATTCATGGGGTACCTCAAACTCTTTTGGTTCGTGTAAATGGTACATCATACCCCATAGAGGTAGTGTTGCCAAATCTTGAGGATGAAGACAAACGCCCCCAACTCCAAATCATGCGTCGGGTAATTAGCCTCGTGAGGCTTTAGCTTCCTCGAGGTGTAGGCAATGACATGCCCTTTCTGTATCAATACTGCGCCCAAACCAATAAATGCATCACATTATACTACAAAATCCTCCATGCCCTCTGGCAGGGCTAGAATCGGCACCACGCATAATCTCAGCCTCAAAGTATCAAACGTTGCCTGCTGCTCAGGCCCCCAATGAAATACAATGGTTTTCTTCATCAGTCGGTTTAAGGGCATGACTATCTTGGAGAAGTCCTGAATGAACCTCTGGTAATAGCCTGCCAATCCCAGGAAACTCTGAATCTCAGATGGAGACTTCAGAACCTCCCATCTCATCACAGCCTCCACCTTGGCCGGGTCAACCAAAATCCCGTTCTGGTTGACAAGATGCCCAAGAAACTGCACCTCGCGCAACCAGAACTCACAGTTGGAGAACTTGGCATACAAGCTCTCCCTTCGCAGGGTATCTAACACCTCCTGCAAGTGCTCCTCATGCTTCTCCTGCATCTTGGAGTAAACCAAGATCTCATCAATGAAAACTATCACAGATCGATCCAACATCGGCTTGTATACGCAGTTCATGAGGTCCATAAACGCGACATAAGCATTGGTGAGCCCGAAGGGCATCACCATGAACTCGCAGTGGCCATAGCGAGTCCGGAAAGCAATCTTCTGTACGTCCTCGTCTCTGGCCCTCATCTAATGGTAGAATGACCGCAAATCTATCTTGGAAAACCAATTTCCCCCCTGAAGTTGGTCGAAAAGATCATCAATCCTCGGGAGCGGGTAACGGTTCTTCACTGTTACCTTGTTCAGCTCCCATTATTCTATATATATCCGATGCGACCTATCCTTCTTCTTCACAAACAGAATCAGGGATCCCCAGGTCGAACTTCTCGGTCTAATGAATCCCTTGTCTAACAGCTCTTGTAGCTGTGCAAACAACTTCTGCATCTTGGGAGGAGCCAACCGATACGGTGCCTTGGCTATCGGAGCCGCACCTGGTACCAAGTCAATCCTGAACTCTACCTGTCTCTACGGTGATATCCCAGATAGATCCTCTGGGAATACATACGTGTACTCTCGCACCATTGGCACATCACTCACAGTCGCCTACCCGCCTCTCGGGTATCCATAACATAGACAACATACCAGCGCAACCCTGCTGTAGGTAGCGCCTAGCCCTCGCTGCTGAGCAAAGGGCTGGTCCTCGCTGTGGTCTCTCGCCCTGAATCACTAGCACTCCCCCACTTGGGGTCCTGACTGGGACCAACTGCTGCGCACAGTCGATCACTGCCCCATTGGGGATCAACAAATTCATGTCTGTAATAACCTTGTTCCCATGCAACAGAATGGCAACCAAGTCTACTAGGTAGCACTCCTCATACAACCTCAGAACACAATCCCTAAAAACCTCTGCAGCTCGTACTGATCGGTCATCTACAATCTCGACCTCTAAAGGGCAATCTAACATGCCTAAAGACTCAGAAAACCTCTTGCTAAGGGAAAGAGAGACAAATGATCGGGTAGCCCCCGAATCAAACAACACCTAAACCAGAATACCGTTCACATGGAATGATCCTAAATAGCACATAAAACATATATATAAATATCTTAAGCAACATAAAATAAGTGCTAGGGAGAAGAAAACATACCCGTCACCACATCGGCTGCAACGCGTGCCTCCTCGGTAGTCAACTGGAAGGCTCAACTCCTCACTACTGGAGTCTCTGTCTTGCCCTGCCATCCATCAGTAATTCTCAGGGTCATTGGGGCTGGCGCTGCTACGGCTGTCAATCTCGGGCAATCGGCCTTTTTATGGCCCTTCTGATTGCAATGGAAGCAAATCAGGTATGATGTCTGGAATGTAGGGGTAGGGGCAGTACAATCCTTTCTAAAGTTCCCAGTCTTGTCGTACTTATAGCAACCCATTGAACCTAATCTACAAATCCCTCATGTGACCTGTCACATTTCCTGCAGCAGCTCTGGACCGACTGGCCTCTCGACCTAGTGTCGGATCCATTGGGTTTCTTCCCCGAAACCCTAGTCACCTGCACCTCTTCCACCTTCCTCTTTCTGATGTGCTCCAAATAAATCTCCATCTCCCTCGCCCAGTAAATCATAGAATCCATAGTTGGGCATGCCGAGTAGCTGACATGCTCTTGAATATCAGCTCTCATCATGTCGTGATAGCGGGTCTTCCACATCTCCTCATCTCCCGCATACTGAGGCACCAACAAGGCCCTTTCCAGGAACTTGTTGGTAATCACAACCACTGTCTCTATCGTCTGTATCATGTCGAGGAACTCTCTGGCCAACTACTGGAGCTCCATAGTCGGTGCAAACTCCGACTTAAACCTAGTCACGAAGTCCGACCAAGTCATAGCCTCAATGGTTGAGGCTCCCAGACAGTCACCAACTGACTCCCACCAATCTCTGGCTCTGTCTATCAAACATCCAACCACATACCAAACCTTCGACCCCTCAGGACAGAAGCTAGTCAACTGAGTAGACTCCATGTCTGCAATCCACCTCCTGGCAATGATGGGTTCCTTCGCCCAGTGAAAGTATGGCGCACCACACCCCCTGAATTCCTTTATGGACAGTGCGTGCGATTCTGAATAGCTGGATGCCTTCTCACTCCTGAACGCCATGAGGTGATCCTCCATCAGCTCTATGATCCTTTCCTTGATCGACCCAAAGATAACTGAGGTCGCCTCAAGGATACCTCTCGTGATCTCTGACGCGATGAACTCGTGTAGTCTCTCATCCACTGGCTCGGAGCCCGAACTTGATCCTAATCCTTACCCTGATTCCGATCCTCCTGCTCTGTGTCGCGTAATCATCACCATTCTGAAACAAAATACATAAGTGTCAGGGTGATACATAATCTCAAGAGATCCCATACATTCTATAGGTTCCTTGGTTCTGTCTCAGCCCTCCTTGACTCGAGTACGGATCCTCTGCTTTCAGTAGTACGGGCTCATACTACCTTCCACATATATTCATACTTTCCTCAAGGGTTTCCTTGACTTCACCAAGTCCCTTCTACTATTATTGCTCGCTGCACTAATCTCGTCCTAGGCTTACCCTAGGCTAACTCTTCAACCCACTCTCCTCCATTAGCTGCACAAGAATTCCTTGTCATCTCTCCCTAACTAGCTCGCAAATGCTATTACATATTACTAAGACCAGATAATTCTTCGAATGAGAGGTCTCTCCCTACAACTGTTAGACTCAAACGAGAGTTGCGAAATAGGGATAAACCTAACCTTCTGAAATTATTTAATCCTCGTAATATGTAACTTAACGTATTCATTTACTAGTTAATTAAAGATAACTAGGACCCCTAATAGCACAAAGCAAGCAACATTCGGGCATTGAGTAACCCAAACCAAGCATATCCTATTTAGGCTATCATATCACTGTCTAATCAGTACTATCATGCAACCCAATAGGCACATACAACATGTATATCAGACAACTTCCTAGATCCTTAGCCCTATTCTAGCATGTAGTTCTCATACACATACAATAGGCATAAAAGGCATCCTTCCTAGATCTTTAGCCCTAATCTAGCATGCAGTTCTCATAATCATTTCATATCATAAAATGTATGGGTAAGTTGGGGAAAACTTACTTGAGCTCGACCAGTCGCGCACATCACACACTTGTTCTTTCTCCAAAACTTTTTACTTTAACTTTAGAAAAACCATTTTCTTGTGAAAAATCTTTCAAACCCTCGATTTGAGTCCAAATACCCCCGAAGGTGTGTCCAAATTCCTCGAACCAAGGCTCTGATACCAACTTGTAACATCCCAATTTTCGAGACCAAAAATTTTGTTTTTAAATATGTTACTTATAAAACAGTTTACTTAAAACAACATCGATATCATATCAATCCGTAAAACAACAATCACAACTTTCAAAAATCATATCATCAATAGTAATAATGTCAGAGTACAATCCCATGGATCTCAAAATGTGGAATCGTGTGTGTGTGTGTGATGTGCTACTACCGTGCCGTCTCCTCCCCTTTCGACGAAGAGGTACCTTAAACCAAAACTGAAAACCGTAAGCACAAAGCTTAGTGAGTCCCCCCCCCCATTATACCACATATCATACAACAAACATACTTTCGGGCAATTCTGGGGTGCCCGACCTACCCATGTCAAGCAATTCTGGGGTGCTGACCTACCCTGCCAGGCGATTCTAGGGTGTTGACCTACCTATGTCAAACAGTTCTGGGGTGCTAATCTATCCTCCGATTTATTCTAACCTACTCTGGGGACTATTTCACCCCTACCACTACCACACAAAACATAGCATAAACATACTGTCAGGCATATCTGGGGTGCCCGACCTTCCCTTCGGTCCTAATAATCGAACTTGGGGACTATTCCCCTCCTACTACCACTATAATATATAATGTATGATGCTAGCACATAAACATATTAGGTAGTAGCAAACCAGATAATTATCACAAAGACAATCATCTCAACGATAATCATCTACCAGTGGGCCGACATTGGTGCCTTCGACCCACTTTTACTGGAAGGTAACTCACCTTAGTGCCATGAAATGTTTGAACTGTCCTCGCTGCCGGGATCAACTCCTCTCAAATCCTACACATAATCATCTTCCTTACTTACCATTTCATGGTCAACTTAGGTCAAGGTCAAAGTCAAAGTCAAAGTCAACACCCTGGTCAAAGTCAACTTTCAGTCAACTAGCCGAGTCGGTCCACCAACTCGTCTAGTTCCCTGATACTGAGTCGGGATCCTTTGCAAGTGACTCGGCGAGTTCATCCTTTGATTCGTTGAGCCCATCTTCATGCTAGTTGGGACGTTTAGTCCTTAACTCGTCGAGTTCATCTTCATGCAAGGTGATGCTCTTAGTGCTGGACTCACCGAGTCCATCTTCATATTCTTTGGATATAGCCTTGAATTTGCTGAGTTAGTTCATACACTCGCCGATTCCCATGATTTCCAGGTCCTTACTGAGCCCAGCCGACTAAGTGTTCTTCTAACTTAACACATGGTCCATTGTCAGAAGGGAATTGGTCGAAAATCCGTCCTTAATCGCCGAGTCACATGAGTGACTCGCTTAGTTCCTCTATGTACAAAACTATAAACTCGATTTCAGTTATTCTTAAGGCATCCAAAACATAGATCTGGCCTTTTAGGGTCCATAATATGCGTAAAGTCCCAAACTTGACGTCTATGCATTGGGTATTTGGCCCAAATGGACCTAAAATGGAGTCTACAAGATGCATAGGGTGCTTATGGCAATAAAGTTGGAACCTTTATACCATAAGAACACTCAATGGTTCCAGATCTTAAGTCATACCCTCTTAGAACCACACAATCTCGAATGTGGCTCTATAAAAGTTTAGAAAATGAAGAAATGAACCCTAATTAGAGATCTAAGAGATAAATGGTCAAGGTTGAAGCTTTTTACCTCCAATGAGATGGAAATGGGACACAACCTCTGGATCTACTAGCTTTCACTTGAACTCCTAAGATCCTTCTTCATTCTCAATCTTCACAACCACCACAAACACACAAAAATGGCTCAAGAACACTCAAACAAGGTTAAGGTTTCGATTTAGGGTTTTCTAGACACAGGGAGGTGTGAGGGAGGCCACAACTGACCGGCTAAGGTGTTTAAATATGATGCAAACCATTAAATTAAGGTTTCACCTAGACAAGCCTACTCGTCGAGTAGGTTGTTCTTCCCGTGTCCAATTTTATCCTCTACTCGACGAGTTTGTGCCTCTAACTCGACGAGTCCCAAAATAATTGTGCAAAAATGTATATTTTAATTATGTACCAGGAACCGGGCGCTACAACTAGGCTCCCATCATGAGAGCAAATATATATATATATATATATATATATATATATATATACGTCGGTTTCAAGGGGGGAAATGGAAATAACATATGTATACGCACATGTTTTGTTATTATCTCTTGAAAAATACAAAGTAAAGCAATGGAAGCATACCAAGTTTGACCAATCAAACTACAATATATGATCTATATTCATGAAAAAAAGCAACAAACTAACTCCAAGAAAGATTAAAAGAATAAATTGTCGAATGATCTTTGAAATCCTAAAATAGAGTTTCTTTATTAGCTTACACCACAAAGTAGATAATTTTCAAAACAAGAACATATTACTCTTTCCTTTTAGTCTGTGTAATTTATTGGAAATCAAGAAGACCAAACCCTTAGCTTATGTAGGCTAGGTTTTATGCAAGTAAGAGCGAAAGGGGAAAGAATCTCCATGACATTTACGTTAGAGAATCTCCATCATATTTGGGTTAGTGTCACATCATGTTTCGAGAAGTATATTATTTTAGGACCGTAGACAATAAATGAATCAAGTAAACGCCTTGAGCTTCAAGGGAATAGAGTTTAGATGCTATCATATGTTGATAATGTTGGGTTAAGTGATTAAAGCCATCAAATTGTGCTTCGAAGTAAAAAGGGTAAGATGGGAAAAGTAATATTCCAGGATTCTTGCATGGACTATAGTCTTAGTTTAGTATGTTTTAAATCCAAAGTAATTAGATAGGATTCTAGGGATCTTCAATACCTTTCCGTGCATATAAAGAACGCCAAAAGTGGAGTTGAAACGAAGAAGTTATGATTGTTTGAAGTTGAAGTGGAAATTGGGGTATTTTTGTAACACTTGGTCCAATTATTAATTATTTTCAGTATTTTAAAGTTTTGGAATGGAACTCAACGAGTTGGGAAGCCCCAACTCTCCATGTAGAAATATTTTTGGACGTGGGTTTAAGGACTCAACTCAACGATTTGGGGAGCCCTAACTCGACGAGTAGACTCTAGAAAGGAAAACCCTAATTTTCAGGGTTTGTACCCTATTTAAAGTTCTTTGGGGTCCGAGACCCCATAGTTAGCTTATGTTGAGTGGCCAACATAGAGAACGCCCAATGCATGAGGTCTTGCCCCAAGGCGGCAAAGGTAGAGTTTGCATCGTGTATGAGGGATCGAGCTAGGGATTGGTGGGAGGGGGTGACCCATCAGGTGGGATCAATTATAGTAGCAAAGATGACATGGGAGGAGTTTTTAAGGCATTTTGATTTAGAGTTTGCACCATCAATCAAGGTGTAACGGATTGTGAGGGAGTTCCAGGAGCTACAACATACAACCGAGACTGTGGCGAAGATCACTGCCAAGTTTCGGGAAAGAACACTATTAATCCCACAGTATGCTACGGATGAGGATATGAGGAGGATGAGGTATCATTCCATGCTGAGGGATGATATCCGTGAGTTTGTGAGCTTTTCAGGGTGAAAAACCCTGAATGAGATGGTAGAGAAGGCCTGAGAGCGGGAGATGGAGTTGGAGTTCCGCACCAAGTGGAAGCCAGAGAAGGCTCGGACAGTGGTACGTCAGGCTAAAAAGCCTAAGACCTCTAATTCTTCCAGTAGGGGGCAGCAGGGGGTCGTGGCATGTGTGCCAAGTGCGGTATGCCGCACAACGGATCTGTCGAGTAGCAAGCTTGGGTGGTTACGTGTGTGGCCAACCGGACCACCTGAGCAGGGATTGTCCCAATAAGGGCTTGATTTGTTTCCACTGTAACCAGACAGGCCATAAAAAAGCCTATTGTCTTAGGTTGAAAGGAGGAGGAGGAGGAGGAGGAGAAGCAGTGGTGGTGACTACGCTCGCCAAAATGAGGATCACTGATGCCCCCCCCCCCCCGACCAAGGCGGATGCTCCTATAGTGAAGAGTCGTGCATTTTAGTTGACCACGGAGGAGGCTCGAGCTGCACCGGACGTCGTGGCTAGTATGTAATCTATTTTCCTGTTTGATATATTATTTGTTATGCTTATATGTCTATGTATGTGCATTTGTATAGGGTCCTTTCTGGTCAATGGTATGTTAGCTCATGTTCTTTTTGATTCGGGAGCTACTCGATCATTTGTATCTCTTGCGCTTGACAAGTAGTTTCGGAATGCTCCAGGGACTTTGGATTCCCTGCTGGAGGTTGAGATTGTTGATTACCGCATCATAAGTGATGCAATCAAAAGCATGTTATCCATCACGAAGAAGGTGTGAGCCAACTACTGGAAGTTACCTGAACTCCCAACTCACACAATCCTCAATCCAGATGGCCACCTGAGTCGTCTTTTCTCCCAACGGGAATGTGAAACTCATCCTAGTTTCACAACTGATATCTCCCCCGGAAAACTGAATGGTTCTCACCCACTTCGATTCGACGAAGTTCTCAGAGTCCACAAAGTTTGATGGATTCTCCATCCATCTTTTCTCCTTATGGTCGAACCATCGACAACTTGCACTTACCAAAACTAGTGTTGCTTCACTAGCCCATCCGGATGTCCATTCAACTCTCGAAATCCATAAAAACACTCTCTGAAATCTCAACAATAGATTAATTCCCCTTGCACTCATGGTGGCAAACCAAGCTTAATTGCTAAAACCAATAAACTACTATACTGGAGAACTAACTTGTTGAACCTGATCATAGACCTTCTAATCGATACCCCTGAACTGAACCAAACAAAGAATCAGAAAAACAATCGAACACACTAAAACCCACTTAACAAGATACACCCCCTTAATGACCCACTAATGATTCATGGCATGCAAATGGAATATAAGGATTCTTGTTGATACAATTTAAAAAATAACATAGAATTAAACCAAAAGATAAAGCTTGCCTATACCAATTAAAAATTTCAAGAAACAAAAATATTGGCAACAACCAAAGAGAAAGCAAAGATAGCATACTTGGAATATCACCTGTTGGAGTCTTGGCTTCCCCTATCTGAAACTGCAATGCCCGAATCCTCTCTACTAGAGCTCCTGTCCTACCCTCACGACCATCAGTGATCCTCAAAGTAACTGGATCAGGGGCACTCACTGATCTTTCCCTCAACATCGTACAGTCGGCCTTCTTGTGGCCCACATGGTTGTAGTGAAAACATAACAGGATTGCCCCTGAAGACAATCCCTGCTGACATGACCAACCTTGCAACACTTGTAGAAACCCAAACCCCTAGAACGACAAACTCCATCGTGTAGTTTCATGCATGTGCTCCACTGAACCTGTCTCTGCTGGCCCCTCAATTGCTGACCTGAAGTCTCAGGTCTCTTCTCGAGACTCTCCACTTCTTGCACTTGATCTAGTGCACTCTTCCCAAGGTGCTCCAAATCGATCTTCTGCTCTCAAACTCTATAATTCATATCATTCAGGGTCTTACACCCTGATATACTCATAAACTCCCTGATATCATCCCTCAACATATCATGATACCTTACCTTCTTCATTTCCTCGTTCGCCGCATACTATGGAAACAATATGGCCCTCTCCCGGAACTTGGCAGTGATCTCTTCCACAGTCTCAGTAGTCTAGCGAGATCCTGAAACTCTCGCGCCAACTAATGTACCTCAATCATTGGTGCAAACTTAACTCGAAACCTGGTCAAAAAATCATCCCATGAAAACGCATCAATAACATCATCACCACCTCACGTCATACCTTATCCCACCAGTCCTGTGCCCTGTCCTTCAAAAGACAGGAATCAAATCCGACCTTCGACTCCTCGGGACAGAAACTCGTCCTGAACACGTTATCCATATCTGATAACCATCTCCTACTGGAAATGGTGTCCTTCTCCATAGAGAGCGTGGAGGCTCCACAAACACGAAACTCAAGGAAAAAAAGAGTGCAAGCTCCAACAATAGCCATAACCTCAGCACATAACGCACCCAAGCGCTCATCCATAGTCTCCAATATCCCCTTATTGACCAAACCAAAGATCACATGAGTATGCTCCAAAATTTTGTGGGTAATTTCCGACAAGATGAACTCCTACATCTACTCGTTAATCAGCTCAGTACTTGCACCAGATCCGGAACAAAATCTGAACATCCTTCTTAAGTGCTAATCACCAAACTGAAATACAACATGCAAATAATCAGAACATTCCCAAGAATCCTCATTCCACAAGCTTTCTAAATTGTCCAAGACTCTCCTCAATTCAAGTATGGATCCATTACTTTTATTGGTATGGGCCCAATATTACTTTCCACACCTATCCATACCTTCCTCAAAAATCATCCCGAATCCTCTAAGTTAACCTCTCAAACTAATTCACCCTTTGATCGCTAAACAACACCACTAAACCTACCGAAGCACTTCCTAGGCTCCCTTAGGTTCCAAACCTCACCTTGCCCTTAGCTGCTGAAAGGCTCCTACCAATGTCAACTAACTACCTCATAAATACAGTCACATGCAATAGAGATCAAATAATCCTTCTAGTAAAAGACTCAATCCTAAAACGATTAGACTCAGACAAGATCTACGTAATAAGGTTAGATACAACATTCTGAGACTTATTAACCTGTGCTACATGTCACTTAGCATATTCACTTAGTAGTTGATTCACATCGGTAAGAGCCCCACAAAGCACAAAGCAAGTAGCCTTCAGGAAGTGGAAAATCTAACCAACATACACTAATCAAGACATTCTATCCACTAATATGAAAACCATACCAGCATGCAATTCTAAAGCTCATAAAACCAGGCATATAAAGTCATTTCTCCTATCGTAAAATCCTGAGGAGATCCTTAGCCTCAATCTAGCATGTAATTCTCATAATCATATCATATATCATAATAAACATGTATTGGTATTGTGGGAACCACTTACTTGAGCTCGAACGATTGCACACATCACACCCCTTTCTTTGATTAGAAACCCTTTTAATAAAACATTTATTTTATAAAATTGTTCACCAAACCCTCAGTTTGAGTCCAGGCATACTCGAGAGTATGTTTGAGTCCCTCAAACCAAGGCTCTGATATCAACTTGTAACGCTCCAAAATATGAAGGTAAAAATTTTGTTTTTTAAAACAACCAAAACACCCATGTATCATTTACTAAAACACTTAAAGGTAATTCTTATTAAAACAGTTATCATAGTATAATCCAAAAATCTCAAGGTTGAAGAAAATATAGGTGTATGCATTGCAATCAGGCCGGCCCTTCCCTTTCAAACTAGAAGTACCTGAAACCATAAACAACAAATGTAAACACAAAGCTTAGTGAGTTCACCAAATACCACATACCATACATAATATACGAGTCATACATATCATAAATATCCAACATTCAATAGGGGGTGCTATGTGCCAACCATAGTCTTGCCATTATGCCATGAGCTGTATAATGGTCTTCCTTGCCAGGTGGGGGACCAAACCTAGGGTCTTACAGACCAGTGTTAAGAGCCACCTCCTGGTCTTCCATGCAAGAATCACAAATACAAATAGCATACAGTCTACAACTACTAATCTACTTAACTTCCAGAGTCTACACTCTGGTCTTACATACAGATTTTCCAGGAGCCACCTCCTGGTATTTTATACAAATTCCAAGGGCCTCCCCCTAGTCTTCCTATACTACATAAATAATTTGGTCGGTATTGATGCTTTCGACCCAAAAGTATAGTGAGGAGACTCACCTCACACTGCTGAATCACACTGATAATCCCTGACTGCTGATCCGACAATTCCTTGAACTATCAATATCAAATAACACCCAATTAACAAATAGAGTCGTATCTATATCCTTCAATCCATACTTTTGGTAAAAAATACCATTTTACCCCTTACCTAGCTTATCCTAATATTAAGTCCCAAACTTCAATCCATAAAGGTCCACAAACCAATTAACCTTCCAAGGCCCATATATGGCCCAATTTTCCAAATTAGGCCCAAATCCCTACATGGGGCTTACCCTAAGGCCCACCATTTTTTCATAGTCCAAACACCTTCATTCAGATGGCCCAACAATTCCCCCAAGAAATTAAGCCCAAAAGATGGCCCAAACCCGAAGCCCAAACATATGACACCCAACAGATTGAGTACACGCTTGGAGGCTTGTACGCTAAGCATACCGGCATGTACACCCAACGTATTCACCATCTTCAGCCTAAAACTTGATTCAACACTTAATCCCTTAAGACAAAGCTCCAAAACATAGATCTAACTTCCTTCATCTGGATTATCACATAAAGTTGCCAACTTTACGCTCATGCATGGCTAAATGCTCATAAGCTTAAAAGGACTTAGTAAGTGACTTAATTCATGTATGTAGCCAAAAATCTCATAAAGCTTGCACCTTTATGCTTAAGGAGTCCAATACAAACTCAGATCTAAAAGTACTTGCCCTCAAAACGTCTTAATTCTTCCATTAACCCAAGAAGGACCAAAAACATAACAACATAAGCTATAAGGAGATCTAAACATCTACAACCCAAGGTTAAAACCTGATACCTCAGAAAGCTTACCCAAAAGATGATGATTCTGGATCCAAAACCTTCTCACCAAGCAAGAAAACTTCAAGCTTCTCTACTTCCTCCGCAAAGGCAAAAAAAAAAATAGGCACCAAAGTCTTCTTAAAAGCTCAAGAACACCACAAAGAGGCTAAAGGGTCGATTTAGGGTTTTAGGGGGGGGGGGTTGGGGGTTGGTCAAGAGGCCATCCCTAAAGACTTAAGATGCTTAAATAGGTTACAATTACTCAAAATTAGGGTTGTAAGTGCCCCTGGTACGCCCAACATACTCTTCGTATTCCCAACATACGAGGTCGATGCTTCGCGATCCTTCCTCCTCAGTACACTAAGCATACACGATTATACGCCGAATGTACTGACCTTTGCATCAGTACATCCCGTATACTCCCTATGTACGCTCTGCATACTAGGGTTTCCTCTTAAACCCTAAAATACTCTGAAGGCCATAACTTCTTCAATATAAATCCGATTCCGACAATCCATATATCCATTAAAAGATAACGAGAAGCTCTACAATTTTATTAACTCATACTCGGTATAAAATTCCCGAACACAAATCCAATTTCCATAAAAGCCCATGCTACCATTTCTCAAAATACCCCTTAGCTCCGAATCCCAAACTGAACACCCGAATCATCCGTATTACATCACCCACACCCAAATGGGTACGATTTGGGATAGTTCGTTACACTCTAGAGAATAGAGTGTCCGAAATTTAGAGCCCTTAGGATCCTTTATATATTGGTACAATGAAGCCTTGGATAACACTAATTGGAATATAATAATAATATTTCAAATTTGTAATTATCCAACTCCTTATTTATCCACATGAGATACTCTATAAACCCTATAATATCCCCTCCAAAACCATCCACCCTTAACCGGGAAGGTTCTGGAGTCCTTTGTTCAACTATTGAGCAATTGTATTTTAGACCCTGCACTTTTAATTAATTCTTTTAATCATAAAATTAATTTTGTTTAATTTGTGAATAATTATTAATAAATAATATTGTTTCTAATTAATATATTATTTTCATAAAACATTAATAAACCTTTTATATTAATTTATTAATCACATAATAAATTAATCTCTCTTTCTAAAAGTTATACTGTCCAATTGCCAGCTTTGAGGGCAACCCAAAAAGATTGTGCTACTATCAATTCAAGTATATAGCAATTATAATTATGGGCACACTAAATCCAACAAGTTGTGTGTTGGTGCTTGTTCATTAAGCCATGAAAGTTGTGTTAGCATTTTTGGTCATTTTAGTGAATAAAGTTTAGATCTTGAAAGTTTGTGACCTTGTTATGGATAAAGTTGGAAACTTTATCCATCTAAACATCATATTGATTCAGATATGAAGGTTGGAGACTAGGACTTAATAGATTAAGTTGAGAAATATGCATTTTTGGTCCCTTTGAGACTTAAATACTAGATCTCGGTTGTTTGGACCATCTTAATGGATAAAGTTGGAAACTTTATACATTATAGACTTATTAGGAACTATATCTGAGAATTGGATGGTTAGCTTTTGGTATTAAGCACTTAACGGGAAAAGTTAGACAACATCATATTACACGGGACATAATTTTTGCTACGCATCGCGTAGCTTCATTTCCACCCATAATTGCCTTCTTAGGCTCTACGTTGAGTGTAGAGTTGGTACGTTGGGCGCCGTCAGGCTTGATGTTGACTTTTACTTTTAATCATTGACCATTGACTTTGACCAAGTTTGACTTTAGGTCATTTGGGGTATTTTAAGCTGTAGATTGAGGCTTTGTCCTTATTTGTTGTACAGGCGACTTGTAGAGCTGATATTTGAAAAAATGATCAGTTCAACTATCTTTTGGACTTTTAGGTGAGTTTTCCTCACTGTACTTGTCAATCGAAGGCACCAATGTCAACCCACTAGGTTGTTGTAACACCCTGAATTTAGAAGGCCGAAAAAGAGAAGAAAACCTCAAATGAGGAAGTGAGTCGTTGAGTAGATGGGTGACTCGACGAGTAGGAGCGCAATTTGGTCGCAGGTTTAGTGACCTACTCGACGAGTTAAAAGACTGACTCGATGAGTTGGCTAGGTTTGGGGAAAACCCTAAATGTGGGCCTTACACCCTATTTAAGAAGCATTATAGCCGTCATCAGCCCCCTGATACTCTCTTAAGTCCATAATGAAAACCTTAGAGCCTCCCTTGAGTTGTGAGTCATTTTGAGAGTTTTGGAGCATTCTTGAAGCTTGGAGGAATAAGAAGAAGGTTGGAGGTTCAAGGAGAAAGGAGTAGATCCAGAAGATTCACTCTATTTGCTGCTCATTTTGGTAATCAAGTTCCTTCCTTGACTTCTAGTTTGTTTATTCTCCTTATGTCCCTTTTTATGGAGTTTATGGTCCAAGAAGGATGTCTTGTGGGATTTGGACGTCCCCAAGATAGATCCTTCTAGATTTAGAGGTGTTCAGAGTAATAAAGACATAAAGGTGGGAGCTTTATGACATTATACCTCTCCATGCATATATTAAGTGGTTATTATGGCCTTTTGAGCAAAAAGGGCCATGTATGGGTGCAAGGTAGCAACTTTGTGTGATATCTCGGCCCTAGGAGGCCAGATCTGGGTCTTGAAGGCCTTGAGCTTGTCTGAATACGTCTGAATAATGTTGGACATAGAGAGACTCGACGAGTCAGTTGTGGGACTTGGTGAGTCAAGCCAGTTCTTGCCCCAAAACCCTTTTGTTAAGGGTATGAGTTGAGTTTGGAAAGGGACTCAGTCGGCCCAAGTCCATGATGGTCATGAAGTTCATCGTACTCAACGAGTTCAAGGAAGAACTCGACGAGTCTAAGGAAATCTCCTTAATTTATGGAGATGGACTCGACGAGTTTTTCATACAACTCGGCGAGTCACAGACTAGACACATTCATATGGATGATGAACTCGACGAGTTCAAGGATGAACTTGACTAGTCGATTGAAGATGGTCCTGATAGTATGATTGAAGGAGGACCTGTCGATTTCTTGCTAGACTCGAGGGATGTGTTGGGTTGTAGGGGTATGGACTCGACGAGTTGGTAGAATAACTTGGTGAGTCAAGTCAACTGGAGGTTGACTTTGACCAAGTTTGACCAGGGTGGACTTTTGGATTATTATGGTCTAAATGTTGTTTGGGTATTAATAGTTCGGGAAGCCAAAGAGTAAGCAGTTCAGAAGTGCCGGTTAGCAGTCAGAAGTGTTCAACGAATCTTCAGCAGTGCGAGGTGAGTCTCCTCACTATGTGCATGGGTCTACAGCCACAATGCTGACCCATTATGTTCATGTTTATGTTTATGCTTATATATAGAAGGAAGACCCGGGGGTTAGCCCTAGGCACTTATTGATATATGGTCCAGGTTACGACCTGATGTCGGGCGAGGCCCGAGGAATGTTAGGATGCTAGAGGTCTTTGTGATTCTTGCATGTTACGGTATGATAGGATCTGGACCGAGGGTCGGATGTTGGGGTAAGCCTGAGGTACGTTAGATAATAGTATGTTTCCGGGCCGGGGGTCCAATGTCGGGGTATTCCCGAGGAAGATTCTTATGTAGTGCGTTAGATTATACTTGTTGTCTTCGTGATACTTGTATGTGCCTGGTAGGGAGGTGAGTGTGGGCGAGGTCCCGCATCTCATCACTAGCTGAGTATGGATGGGGTTCCATATCTCGATATTAGTAGAACAAAAGCGAGGTCCGTGGTAGGAAGGATATGAGTGTAGGAAGGGGTCCGTATCTCACTACTATTAGGAGTGTGGATGGGGTTCCACTACTTTAGTAGCAGACTAGGGGCGGGGCCTAAGTTAGGCGAGGCCTTAGATCAGGGTATGGTTAGGGAATGTTTATGTATGTTTCATTATGTTATTTGATCGTATGTATGTGTATCACGGGCTAGGCCTAAAGACAAGTGGGGCCTAAGGGAAACATATATGCATACCGAGCGGGGCTCGATGCCAGGTAGGACCTGATGCCAGGCGGGCCCGATGACAGACGGGGTCCGATGGCGGGCGAGGCCCAGTATGTGATTATGTGCTCACGGTTGTATATGACATGTTTGGATCACTAGATATGTATGGTATGTGGTAGGTTGGGGAACTCACTAAGCTTCGTGCTTACGGTTTTCAGTTTTGGTTTCAGGTACTTCCGGCAGTGGAGGGAAGAGCTCGGGATGATCGCATGACACACACCAAGAAGTTTAGCTTGGGATCCTTACTCAGGAGTAATCCAGACATAAGTTGATGGCCGAAATGGCAATCCAGACTTATGCTGTAGGCTCGGGAGCAATCCAGATGTAAGTTGAGGGTCAGGAAGGCAATTCAAACTTATGTTATGGGCTTTGGGGTAATCCGGTCCGATGATTATGGAACCAACATGCATGTTTGTATATGTTCTGCTGCATGGGGTATTTTGGGGGAACTCACTAAGCTTTGGCTTACAGTTTGATTTTATGGTTTTAGGTATATCAGATGATTGGGTCAAGACGAAGGCTTAATTGTACATATCATCCTGAGATTTATGTTGAGAGATGTTTTTAGGCACTCTGATTTGATAACTATGTTTTTGGAAACAATCTTTTGTATGACTTATGGATTATAAAATGGTTTTGAAAAATTAAAACTTCTAGTATGATTTTTTTGGACGCTACAGTTAGAGAGAGGGGTCACTTACTGCGAAATTTTCCACCAAGAAAATACTTTAATTAATGACATAGTTGTCTATAATTAAATAGATAACTATCTAGTAATAGTTAAATATTCCTAATTAAAAATTAAGTCTTTTTTTTCTAATTACACCATTAATAAACTATCCATTTATATATTATTCTCGCTTTTAGATTGTACTTTATGTGCAACCTAATAGACCTATATACTTATTAGTAGTTTCGTAAACTTGTTATATCAGTGGAAATATCTCCAACAATGATACATCATATATCAAGATAATAAGTAACTGATTCCTGAAAGTCAAATAAATGGTTATTTTAGTGTGTTGGATTAAATTCAAGTGTATTGTAACCATATTTAGGAGTACTTGGTGATCTAAGAAGCTTATGATGACAAATTAAGATAATTCTTAGTTAAGGACCAAGGGGAGTACATAATATTGAACATATATATCCCCATAAGATGCATTGTGATGAGATATATTTTGTATTGCTTGTTAATATATGTGTTTATCTGTGTATTTTACTCGCAATGAGTCTTTTAAAATGTTTAATCATTTCTAAGAGACATGTGATGTTGTATAAATCATGATCTTGTTGCATTCATTAATAGGGAGATATATGTGAAAACCCTAGTACAATATGGACACTTTATGTTGTATATATGTGGTGGTTTATATCCTTCCTTAATTTTCATAAAAAACGGATATGATCAAGGTTGTTAAAATTGAGATATTGTTTGTAGGATTGTAAGATCATGCGATCATACCTATAAAACATTGTCAGATTGCAATATGATCGTTTTGTATGTAAGATCACAAACATGATTGTATGATCGGGATCTGATCTGATCCGATCCTACCAATCCATGAAAATTTCCAAATTTTAATCAAAATTTTATTATCTTTACCCCTATTTTGTTTGACCTAGTTTCCTTACCCAAAGGTAAGTTGATAATAACTCTATTCTTGTACTATTTTATGAATTGTAAATGACTAACAAGTCTATAATTCTTTTTCTTCTTTTATGTTTACGCTCATCGATGGTAGAATTTGAGATTTAGCTTCAGATTGTTATTAATTTCTCCCTTCAATAGTTCAAGCTCAACAATAGATTTGAGTTTGCTCAAGTTCTTTTCACCAAGAGCTTGAAACTTATGGTTTTTAATTGAACTTCAAAAGTTTAAATTGTTATTGGTTTCTTTCTTATAATAAAAGTACATAATATGTTAAATATTTAAAGTGACTAATATGAAGGTTGTAAATTGCTATTATTGTATGATAAATTATCAATCTTAATACTTATTTTAGTTTTTTAACCATGTCATTAACTACTACATGACCAGTTACCATGTTGAGCTATTTAACTTTGAAATACGAAAAAAAAAGTTTTATAAACAATCAATAACCTTTTATATCACTTTTTGTGAGATTTCAAGACTATGAACTCGATTTTGGAAATTTGAAAATGATCATACGTAGAATCCCGATCTTAAAACTTTGGATAAGACGGACAATTTCTTAGAAAACTACAAAGTACAAAGCTGGTTACCTTTCCATAATTATCCTCAAAATGATAAATATGCTAAACGATAAGAACCAAACACCTAATTTTGTTTGAAACCAAAAATATAAAACATACAAATGCAAAATTAGAGTATATACATAGACTATGTTGAAAAAGGAAATCTCCACTCCACTTTCAACTATTCCCATAAAGATTTCTCCATACATTCTCTGCAAAAAGACACTCATTCCTACCTACAGTAACCCTTCTTTTTTCTTTAACGAAGCTAAATACAAACTGTCGTTTTCCCTTTAAATAAATCACACAATTTTTTATACCAAATATTTTTTATATCCTGATGATTTTTATATGAAACATCCACTGATCCACTATGTGTTTTCTAAATTCTAATTCTACTTGCTTTTTTCATCTTGAAAAACACAATACAATCTGTCTTCTATAAATGTTTTTCAAACTTCACATGATCTATCAAAAATAATGAGAGATATCAATCTGATCAATTGTTATCTAATATTATTATTCTATTTTTGTCGTGAAGAATTGCTGATCGAATTTAATATTTCATTCTAATCTTTTTTTTCAACGACAAGAAGAAAGTTTGTTGGAAAATCTTGGGGCACTTATATCAATCAGATCCAGAAATTTTGTACAAATAAGTGCAAAATCAGTTTTTCAAATTGGGTAAAAGTTGATAGTTTCTGTAATTACTTTGATTAAATTCAAGTAGAATCTAATCAACTTGTTCTTCATCGGAATTCTAATTCAAAAAAAAATCGTAGAAGATATTTTGAAACAAAAAATCAGTATTCAATACTACTACTCTGTTATTGTTATTGTAATGATTTCTGGAAATTATCTCTACATTTTCCAAAAATAATATCAAAATTTATTCAGGAATTGTCACCAGAACAGGCCTCCATGCTCGTCTAAGTAACCGCTGCCGTAACGTCCCCGGCAAATGCCTAAATCTTCTTGACCCACTGCGCCGGCCAATCAGATCGCCTTCACCACTCCACCGATTCGTCTCTTCACCACCTTCACGTCCACCGTCATCCAGCGGCGGAGACACCGAAGACGACACAAACAAGTCCTTTAACTTTCGTCTTGAACCGTTATCCTTCCCATCCTCCGGCGAAGAATCAACATCGCTTCCTCTCCGATCTACAAACTCATCAGGTGGCGGCAACCGCCGGGTGGTTTCGCCGCCGCCGCGACTGAGTAACATCCGTAGCGTCTTCCGTCGGCGTAGGTGAATGACAGGGCTTGAGGAAGGACTCCGCGTAGGACTTCCGGCAACCGCGCATTGTGTCGCTAACATCTTGAATTTCTGCAGCGTCGCCATTGATTCCGATCTAACAAAAGGTCATGTAAATCAAATTGTTTCTAGAAATCGTGATATGACAAGAAATGGATCAATCATGAAAGAAAAACCTAGATCCGAGATGCTTATCGTGTGATCTAGCCATAGAGAGTATAGATTCTTTGTTTTTTCTACACACTAGAGAGAGAGAAAGAGAGAGGTTAAAGAAGTGAAGGAAAGCAACAGTTAACGCCGGCAAGGTTAAAGTGACAGGTGATAATACGGGAGGATTTGTAGGATGGAATAGAGGTGGGCCCATGCCACGTGGACGATAACAGGTAGTTCCGAAACGGTCTTTCCCCTGGGTCACGCCGTAGGGGATACTTCTACTACATGTACTTTTTACTTCTTTCTTTACAAAATAACAATTTTTTCATAACAACTTTAGAGTATACTTATTGTTTTCTAGCTATATATATATATATATATATATATATATATATATATATATACACATGTATTATTTTATTCAAAAATTTATTTTAGAATGTGCATGAATCTAGTTTAGTCTTGTCTGGTATTTTATATTCTTTTAAATTGTTAACCAAATACACTACAAAAATTAAATACTTTATTGTTTATAAACATTATTGTTGGATAGTCAAAAGGTGTCTATACCCCTTAAAGGTAGTGGATTCAAAGCGATCGTAGCTCATATGTGTCATTCTCTTAGTTGTTTCTTTCAACCTAAGCGTCTATTGGTTGCGACTTAAAGTTTTAGAATGGAGGTTTGAGGTTTGAAATCGAGAAATACTTCTTTAACGGTTAGTGTTTCATAGTTTACATATGATTTTATTACCTAGAGCTGGCTGCAACATGAAATTGTTAATCACACAATTTATATTTATTATAAAAAATGGTGTTTTCAACTATTTAAATCATAAATTATAACACATACATGGATGTTGGGGGTTACTAGGTATAGTGATGGTTGTATGTTGCTTGAGTTTTCAAAACAGGGGAATTGCACCCAAATTGACTTCATCTTGGTGCGTAAATGAGATCATGTGACATACATAGGTTAAAAGATGTTAACAAGAGAGGTATGCACACATCGCAAAATACATTGAAAAGTAGACAAACTCGAAATTATACTGACATGTACATAAAAACAAGTAAGTTAAAGAATTAACGAAAGAAAGTTCTAAAATCACAGTGATACATTGAACACCTTGAATTTATACCAATACACACACACACACACACACACACACATATATATATATATATATATATATATATATATATATATATATATATATATAAGAATGTAAAAAAATAGTTTTTTTAGGTTAACGAACGGAAGTTATTTTGGAAAATCAAATTATGTATAATACGGGGGATAATCATGAAAGTTTAAAAAATAAAAGGGTGAAAATAATATTTTACAAATTTTAAAGTGAATGATGAAAATGAAATTTTAATAAGTAAAATGTTGGAAAAGCCATAAACTCTTAAACTTAGAATATAGAAAAAAAAATTATATAAATTGTCTCTCTAGTTTAACCATTATTCATAAACTCTGGTAACTAAAAAGACCAAATTACCCTCACAGTAACGGACTAAAACTAACGATATTAGTAAAAAGGATCATTTTTGCAAGTTTTGGAAACCACGGAGACCATGTTCATAAAAAAATTTAACAATGATTGAGTTTGTGACATTTGATAAACCATATAGACCACTTATGTAATTTTATATAACTTTTATATAAATAAAACTGAAACATAAGATGAGAAATTGAAGTTATAAATTATTTTGTGGGAAGATAAATTTGATGTAACAATACTTAGTTACATCTAAACAACATTAAAGGTTTGGACTAGCACAAATGGTTTGGAAAATAAAATAATTGAATTCAATTTGTAAAGATATTGTTATACTAGTATGAAAATGCATATGAAATAATGAAGACAAAACTGCACAAATGGTCCCTTTGGTATATCGAAAATTGTAACTTTGGTCGAAAAAGGTTTGGACTAGAACAAATGGTCAAAAAGTTTGATTTTGTTGCCACTTTGGTCCAATTTGCTTTGCATTTTTTTTATAATGACCATTTTGCCTTTTGCAAAAAAAAAAAAAAAAAAAAAAAAAAAGTCGAAACTGCACAAACAGTCCCTGTGGTTTGCTCAAAATTGCCACTTTGGTCCAAAAAAGTTTGACTAGCACTACAGGTCCAAAGTTTTCATTTCGTTGCGAGTTTAGTCCAAAGCACTTTAAAATTTCTTCAAATGACAGATTTGCCCCTTTCTATTTGTTTTTTCCTTTTCTTTTTTCCTTTACTATTTTTATTATTTAATTACAAAGGGTCATCTCTCTCTCTCTCTCTCTCTCTCTCTCTCTCTCTCCAATCGTTCAAGAACATATAAAATAAAAAATACACTCCCCTTCCCCTTGTTCTTCCTCCTTGCAACCCAAACCCACCAACAACCTTCCTTTGTCTTTCTCCAATGACTATCGTCTTCCAAAAGCGATTTTTTGTGTTCAAAATATCTGTTGTGAATCATTTTTTATGAGAAATCAATTTCTGGGTTTCATCTTCTCCAACCAATTTCTAGGTTTCATCTTATGGGTTTCAACTTCTCAATTTTTGGGTTTCATCTTCCATTATCGACTAGATAAAGATCCTTCGTTGTCAAAGGTGCTGGCGAAGGCGACATCGTTGAAGAGAAAGATGTCGCTTTTTAGAGCCTTCATCGGATTAACTAGTCAGTACAGTAACGGTAGTCCTAGAAAAGTCGAAGAAAGCTAGATATGAAGATCAAGGTCGTCGGAGCCACAATGAACCCTAACTTCGATTAGGGTTTCGTCAACGCTGTTATGAAGATCCAGTTAGGGTTTTGCCTCCACTTTATATCTATCTATCTCACCGTTAATCTGGAATCCCTCACCAAAGTTTCTATGAAGATCCACTACAAAAGCGCTCCCTGCTATGAAGATCCACAACAAACCCTAGCTCTGATTCCTTCCACTTGTTATCATCGGAAACGTCTTTTTCTCCATCGTCATCTTTCTTCCATTCGAAACTAGAAGCTGCAAATTGATTTGGTGATGGAGTAGACAACTTCAACGGACATGATAATGGTTCAAACTGTAGCACGAGCAAGAGGAGATAGAAGTAAATGAATTATGTTCTTGAAGTACCAATTTTCATATGTTTTATAAAACTTCTTCTGGTTATAAAGGTTTGGAAATTATGGATTTTTGAGGTTATAAGCTTCATATTGTTTGTGTTTGTAGTGGTATTAATTCATGGAAGTTTGGTATAAATAGAGAGAGAGAGGTAATTTCTTTTTTATTTTTCTTTTAATTAGAAAAGTTTTTAAATAAATAAAAATACTAAAAAAGAAAAAAAAAATAAGGGTAAAATCGTCATTATAAAAAAATTAAATGCAAATGGGATCAAACTCGCAACAAAATGAAAACTTTGGACTAAAGTGACAATTTTGAGTAAACCACAAGGACCATTTGTGCAGCTTAGTCAAAAAAATTATATACTCTTTTTTCAATTTTTTATTATAGAGATAAAATAAATAGGCAAAAGAAAAACACCCTTCACACACACATACTCTCTCTCTCTCTCTCTTTCTCTCTCTCTCTCTCTTAATACATTTCCCTTTCACAATAAGACAATATCATCTCGCTAGAGCTACCATGCTCTTGCCGGGAAATCAAATCGTACAATGCCATTCACACGTCTACCTTCATCTTCCGTTTTAGTTTTCATAAAGCGAACCCTAACTCCGGTTAATTATTTATAGATCTTTGGTTCCTCAGAGATAACCAATGTCGGCACCGGATCTACACCATATATGCAAACCGTCGACATCGAGAATGGAGATGAGTAAAAAGAAATGGGAATGGAGCAGTTTTGTACCACCACATCTCCATTAAACCCTAACCTTAATGCCTCCACCACCATTTGGAAACCCTAACCCTAGCGTCGTCAAACCATAAACGACTGATTGGAGAGGCGAATCTAGGGTTTCTGTAACTCCTAGATCGTTGTCTCCATCAACGAAGGATAGAGACGAAGAGGGAAGAAGGTGAAGCTAAGGTTTCTGAAAATGCAAAGTATTGAGCTAGGGTTCTTTATATGCAACGACAGTGGCGAAGTTGGCAATTGTCGATATGTGTTGAATAGATCTTTATCCCAAGTCATCGCTCTCTATCTTGTCCCATATCTCTCTCCCCCCTCTATCCCTCTTTCTCTCTCTATCTGATGGATTCATTTACATTCTTCCTTTTCTTTCTAAATCCAACTCGTCGTTGCTTGAAAAAAGATGTTGGTTGTGGTGTAGAACTGCTGGTGATGGCAGTGGTTTTCAATAGGTGGTGGTTGTTGTTCATACTTTTCTGGCAGTTGATGGTGGTTATGTTATATTCCTTTTTATGAAAAATCAGAGAAGCTGAGAGAAAGAGAGAGAGAGAGAGAGAGAGAGAGAGAGAGGAGAGAGAGAGAGACATAGAGAGAGAGAGAGAGATGGGAAGAGGAAATACATTGAAATTTTATTTTTCATTTTTATTTTAATATATTTAAATAAATAAATAAATAAGAAAAAAATAAAATAAGGGCAAAATCATCATTATAAAAAAGTTCAAAGCAAATTGGACAAAAGTGGTAATAAAATCAAACTTTTGGACCACTGGTGCTAATCAAAACCTTTTTGGACCAAAGTAACAATTTTCGACATACCATAGGGACCATTTATGCAGTTTTGTCAATGATGAATAAGTTTTTGTATACTTATGGTCAATGAAACTCAGGTTAAAATTGATAAATATGTTTTTGTATCAGTCTAAGAGCATCTCCAACCCACTCTTATTTTCCATTTTTTCTCCATTTCTTCCTCTATTCTTCTCCAACATTCTCTTATTTATTTCCCATTTTGGGGGATATAAACAGTATTACACCAAATATGGTGTTATACTATTCATTTCTCCCAAAATTGGGATAAGCTTTATGTTGTTGGTTTTAGTCCCTCTGTTTATATATTTATACATTACTAGTTCATTTTTACATACTATATATAATTTAAATATAATATTTAATATTTATAATATTTTTTTATATATTAAATTATATTAATTATTTATAAATATGAAGTTTGTTTTTCGTTCATCAAATTCATATAAAAATTTAAATACATATTAAAAATTTAAAATACAATGACATATTTTACAAAAACTTATAATTAAAAGTATGTATTTCTAATATTTATATAAATATATGTATAATATTTATTTAAAAGTATGTAAGTGTAATATTTTTTATAAATGCATGTATAATATTTATTTACAAGTTTATTATAAATATAACCTTATGTATCTAATATTAATTTAATGAAAAAAATATAGATTATATTTTTGTTAAAACTAAATTAATAGAATGACGTGTTTAACAATCTATGTAAGTTGGAATAATAAACTATACTAGGAATATAATTTTTGGGGATAAAAATAGGGTTGAAGATGAAACACTAATTGCCCTATTTTTTTACTCCATTTTTAGAAGAAAAAATAGAGATGAGTTGGAGATGGTCTAAGGGCATCTCTAACCCACCCCTAAACTCCATTTTTCCCCAATTTCTTCTCCTATTTTTCTCCAACCCTACCCCATTTCCACCTCCATTTTTTGGAGATATGAATAGTATCCCCTCATATATGGGGGAATACTATTCATATCTCCAAAAAATGGTGGTGAAGTTTGGTTGTCAATTTTAGTCCTTCAAATTTTTATTCTATATATTTATAGTTTATTATATCTGCTAATTATAATTTAAATGCAATATTTAATATTTATAATATCATGTTATATACTAATTTATATTAATTAATCATAAATATAGAGTTTAATATTTATTTATTGAGTTCATATAAAAAAGTAAATATATATTAAGAACTTGAAACACAATAACATAATTTATAAAATATAGTAAACAAATATGATCATAATCTTAATATATTTATTATAAATATAATCTTATTTAACTAATACTTATTTATAATAAAATATTAATTAATTTGAATTTATTGTATATAAACATTTTATTTATTATAATATAATTTGAAATATTTTTTTAATAAAAAAATATAATATATATTTGTTAAAATCTAATTAGTAAAGATGTATATTTGATAATATATATAAGTTATAAAAATGGAATATTTTAGGAATATATTTTTCGGGGTAAAAATTTGGATAGAAAATGAAGTGGGGTTGGAGATGAAACACCATTTATCTAATTTTTTACTTCATTTATAGGGAAAAAAAAATAGAGATGGGTTAGAGATGATCTAAGAGACATACACTAAAAAAAATGGATATAAAACTCTACCATAAAATGAATGAAATCCACGAATAACTGATATATATATATATATATATATATATATATATATATATATATATATATATATATATATATATATATATATATATATATATATATATATATATATATATATATATATATCATACTATATTATAAATGAAACATTTTTCTTTTCACCACATTCATTTGAAACTCTTATGCATATTTCCTTTTACCATATTAATTTGAAACTCACATGACCTGTCAATTTATTTTTAATAATAATAATTATAAGTTGGTTAATACGATTAAATAAATATCAAATCTAAAGTGTAATTATATATAAACTAAATTTCAATACTAAAATAATATCTTTAATTCTACTTATAAAGTTATGTTTTTCAACTTTTAACATACTATACTTAATTTATTAGTTTTAATATATTGTTAGATGTGAACCGTTATCATTTGAAAGATACAATTTTGGAACAATTTGTATAAAATACTTAAATTCTTAATTTGAATATGACATTACATGGTTAATTTAAATATAAATTTTAGTTTAACTTAAACAAACTAAAGAATATTTTGTAAATAGTTAAAAGTGATTAATTATAGTGTCTTTCTAATAATGATTATAATTTGATTAATAAGGTTAAATGAATATCAAACCTAAAGTATAATTATATATAAACTAAATTTCAATATTAAAATAATATATTTACTTCTACTTATAAAGTTATGTATTTTATTTTTAACATATTATACTTAATTTACTAGATTTAATATGTTGTTATATGTAAACCATTATGAGTTTAAAGCTACAACATTTGAACAGTTTGTACAAATTACTTAAATTGTTAATTTAAATATAACATTATAGTGTCAACTTAAATATAAATTTCAGACCACTTAAAAAACCCAAAAAATAATTTGTGAATTGTTAAAAGTGATAAATTGAAGTGTTAAATGCAAAAAGTAAATTGTAATTTCGATATAAGTAAAATATTTCCTAAAGATATTTTTATAATAGCTAAAAGTTTTAAAATATATAGCGTAAAATAACTTACAATAATAATAGTTATAAATAAATCTAAATAAATGATTATATTGTTACATTTAAAATAAAAAACAATTTTTGATATTTTAAATAATTACAATGATAGAAATTAAAACGTTAAACAAATAAATTTTAAAAATGTAATTAACAATAACAACAACTATAAATAACATAAACCATATATTATATTTAATTTTATTCATAAGTAACCTATAGGTAGAAATCATTCAAACGATTAAGATTATGCAATTTTAATAAACGTATATATTATAATATAATTCTTAATAATCAATATACTATATCAACTTAGTATACTAATTATTATATCAAATTTAATAATAATGCTATTGTTGTATTTAAAAAACATATATTTGTAAAGATTTTAACTATACAGGTGTTTCTGCGTAACGCGTGGGTATTCGCCTAGTATATATATATATATATATATATATATATATATATATATATATATATATATATATATATATATATATATATATATATATATATATATTGAAGGACATGTCATTTCAAGATTGAAACTTGTCCTATTCCAACTTCATATACTTATTTCATTTTAGTGTTTTTATATAACATATGATGTTATCTATTGTTTAGAAGCATATAGTAGTTATGACTATCTTATTTGATAAAATATTAGTAAAATAATTTGTAGATGTAATGAATTACGTTTTTTTTCCGTATAAGCCCATCAACATACTTAACTCTAGTTCACATGTGTTTACGTTTGTTTTGGTATAAGCCCATGAACCTACTAAACTCTAGTTCACATATATTTATGAATTACTAACATATTTTATTTTTGTTCTGACGACTTAATTTATAGTTGTATTAGTAAGAAAAAAACATTAAAAAGAGTGAAAGGAACTAAGGAAGTATCAAATCATTTGATACAATTTTAATTTTAATAACAAAAGTAGTGAATAGTACTTCTAGGAAACGAATATGAACTATGAAGATGAAATAAACTCAATCACCTTCCTGCGCCTAACTCTCAACCAATTTGCCGGTGATCCCTGAATCAGATGAAGGCGGATTACCACCGTCCTCCACCACAATGTCAACCACCTCTGGTTTTTGAACATTCATCTTCTCATTCTGTATCCCTCTTAAATTCTCCACCACTTCT
Source organism: Lactuca saligna (assembly GCF_052625555.1). Taxonomy (NCBI): domain Eukaryota; kingdom Viridiplantae; phylum Streptophyta; class Magnoliopsida; order Asterales; family Asteraceae; genus Lactuca; species Lactuca saligna. Next base: position 143,781,080 of record NC_136418.1, read on the forward strand.
CTCATCGTCGGTCTCATATCCTTCTCAACTTGCAGACACCAGAAACCCAACTCCGCCACCAACGTCACCATCCGCCTCACATCACCATCGTTCTCGAACCCAATTGCCTTGTCAACCAACTCACTCAACCGACGATTTTGAATCCTGTCAATAGCCATGTTAGCCAAGTTTATATCATGCCTGTGTCTACTCGTGTCAACGGCTTCTAACGACGATAGGAGCTCCATCAACACCACCCCGAAGCTATAAACGTCGCTCTTATCTGTCAACCGGTAGCACTGGTAATACTCCGGATCCACGTATCCCGGCGTCCCTTGTGGCGCGGTGGAGACATGTGTGACGTTGAACGGAAATAATCTCGACAACCCAAAGTCAGCAACCTTGACTTTGTAATTTTCGTCTAGAAGGATGTTGCAGGTTTTCACATCACGATGAATGATGTCGGAGTCATGGAGGTATGCTAATGCTTCCGCTGTTTCTAACGCGATGTTCAGCCGCAATCGCCAGTTCAGATTTGCGTTCGCGTTGGCGAACTTTCCATGAAGATGATCGGCGACTGTGCCATTAGCAACGTACTCGTAAACTAAGAGAAGTTCTCTGCTTCTTCTTGAAGTGCATCCATAGAATTTCACAAGGTTTTCGTGATCTAACATCGTCAAGATCTCGATCTCGTTCATGAACTGCTCCACACGCTTGAAACTGTTCTTGTATAAGCGTTTCACCGCCACTTCTCGACCATCCGTCAGCTTACCATAGTAAACGGTGCCGAATCCACCATCTCCGAGTTCTTTTGAATCGTCAAAGCCACCGGTAGCTGCTTCCAGTTCATCGCAAGTGAAAACCCTAGTTCCGAAATAGGTGCTGGTTCCCAATTCCGTTGTTGAAGAAGAATAAGAAGTAATGCTAGCTGGAAAACTGGTAGCAACTCCTTTGCTTGAAACAGCCGTTGTCGCACTTTCTTTGTTCTGAGTTTCTTCATCTTCTCCGGTGGGATACCTTTTCTTCCGTTTTATGCAAACAAAGATTCCGGAGACAATTCCAATGGCAGCAAGAATGGCGCCGGTGATAGGAAGAGCTATAATCATGGATTTTTTCTTTGACGAAGAACTGGTTTGGGTTGCGTTAGCCATGGTGCAAGTTTCTGCGATGAAAGGTTCAGTAGAACATGCACATGAAGTTCGATTTGAATCATAATCGTAGAAACAACGACCATTTGATTGAGTGCATTGACTGCAATTAGTGGCATCGAGTTTCCAATTAACCTCAAATCCTCCCCGGAGAACTTGATCTAAACCGGTTGAATTCACCAATCCTGTGGATTCGATTGCCATTACAGGAATCGGGACAATGACACTGTGATTACAGATTCCAGGTCCTTGTTCTCCGGGTAAAACAAGAACTTTATCAATCCCATTGTCATCACAAGACAAAGAATCAAGAGGAACCCCATGAAGCTTGAAGGAATCTGGGCATCCATAAAGGAAAGTGATGTTCATGTAAGCTGGAGAGTAATCGAATAGGTTGTGATTAATGGTGGTGTTGACGAAATCATGTGGACATATCGATTCCTTCACATCTTCTCTAACGATCTTTAGGATATTGGATGTTTGATCGATGCTTAGAACATGGTATGTCATGTTGTTTATGTCGATAGTAGGGGCATTTTTGCCATTACAGTCGAGCTCGAAGTCAGGATACCCACAGTAGATGGGATCTTGATGCTTCAAGAAAGGGTATCGGATGTTGGAAATATTCCCACAATTGAATGACTCGGCACAATTTTCATAAGATTCATGGAGGCTGCTTGAAGCTCTTTGAGCTACAATGAGAATTAACAAGTTGACTATGGTTAGGGAGGAAGGACACCAAGAAAGGATTTGGGAGTTCATTAGGAATGATATCTTTGTGTTTGATTTGATGGAGGTTTATTAATTGCTAGTTTTTGTTCAAGATTATGGACCTAATTGTCCAACTAACTACAACCAAATTTGGAATTTTACTCCATCATCAATTTAGGTCAAGTTTTGGTGGAATTTGTTGACTTTAGTGTTGGATAAAAGAAATTTGGGTTTTGACTTGTTAGTAAATTTGATGTGTTGTTACATTCAATATGATATAACCAAAAGAGGTCGTTGACCTATACAGGTGCATTTCCAATTGCCAAGCGACAACACATAAACACATTAAGAAGGTGGAAGATAGTAATAATATAGATATGTTAATGTATATTTTCGGTGAATATAGTATATTGTAGAGTGTAGTGATTCACAAAAATTTCACTTTTGGCCTTTTGGGAGGGTATATATCCACTGGCACTCAGCGTACTTTAAAAAGAAAAAAAAAAAAAAAAAAAGCTACAGCTATTTTGGCTGATTGGGCTCGCTAATTCGTATGTGGGTAAGAGTCCACAATTTCATCATAGTAGAGTTAGTAATAGAATGCACATTTCAAATGGGTTTTTTTTAATCAGAAGGGAAAAAATCTTACCGGTTTTTTTAATAAAAATTGGAAACTGTATTTTTTTTCCTCAAATGGTGTTTTAACCGAAATAAAACCGATTTTTAGGAAAAAAGACGAATCTGTTACAAAAAACGATTTTAAAAAAAGTGAAACTGTTTCAAAACATGTATATGTGCTGATGGGCCTTATCCTTCAAAACAAATCGATGCAGTGTCCAACTAGTACCCTTAGATTTCTTTACTCATGAGAAAATTCATCAAATAACTAAAAGAACGGGAGTATTTGAAGCAAATGATTAAGGAAAACACAATTTTATAAAATGACCATGATTTTCGTAGAGAGGGGCCTTGCGGAAGTTCTTATGCTCTGAGGAACAAGAAAACTTTCCAAGAAAATGACGTGGCGAGGAAAAAACCAAAAAAAAATATTATAAAAGTTTAATTTTACAGAGGGTGCATCGTTCCACATAAATACCCCTTGCAGATCGGTTCTTCAAAGTAGTAACTCTGAGGAATTGTTCTTCACTAAAACATGACTTATTTCTTCGCTAAATTTTAAGTCTATTTCTTCGAAACATAGTTTTATAATTTAAATTGTTATTTTGAATCAATGATGTGCTAAATATTGATACCTCGTTAGATTTAAAAGAAAACAAACACCAAAATCGTTATCAAGCCATGTTTTAGCGTAGTTTAAATCCTCAGAGATACTCCTCTAAAGAACAGATCCGCAGAGGACATCTCTGTGGAATGATGTACCCTCTGCGGAATTAAAATTTTATATATTTTTTTTTTTTTCCACCTCCACGTCATTTCCTCAGAGAGTTTTTTTGTTCCTTAGAGCATAAGGACTTCCGCAGAACCACTCTCTGCGGAAGTCATGATCATTTTATAAAATTGTATTTTTCAAAGTCATTTGCTTGCAACACTCCCCACCTTTTGGTTATTTAATGAATTTTCTCTTTTATCATTCTGGTGTGTTAACTCTAGCAATGAAGCATCTTGGCCGTGAACCATTCACATGGTAGAAACAACAACCATGTGGTCGCACTTTCTGCCTCTTCATGGTCCAACCTCACAAGTGTGTGTTTTCCTTCTTTTCTCTATTTTTCCAAATATATAGGAACAGACACATGCAGTGATGAGGCTATGTATAAGGAAAGTGGGTCATAGGAACTACCTATTTTTTTTAATTTATTTAAATTTTTTATAGAAATTTTTTAGGGATTTATCTTAAAAAGTATTTAGGACCTATCTTATCAATAAAAATCTTTGAATTTACATAGAAAAATACATATAGAAAAATATGATTTTTTATTTTAGATCCACCTCTCTACACATGTAAGGAGCATCTCTTCAAATTTTAATCTAACTTGTTGGTCGTTTAGACGTAAGAACATGTATGGCCTACTTGCGGAAAAGAGAGTATAATAATAAAATAAGAACAATATCAATTTTGTTAAAAAATGAAGAAGTGCATTTGAAAAAATGTGAATATCCTGAAAATTTTGGGAACTTAAAGTATATTGGGAAATTGCGCCTAAAATTAATGTACTTTTTTTTTTTTCTAGAAAAAGCGATCATTCGAATTCGTGGAATTTCTCACATGGTATATGAGCTATATAGAATCGTTCCTTGCTTCATTTCATAAATCAATTAATCTGCAAATCGAATCGTATACAAAAAACGTACAACTCATTTAAGAAAATCATGCCCACAAAATCTTTGATGAAATTAACGACGGAACTATTTCGAGTTTATTTCAGTCAGATCCAAAGTTTTAAAATTCGCTCCATGATCAATTTAGGTATGATATGATTTTGTTGACTTTAGTTGGATAAAAAGGGAAATTGATTTTGACTTGTTAGTAAATTAGATGTGTTGTTTCATTTAATATGAGATCGTTGACCAATACAGGCCAATTTCCAACTGTCAAGCAAACAACAAAGAAGGTGGAAGCTGATAGTGACAAAACATAGATAGATGCATGTGATTGATCATGAAAACACTCAAGAAATCTTTCAGAAAGGTAGTTAACAAAAAGAGAAAAGGATTGATCTTTATTGCTAATTCATCAAGATTCATGTGATTCTTGATAAGAAAAAATAAAAGATGATTAATTATGATCATTGGTTTTCAGAACAACAACTAATTAATTAGCATTCTGAAGCTGATGTTTCTCCAGCATTTCAGAACAAATCTGGCCCATCATGTGATAGAAGATATTTAAATCAGATAACTGTTCAACTGTCATCTTCCCCATCACAACTCTTGCCAATTTCTCTCTATCTTCATTCAACTTCAATCTCTCCATGTATGAAGATGCATTCCTCACTGTTGCTCCCATTTGCTTCAACCTCGTCTCTTGTTGCAAACTCAATGCTGTATTTGACTGAAATTAACAAATTAATTCCAAAAGTTAAAAAAAGAAAAAGAATCAAAAAATGAAACCAAACTCCATTAATATGTACATATTTCATACCTCAAGAAATTCTGCTCCTGGTCTAAGATCAGATTCTTTAGGTTGACGAATATTGCTACCTCCTTCATATAAGTTTCTTGCAAGAGAAAAGCTTCGAACAATAGCCTTTCTCTTTTGCTCCAACTCCTTATCAAGCTTTAAAGATTTTGGTATCTTTGTTGTGCTATTCAGCTTCTTTCGATACGCAACAACCGCTTTAACAAATTCCTACAACATTACACATCATGTTACATATCATTCATTACATAATGTCTGATTATCTGGTTTTGAAAAGGGACGATGGTGTTTACTGTTTAATATAATTACCTTATAAGCTGCAAAGCATCCAGGGTAATCGAACTCATCTGAATTTTGTTTTCTCATTCGTTCAGGATGAAACTGTAAACCCATGATGAATTTACCCTCTTCAGGATTATAAGCATCGGGATCATAAAAACCTTCGATCAAACCATCTGGTGCAAAAGCCATCGGCTTAAACCGGTGGGCCAGCCTCTTAACTCCTTGGTGGTGATAACTATTGACACGAATCTCCATGTTGTCTTCTAAAGACTCTTCAAACCATTGATGCAAAGGGGTGTCGTTTACAATTTCAACCACATGACGATGGCCATCGTAGTTATCGTAATCCATATGGATCACTTTGTTTTCTTGTGGCCGACTTTTGGTTAGTTCTTTCCCGATATCTTGGTAAAGGGTGCCACCACATGCGACGTTTAAGATTTGTGAGCCTCGACATATTCCTAAATAAGGGATGTTTCGTTCGAGGCAAAGTTTAGCGAGCGATAGTTCTATTGTGTCTTTTTCTTTGTCAATGGCGGTGTCGCTGACATGCAGACGCCGGATTTCTTCCAATTCTTCCGGGGAGAGATTGGTTTCTTCAGCTTCGTATAGCGATGGGTCGATGTCTTCTCCTTCGCACAGAAGGACTCCATGGATCGGCTCGAAACTGTGCAACAGCGTATGAACACCGGCCACCCGGGGTACAATCACCGGAACAGCTCCATATCCGACTATAAGATCTAGATGATATTCGCCTGATAATTAAAAGAAAACACCTATCTCAATTAATTATCGTTTTATCGACATGATTCCGTCGTTTTGTTCATAAAAAGACGATAGATTTATGATAAATATATGATGAAAAGAGTGAAAGTAATTAATCAAAAGCACAGCCACATTCATAAAGAAAAAGATCCGAATTTCTCGTGATTCAACCGGGATCGATTAGCAAAGAAATTAATTAATTCGTACCTACGAAATCAACGAACTTGTTCTTGCGAAGGCTTCGTCTAGATACGATGATGACACGAGGTAAGATGACGGCGAGATCAGAGGTTGACATGGCGGTTGTTTGAGAAAGAGAAAGGGAGATGAGAACGAAAACAATCGAGGCGCCGCGGATGCTGTAGTTGTGGAACTTGATGATGACATGGAAGGTTAGGAGGTGATATGTATTTATAGGGAGGAAGGAGTGGAAGCCACGTGGAAATATATGGGTAGTCATCAGATGGCGACTAGGGTAGGTCAAAACTGAAGGCAGTGTGACGTGTCAAGGGTTATGTGGATATTATAAGTAAATACACCACCGGTGGAGGTTTTATCCATTTATAGTTCTTGGCTATACTTTAATTTAGGGAACAATTTTGTCTCATATATTATTATTATTATTATTATTATTATTATTGGATGTATTTTGTGTGGGTTTTAGTGTTATATGTTTCATTGTCATGTATTTTTTTAGAAGTTATGATATTAAATAGTAGTTTTAATTTTGATACATTTATAACCAGCTAACTAAAATAAAGGCCTTACAAAAAAAGAAGCTAAAATTAAAGATTTTTGTGTTGAGCGTGTTAAATATAGCTTAAAATGCATACATTTTTCTATTAAAGATAAAATACGTTATATCCCCTATCCTAATAAATAAGTAGAATCGTATCACGTGTCAGTCTCTCAGACCCCCAAAATAGAGTTTTCCCACTTCTTTTCTTTAGCTCGATTTACATAAATGCCATTCACTTCAAATTGAATCGGTGCAATTCAATTTGCCTATTTTTTCGTCCTTGCACTCTAATTTTTTCCTGAAAATCTGGAATCAATCAACGATATACTCTGCTTGTAAATAGGTATTTGATATGCTGACTTCTTATATTTCCTATTTTCTCGATCTAAAACCCTAGATGTCACCACCATTGGATGTGTCTCATTCGTCCTCTACCTACCGACAACGAACCCCACTATAAACGATGTTGCTTCCTTCTCTTCTTGCCTCCTTTATTGTTACTCATGGTATGCTTTTACCTCCGTCTACCATTTAACCCCCAAATTGATGATTCTTTTTTTCTTATGACTCAAATGTGTCATCCTTGACATTGATATTGCTCTTCTTCTGCAATTTGTGTTCGTTCTTTAATCCGGGCTTCTTATATTTTATTGTTTGTTCAATTTTTTCTTGATTCTAAATGTAGGTATTAGTTTGATCCATCACTTAATTCTTTCTGCTTAATCTAGCGTAATAAATGATATTCAGAAACCATTGTACATGATGTGCAGATGGAAAACTTGAATATGATGAATTGATGTCGCACTCTATGTGTTTGATAAAATGTATGTGATAACTTTTTTTCTAACAAAATTTACTTTCAAAACTATTAAATAACGTGGGCTTGTGTTACTATTTGTGTGTGTTTAGAATGTTGTAAGTCAAATAAACTAAGTTTGATTGCATGTTCCAGTAGTGATATTTGAACACCGGGGATATAATAAGAATGTCTTTATATATTAACCTTGAAGCCAAACATGGTTCTTTGATCTTAAACATCGAGGGACACCTCCATTTTTTTAGCAAAAGGTTTTTTTACTTTTACTTTTCATGGTTCACAAGCATTACTAACATTTTTTGGTATAAATTTGCATTTGGATTACCACATTAAAGAAAGATTGGAGATGAGAATTTGGTCAAATTTTGTATATTATTCTGTTTCTAGCTCTACTACATTATTTATGTGAAACACAATTTATGAATATTTAACATGTTATCTTTGTTGAAAGGAACAAGAAACAAAGAGAACACAATAAACAAGGAACTTAGGCAACAAATAAGGTTAGTAATATTGAGATGATTAGCATCATTATTATAATCAACTTAAGACACAAAAAAGCTGGGATAGTATATTTCTTCAAAATCATAATTGTGGATTCAAATAGTAATACGGTAACCTGACCATGATTGTGGTGTTCCCGGGTCTCACAAGTGTTAATGTAAAAAAAAAATAAGAAACATGTATAATAGGAAGAAATGAAAGTAGAATACTTTAATAAAGATACCAACCTGTTAATTGTTTATTTACTTAAGTGAGGTATCCTATCTTCCAAACAATTTTTGATTTTTAATTTGATCATCAGCCCAAATGAGATGGTATCCTATTATGCTTACTTGCATTTCATGTGCTTTATCTTTTAAATATTCTTTCTTTTTATCGCTACATTTTTTTTGCATAGGCTTAATAGGAGCTCATGTGCCTTTGCAACTTCATTGGTCTTTCATCTAGCAACCTAAGTTTTTAATGTCGATTTTTGATTTTTGCATGTATGCTTATTAACCATTTAGAAAAAAATAGTTTGAAAATTAATTTCCTGTTTTTTGTTTCTATTTTTCTGCAATTATGAACTGTATATGATGTTTTTTATCCATTGCTTAATTGATATGAGGGAGGGGTATAACCTTTTCTCTTTTGCAAAATATCAAGAAAATTAACTTTGAATTATACATTTTCAGATCACCATAACAATCAGAACCAAAAGACAATGAAACTACACACATGTTAGTCTGCAACATTGGAGTAAAGACCAAGAGTCAAGATCAATTATCAACCAAGTAGTTGCTAGAATCTGAAGCAACCCTGGAAAATGACAATTACTCTTGTGAGCAACACCAAAATAGTACAGACTTTGTGGACTAACAAAAATACCAATAAACTTTGTACACAATCACCAAAAATAACATCGAATTTTTTGGAAACATCAAAAGTAGCAATGAACTTGATATCAAAATTAATTATGTGTTCTAATATTGGGAATTTGTTATTAAAAATGCTATAATTTTTTTTAAAAAAAAATATTAGTGTTAAATTTAATCATTTTTACACCTCACATCACTCTTACGTTGGGTTAAAAAAAAATTCTATCTATTTTAAGTGCTTATCTTTTATGATTTTATAATTTATTTTGAAATAACGTTAAGTTTCAAATATAGGAAAGCCATAATTAGGTTGCAATCGATAAGTAGATAAGTAAATAATATAAAATAATGAAATACAAAAAACAGTTTTACTTCAATTGTTTTGTATTCATAATTTTGATAACTCTAATTTATTGTTGTTATTTGCATAATTCAACATTTATTGTAATTTTTCAATCTAAACATTTAATCAAATTAATATTAAAATTAAAACTATTTTTAAGAAGTGGTGTTTTATAATAAATATATTTAAATTTGGACTGCTATTTGAGTTGATCACAAATTCGACCAAAACACTATTCTTTTAAACTCAATGACATGATTTTAGAAATGCAATAATAATTGAAACTTAATTGCTTATATCTTTAAAGCATTTTGCATAGTTAATTTAAAGTAACAATTATAATGTTACGGATAAAATATTTCATATCTAAGTTTCTAATAAAATAACTATTTGCAAATCCGTTACTAATTACTTATACAACTATTAACTTTTTAGAAATTTAGAAACAATTTGTAAATAAAATTTTTTTATATTATCTTTTACTCTATTGAAATGTATATTGTATTGTACAAAATTATGGTTTTATCAAATATCTATACTTAAAGAACACATATCTTTTACTCTATTCAAATGTATATTGTGTAGTACAATGTTATGATTTTATCATATATTTATACATACAGGACACATATAAGATATGAATAACAATGTTTATATGAATTTTAAGTAATCATTATAAAATTTACAGACAAAACTTCAATCTTAATAAATTAATAAATTTTTGCAAATCTTTGATTAGTTATTATGATTTGAAATTATCAATAGTATTTTTATTTTAACCGTGGTTTCCACGGGTATTAACCTAGTTATACTTATATAATTTAAACAAAATCCCTATTCTAATAAAAAAAAATAGGTTTAATCTCATATTGACAGGTATCATACAATTAGAACTCCTCATTAATGTTATATACCATTTATTATGTTACTTGTCAACTTATTAATTATCCATTTTAAATTTTAAATTTTAAATTTCACTCTAATTACATTAAATTAATAATTAATTATCTATTTCAAATTTTAAATTTCCCACTCTAATTACATTAAATTAATAATTGATTCTTGATTTTAAAATCCCCCCCTCTAATTATATTTAATTAATAATATTACATTGAAAAATAAAATAAAATTAATATAGATTATAAGGCGATATAACTTCACATATTTATTTAAATCAACGATTATAATTTTATATAACTAAAAAACATATCCCTTAATTAAAATAATTGTTTAACAATTTTAATTTTTTAATATGAAATTTTAATTAATTTTATAGCTGTAATTTTTACTGTTTATAAACTAGTATTATTTGTATATAAAGTTTAGCAGGTTGAAAAGTAATATATTTGCATATAACTTTAACTCGACTCATGTTATCTTCAACTAAAATATTTATTTATTTTTACCGATTATTGATCCACTCTTTTTGTTACTTCTAAAATCGACTAATCAAAATCAACCATTACAATAAGCATTCAAATGGATATTTGGAAGAATATGCTCCCAAGTGTATTTAATTAAAAGCCAAAACTTATTTCTTCTTTGGTGATTTTAAATAATAGACAATCTAGAATCCACACCGTTAGTTGATGCTATTTAAATAGTCTATAAAAAAAGGAAATATTAAGTGATAATATTATCTATGTTATACATTGTAATCCACTAATATTAGAAAATTAATTAATATATTTATATTTACAAATCAAATTCCAGTTTTTCATCTAATTCTTTTTTTAAATTTATCATAGCGATGAATTATGCAGATGCCCTACAAAACGTTTTAGAATGCAAATACACATGAGCATTAAAGGTGAAACATTATAAAACATGTTATTTTTAAACTAAACTAATTATAAAAATCATGTATTATATGAATTTATTTTAAAAAATTATAAAGGTCTAAATATTTAAAAAACTTGAATTTATAAGAAAAATAAAATAATATTGAATTATTAAAATTAAATTTTTTTCTTTTAAATTTAAACATATAATTTAAATAAATAAACAAATGAAACTAACTTTAATTTAGAAATTAGAAGGTAAGTACTTTAATAATATTGATATCTATTTATTATTTGATTTATTGTAATTATTACATTTTTAAATACTTTGTGAAAAACCATAAAATAACATAAAATAACATATGAAAAATAATTAATTTATAATAACCATAAAATGAAATATTATAAAATAAATAAAAATGTGGCATACGATAAAAATATATTTATTTATTAAAATAGAGCGAGATTTATTTTTGATGTACAATAACTATTACATAAATTTGTGAAACAAAGTACTACGACATGTTTCTGTGTTAAATAGATAGGAAAATTAGAACTAGGATTGAATCCACCTTTATGGAACATGGTGCGTTTTCATGAAAGTCATATGGGTTTAGATCATCTACATCAGTGCAATTCCACTGATCTTTTAATTGTGACACATCAGGTTTGTAATGACTACTCACATCAGTGCAATAACACTCATCTTTCAAAAGTTGTCCTTACCACCACATCAACTATTACTTTATATATATATATATATATATATATATATATATATATATATATATATATATATATATATATATATATATATATATATATTAAAAAATTGATTTTTAGTTGAACTGCTGTTCTCGGTTTGATTGTCAGTTCAACTAGTTTGTCCGCTGATTCAACTAAGAAAATTCCCTATATCTGATGGTGTGTGTCGGCCTTCGAGTTATGTACAATTAAAAAATGTTCATTTTTCTTTAGAAATGTTTTTGTTTTTAACGAACTAAATAAAATCCAACTATACATGTTTAATAAATCGTATCAAACAGGTTTTTAAGAAGTCGTTCAGTATTGACGATTTTTTTATAACCTTATATATATATATATATATATATATATATATATATATATATATATATATATATAATAACAACAATAATAATAATAATAATAATAATAAAACAAAAATAAGAACAATTGTAAAATAATTGTTCATTCAATACAATACTAATTAAAACCTTATTATTATAATATATAATATATCCATTAAGTTATTTGCAAGGCTTGTAACCTACCAAAGATATCACATGGAATTGCATCATCTGTAACCTTATTATTATAATATATAATAAAGATAGTGAAGTGTATACATCAAGTGAGACGTATAAATAAATGTTGGACAATTAATAATGCACAATAAATCATCTGTTTTTGTAGATTTGTAAACAATCTTAACTTTTCATTTTTAATTCTTATTGATTTCGTATTTGTTAACAGGACTCTTATTGATAATTAATTATATGTAGTAATCTATTTGTGCAAGAATAGTAATCGCCTACAACAAGTAATTGGTTAAACAAATGATTCGCACCCGCCGCTTAGCGCGGGTAAACGGCTAGTGTATATATATATATATATATATATATATATATATATATATATATATATATATATATATATATATTCAATCAAGAACATTTCTTATTGCGAGAACAAATTTTAACTACTAATTTTTAAATGCTGAAAATTTAATGATATGTTAAAAAAAAATTAATTTTATTAAAACATAATTAGAACTTTATTTTTATTTTTATAGACATTCTCTTTCTTTTTTCTCTCTCTACGTATCTCTCTCATCTTTTTCTCTTTATGTATCTCTTTCCTATTTCTCTCTCTACATATCTCTCTTCTATTTCTCTCTACATATCTTTCTCTTTCTACATCTCTCTCTTTCTCTTTCTCTCTCTCTCTATCTCTCTCTCTCTTATTTCTCTATTTACATATCTTTCTCTCTCTACACATATTTCTAGGTAATTTGAATCAACATCATCATTGACGGAGCTCATCGTTAACTATCTCTCCCGCAAGTCCCAATCAACAATGAAATTGATCTCTACAAAGACGGTCTATGTCACACCCCAAAACTGAGAACGGCGGAATACATTTTGGGGTGGAGGACGTCATGTACAGTATCATTACAATTGCATAATAGTAAAAACAAGAAACAACCACCATTTCATTAATATAGTGATAATAATTACAAATGTGTTCTGTACAGTTGATAGACACCCAAAAGTATAACAAAATAAAAGATGAGTCTTGTATATGTTCCATCTTCCCAAAAGCTGCACAGTACATGTCTATCTTTGATCTGAGGATACAAGTTATTTTGAAAACGAGTATCAGCATAAAGATGGTGAGTTCATAAGATTTTAGTGTCATTTCTTGTACAAAATTGTTTACAATCAAGTAATATAGAAGCTGAAATAAATGTTGAGAGTAGTAGAAATCCCTAGAAAATCCTATATTTTCCAGTTTTAAATATATGTAAGTTAAATCCATTAAATGTGTGAAAGTATTTTCATTGAGACCATCAGTGCTAAAATAAGGTGGTAAATTTCATACAAGTAGCGTAGCTGAGTAAAAGTATTGTTGATTTACTGTAGTAGTGTTGCAACTTCAATGTATAATTATTTACTTCGGGAATTTACTTAGACTTAAATTCTTAGTGTGTTAATTTGGATATGGATATGATTTTTCTCATGTAACTAGACTGAGTGATTATAGAGGGTCCAATGACCTTCCCAGTCATCCGCAGTGTAGTGATGTAGTGCCATCCCTGGGCCTAGTCGGCTCGGACTATAAATAACAGTCGGGATGTAATAGCGTCATTCTTGTATAGATCTATACATGTAGTGTTGCTTTCCTTTCGGGATGCCCTGGTTACATGGTATTTGCGTAGTAGAGTGTCGTATTGAGGATTAGTGTGTTATATTCTGGATTAATACATTCTCTTGTATTATAGTATAGTAACTTATAGTATAGTATAGTGAGTGTTTTCTTAAATGTGTATTAACTCGTGTTGGTAGTAATTATAGCGGATATCATAATGATAGAGGTAACGAGCAGTAGTATTAACTATACCTATTATAGTTATATATAGAGTGTAGAGTCGGATGCCTTTGATATGCAAAGGTATTATATAAGATGAAGATTTTTATATCTAACACAATATATATGATATAAAAATAAGAAATCAACGACAGTCGGACGGATAACAATACACCCAAAGACCACAATCAAACAAGAATAGGAAATAAGGTGAGCTATCGGTCCTAAGTCCTTCAAGTCTTGTTTATATAAATATATTGATGTCGTTATAGTTTAAAAGAGAGTAATTTAAATACAACTTGAAAGTAGTTTAACAACAATTTAGTTTATTGAAAAATAGCTAAAAGTATAGAAAATCCTAATTGGTTGTAAGTTATAAATCACATATGATTAGTAACTATAATTTGTTGCATTTACTTGTATCCCCCCCCCCCCCAAAAAAAAAACATGTAAAAAAAAACCATTTAAAAAGGTTAATTAAGGGGTATGAACTCACCGGACGAGAAATGTGTCGACTATGATGCTAAACGTTGGATCGAGGCTTGAAAACGTGAGAGGTTCCTATATAATATTTAAATGATACAAAAATGTATTTAATTAGACTTTAAATCACTAATTAATTGAGGATATACACTTCTAGTCGCGAAAACACTTCATTTCAAGTGTTTGGAGGGACCCGGGTGACATCTATGGACATATATGGCTCGGATATGGAGTTTACTCTTCAAGAGTAAACTATTAGAATATTTTTCGGCCCTAAACACCACATCCTCATGAGTTTACGGTCGTAAACTCATGAGTGGTGTTCTTAAGTGCTAAATGGTCTTATATCATTTGAGGGGTGATGCTAGGTTTGGTTCTAGGGCATTAGAAAGGGATTAAATCAATCATAAGGACCATTTGATGAGTTTACGGCAGTAAAATATGATTTTACGGCCGTAAACTCTCACCCACTCAATTCTTATGTGCTTTGAAGGTCGTAGGTTAATCATAAGTGATTCTACTCATTTTTACAAGCCAAGGGGTGAATTTAGGGCACCATTTAACCCATTTATAGGAGTTTACGGCCTAGGAACCCATTCTTGGGGGGTTTTACGACCCTGAACTCCTTATGGAGTGGCTTTTATAAAGTTTAAGGTCCCTAACTTGTTTGTGGTTGTTTCTAGACTTGATTCCAAGGCTTATGAGGTGTGTAAATGACATTTTAATACCTAAAAAGGAGTTTACTACCCATGAAAGGGTGTTTACGGCCCAAGCATGTTCTTGGGCAGTAAACTCATGTTTACTCCCCAAATGTTGAGTTTAAGGTGTTCTAAGTCCAATCCAATATGTCCTTAAGCCATATCTAAGCTCCAATGGTGGTTTGGAAGGGTTTTAAGGCTCAAAAACCCCCTTTATATGTGTTCACGGCCCAAGAGTGTTCCAGGGCCGTAAACACATGTTTATGGTCCTATTCCATGATTTGAACACGAAAATGAAGGATAAGGATGTTATACTAGAAGCTAGGATAGTTACCTTGGTGATTTGAAGCTTGAAATGAGTGATTTTTGGACCTAGATCTTGGATTGAGGAGAGAGGTTAGAGAGAGAGAGTGAAAAAGGCTTGAAATGAGGCTTAGACCACTTTAAATATGGTTTGGATTTGAGACACGGTGGAATTCTACCCGATACTGATGTTAACCGACGCTTTTGGTCGCACCAGATTAAGTTGTCGTCACCCAATATGGTCGAAACTAATCTTTTTCTAATTACTAGTTTGAGACGTTTTCATGTGTTTCTAACATGTTTGGATACTTACAAGGTCAAAATAAAAGTCTTAATTTAATTGACCTAATCCAAAAACGAAATCGGAATAATTCACTTAAGACGAGTTTTACTGATGGAACGGGTTGTGGCGATGGAAAAACTTCGGGTTGTCACAGTCTATGAGAGCTTCTAGGTAGTAAATTTTCAGTCTATACACTTGAGTTTTTTCAACCTAAATTGACTTGATTTCTTACTAAATTCATGAAATTAAGCTTATAATGAATGACTAATCGTTGTCTAATACTTGATTTCACATCATAGAAGACGTTCTACTTGAAAATTTTCCTTATGTTTTCCTGTTGTTAATGAATTACGAACTTGCTTGTTCATTTGCTTGCTTTTGTGAGGAATTATATGTGCAGTTGGATTGTTTTTATTGAAAATTGTAAGCTCTAGGAGCTTAATTGGAGTCTATTAGAGAGTTGATGGTCACTGTAGGATTTCATGCACACCAAGTGTTTGTCATATTGTCTGAAAGAACCTAATAAGTGTGAAAGTGGCATTTTATATGAAAATCCTTAACTTTGAACCCTCATTAAGCCTAGCATTAAGGCACTTAGTTTAAATTTAATTTAACATCTCTATAGCCTAATAAGTAACCAAAACTCATGTTAAAAGTGATAAACTTAAGGCTTAACCATTAATCACTTAATAGAACACCAAAAGTGATTTAGAAGCTATTATAAACAATTTTCCCAAATCTGTCCTCCAACTTCTAAAATTCGTGCAGGTCAATAAGAACATCTAAAAATCATAAGACTTAGTTTTATGGAAATCTTAGTGTACCTAGTTTCTTCAAACTTTGAGTCAATTTTCGAAATTTTAAATCCTTGAGGGGTAAAATTGGCAATCTTCTCAGGCTTGTCCATGTTGTCATAGATTTCACGTATTGTCTTCAAAAAATCATAATAAATTCATCAAAACTTCAAATGCTAAAATTCCAAAAGCCTCTAGTTAGATATGGATGTATAGTTTCCCACATATAAAGGAACTAATGTAATTCCTAGTAGATTGGTACAATTTATTCCAAGAGTGTTGAGTGGTACATAAAGTGACAACTTAAAGTTACTAACTTGTAAATTTAATATAAAATCAACTAAAAATCGTTAGAACGAGATATTTATATTTATGAATAGATAAAAGGGGTAATTCACCAATATTATTTTGTTGAAATTTAACAATGGGTTGAAAGGTAAGAAAACAGATCCCAAATAGAGCACTACAATCAAATAGAAAATAAAGAAATATGTACAAAAGTTTTATAAGAGTAATACAACAAAGCACAAGCTAAATAATGTTATAATTGTTATGTAGGTTCTCGAAAAGGAAATGATCCATCTAACTCAAGCTAGCTAATTTTCAAGTTCAAGGAAGTGAGTTACACTAACTCTCCAATTATATAGGCATTACTTTTTTTATCTTATTGTTCATGGATACCCTCATCCGGTAAAGTGAAGAAGGACAAGCAGAATGTAGTTTCTTCTCTAGTGAGACAAGCAGACAAGATTTATTCCCGTGTTCTCGATTTGTTAAATGTTCTCGTGTATTAAATCATATGTGATTATATGATCTAATCACATATAACTTATATGCACAAAATTCATTTTTATGTTTTCTATTCAATAGTTGTTCTTTGTCCATATTAATCGTATGTGATTAAATACATAAAATGACATATAATTAAATACATAATAACAACTAGATTAAATACATGATAACAACTTTTGAATTGAGAACACGAATTTGAATCTTATTCACATAAATCATATATGATTAGATACGTATAATCACATGTGATTAAATACACGAGAACAATTATTGAATCAATAACACAAAAATGAATATTGTCCACATACATCATATATGATATTATATGTATCTAATCACATATGATTTATGTGGCTAAGATTCATTTTTGCATATCTAATCATAAGTGATTAGATACATATAACCACATGTGATTATATACATGATAACAAACATTGAATCAAGAACGCGAAAACAAATCTTTATCCACATTCAACATATGTGATTAAATACATCTAATCATTTTTGATTATCTAGATCTAATCTCATATGATTTATGTGGACACAATTCATTTTCGCTTTGTCGGTTCAATAGATGTTCTCGTGTATTTTATCACATGTGATTATATGTATAATCGCATATGATTAAGTACAGGAGCACAACTATTGAATCAACAAGGAAAAAATAAATCTTGTCCACCTCAAATCATATGTGATTATATATAAATATAATTACATGTAATTAAATACACAAAATCAATTATTTAATCGAAGCCGCAAAAATAAATATTGTCTAGATAAATCATATATGATTAAATACATATAGTCACATGTGATTATATGTATCTAATCACATATGATTTATGTGGATAAGATTCATTATCACATTCTTGATTTAGTAATTGTTCTTTGTCAACTTTAATCATATATGATTAAATACATCTAATCACATGTGATTATATGTATCTAATCATATCTGATTTATATGGAAAAAAAGAATGATTTCAATATAAATCATATGTGATTAGATACATATAATCACATATGATTATATACACAAGAACAACTATTATATCGAGAACACAAAGATAAATATTCTCCACATATATCATGTGTGATTAAATACATATAATCACATGTGATTATATATATCTAATCACATAGAATTTATATGGAAAATATTCATTTTCGCGATCTCGATTCAATTGTTATTCTTGTGTATTTAATTACATGAGATTATATATACCTAACCAGATATGATTTATATGGATAATATTCGTTTTCAAATATCATTAAATAATTGTTCTTTTACACTTACTCACGTATGATTTATGTACACAATATTCATTTTCGTGTTATCGATTCAATACTTTTTCTTTTTCCACATTAATCGTACTTGATTAAATAAATCTAATCATGTGCGATTATATGAATCTAATCACATATGATTTATGTGGACATAATTCATTTTTGCTTTGTCGATTCAATAGTTGCTCTCATGTATTTTATCACATGTGGTTATATGTATAATTGTATGTGATTACATACATGAGCACAACTATTGAATCGAGAAGGAAAAAATGAATCTTGTCCACCTCAAATCATATGTGATTATATACATATAATCACATGTGATTAAATACACAAAATCAATTATTCAATTGAAACCGCAAACATAATTATTGTCTATATAAATCATATCTGATTAAATACATATAATCACATGTGATTATATGTATCCAATCACATATGATTTATGTGGATAAGATTCATTATCACATTCTCGATTCAGTAATTGTTCTTTGTCAACTGTAATCATATGTGATTAAATACATATAATCACATGTATCTAATCACATATGATTTATATGGACAAAAAATAATGATGTCTATATAAATTATATGTGATTATATATATATATATATATATATATATATATATATATATATATATATATATAATCACATATTATTATATACACGGGAACAACTATTGAATTGAAAACACAAAGATAAATACTGTCCACATATATCATATGTGATTAAACGCATATAATCACATATGATTATATGTATCTAATCACATAGAATTTATGTGGAAAATATTCATTTTTGCATTCTCGATTTAGTTGTTGTTCTTGTGTATTTAATTACATGAGATTATATGTATCTAATAAGAATTGATTTATATGAACAATATTCATTTTCACATTCTCGTTCAATAGTATATGATTTCTGTACACACGATTCATTTTCGCGTTTTTTATTCGATAGTTTTTCTTTTTCCTCATTAATCATATGTGATTAAATACATACAATCACATACGATTAAATACATAAGAAAAAAAATATTGAATTAAAAGTGTGAACACGAATATTATCAATATAAATCGTATGTGATTTGATACATATAATCACATGTGATTAAGTACATGAGTACAACTATTGAATTGAGGAAGAAATAATGAATCTTGTCCACATAAATCATATGTAATTAGGTATAATCACATGTGATTATATGTATTTAATCACATATGATTTTGTGGAAAATATTCATTTTTGCGTTTTTAAGTCAACAGTTGGTCTCGTGTATTTAATTACATACGATTTATGTGAAAAAAAATTATTTTCACGTTATTGATTCAATAAATCATATGTGATGAAATATATATCATCACATTTAATTATATACACAAGAACAACTATTGAATCAAGAACATTAAAACAAATTTATGTCCACATTAATCATAAGTGATTAAATACTTATAATCACATGTGATTAAATATATAAGACAAATTATTGAAACGAAAAATCAAAAATGGATATTGTTCATGTAAATCATATGTGGTTGGATATATATAATCACATGTGATTATACGTATCTAATCATATATGATTAAAGTTGACAAAAAAATAATTATTGAATCGAGAACACAATAATGACATATGTGATTAAATATATCTAATCACATTTGATTAAATATATCGAATCACATGTGATTATATGTATCTACTCACATAATTTATATGGACAAAAAAGAAGATTGTCCATATAAATCATATGTGAATAAATACAAATAATCACATTTGTTATATACACCTAATTACAGGTGGTGGTGATGGATGGTAGTGGTGTGTGGTGATGTTTGGTGGTGGTAGGTGTTAGGTGGTGGTGGTGAAGGGTGGAGGGGTGACATGTAGGGTGGTGATTATAGTTGGTGGCAGGTGACGGTGGAGACTGGTGGTGATGGGTGGTGGAGATGGGCGAAGGTGATATGTAGTGGTGGTGGGTAGATGAGTGGCGTTTGGTGGTGAGGGTGGTGATGATGTATGTTGGTTTTGGTGGGTGATGGGTGGTGGAGGTGGGTGGTGGGGATAAGTGGTGGTGGTCGGTGGAGATGGGTGGTGGCGGTGCGGGGTGGTGGTGATGGATGGTGGAGGCGGGTGGAGGTGATGGGTGGTGCTTGGTGGTAATGGCATCTAGTGGTCATAATGGTGGGTAATAGGTGTGTGGTAGTGATGGGTGGTGGAGGTGGGTAGGTAGTGGTTTTGGTGTGTGATGGGGGCAGGTGGTGGTAGCCAGGAAGTAGTGATGGGTGGTGGTGGATGGTGGTGGTGGGTCGTGGTGATAGGTGGTGGGTGGTGATGATGGTGGTAGGTGTTGGTTTTGGTGGGTGGTGGGTGGAGGTGGTGGTGACGAATGGTGGTGATAGGTGCTGGTGGTGGGTGATGATAGGTGGTAGGTGGTGATGATGGGTGATTGAGGTGGGGTGGGGAAGGTGGTGATGGGTAGTGGAGGTAAGTGGCAATAATGGTGGCATGCGGTGGTTTTTGTGGGTGATGGGTAGGGGCGGTGGTAGCAGGTAGTGGTAGACGTAGGTGGTGGTGATGAGTGGTGGTGGTCGGTAGTGATGAGTGGTGGTGTATGGTAATGGGTGGGTGGTGTTGGGTGTGGTGGTGATGGTAGTGGTGGGTGGTAGGTACTGGTGGTGGCGTGTGATGGGTGGGTGACGGTAGGTGGCGGATGGTGGTTTTGGTGGATAGTGGGTGGAGGTAGTAGTGATGGTGGGTGGTGGTGGTGGAGGGTCATGGTTGGAGGTGGGTGGTGGTGATAGGTGATTGAGGTGGGTGAGGGTTGTGGAGGTAGGTGGTGATGGTGGTGGCAGGTGGTGGTTTTGGTGGGTGATATGTGGGGGTGGTGTTAGCGGGTGGTGAGAGTGGTGGGTGATGATGATGGTGGCGTGTGCTAGTCGTGGCGAGTGGTGGTTTTGGTGGGTGATGATAGGTGGTGGTGGTGGTGGTTGGTGGTTGGTAGTGGTGATGGGATGGTGGTGATAGGTGATTAAGGTGGGTAGGGGTGGTGGTGATGGGTGGTGGAGGTAGGTTGTGATGGTTGTGGCGGGTGGTGGTTTTGGTGGGTGATGGGTGGGGGTGGTAGTAGCGGGCAGTAGTGGAGGTGGGTGGTGGTGGTCGGTAGTGATGAGTGGTGGTGCATGGTGGTGGGTGTGGTGGTTGGTGGTGGTGGCGGGTGGTGATGGAGGTGGTAGTGGGTGGTAGGTAGTGGTGATGGGTGGTGAGTGGTTTTGGCTAGTGAGTTTTTTAATTGTTTGTAAATATTGATTGATTTTTATGAATATTATTTTATAGTTTTAATTAAAAAAAATTATATGGTTTAAATTTGTTC
This sequence comes from Lactuca saligna, assembly GCF_052625555.1. Classification (NCBI taxonomy): domain Eukaryota; kingdom Viridiplantae; phylum Streptophyta; class Magnoliopsida; order Asterales; family Asteraceae; genus Lactuca; species Lactuca saligna. The sequence goes on from NC_136418.1 coordinate 143,803,231, forward strand.
TCAAATATCCCGCAATAAGAAATGTTCTCAAATGTGTCGCAATAAAAAATGTTCTCGATTGAACTCTCTCTCTCTCTCTCTCTCTCTCTCTATATATATATATATATATATATATATATATATATATATATATATATATATATATATATATATATTTTTTAAATTTCATTAAGTTGGTATTTTAATAAATTTCCAATCTTTGGCTAACGACAGATTTTTAGAATTCATTCGGATAAAAATGTATCATACTTTTTTATAATGATTAGTCAAATTAAACAAATTATCAGCAAATCTCTCAAACTTATACCCACCCAACAATCTCACTAATATGCACACCTTTATCCACACCTAACATAGGGGGGTTGGGGGTAAAATGGATGGTCGCACAGGACCTATTTTATATTATTATATATGTTTAGTTAAAAGTAAAAACTTATAACAAAAATAAAGACCTATTTTTTTTTTGTCCGTCCAGCACCTTTAATGATATTTGATTTCTTAGGACCTATCATGTAAACCTACATCCACACAGACATGTATACCATAACTACATCTCACCCACACATACCTACAGTGACTCCCTTACACCTCCCCACCCCCACATCTACAACTACCTCCACCTAACACACGACCACATACACGCAACCCCACCACAATATACACACTTTTTTTTTTTTTTTTTTTTTTTTTTTTTTTTTTTTTTTTTTTTTTTTGTCTTATCACATAATTTATCTGTAAATTATTTAGACAAATTGCAAACCAAATAAAAAACAAATTCATTCCATATCAATAAAATGCATAATATATTACAATTTCTTGACAATCTAATACCTAAAATCTATTTTATTTATTGTAAAAACATTTTGAGAACCATTAGCGCTCTTAACATTTGCAGCTTCAAGTTTCATATTTCAGTTCTATAGTTTTCAATACAAAACATATTTAAAAGTGAAATTAAACATCTTCCTACTTTTTGTTTATATAAATTCTCATACCCAATTAAATGGTGACATGTGTAACATTTAATTTCTTATTTAATAAAGTTTAATGATATTTTAGTATATTAATATAACACATATTATCATTTAAATGGATAGAAGAATTAGTAGAAACAAAAAATCATCTTTAATAAATGAAGGTTTTTTGGTCACATATCATCTTCTCCTTCATTTTGATACTTGTCATTTTGTGAGAATTTTAGAAAATTTATTTTCCACTTGTCATTTTTTAGGGATTTTCATTTTCTTAAAATAAAATTCCATAAAATTATAATGGGTTCTATAAAGAAATAAAATCATTTTATTAATTTGATAATAAATTTTCATAAATATTTCAAACAATTTAGTTTGTTTTGCAAGTTTCCTGAAGATTAGATTATGTTATCTAAAATATTACATTATAAAATTTTTCATATTTATATATTGATATTAAAATTTTATTTTTAATAAACCCGTATAATATACGGGGCTCACACCTAGTAAAAAAATATTTAATTTCTCTATTAGTAAACAGATGTTTTATTACATAATTTATTTATGGTAATCATTTAAAGTGATTTAATTTTGATGGTGGCAATCATTTAAAGTGATTTAATTTTGATGGTGGCGATAAATGTGATGATATTAATTACGGAGTATTAGATTAATATTTGTATCTTGAAATAAAGTCGTTGTCATTGCTCTTTCTTGACTTTGATCCTAATCTTTTATTGTCGGCTTTAACATTTAATAATTTCTCCACAGGTCCCTCTTTCAAAATGAAGTGCTAAATACACCCTCAATTAAGCTTTTGAGAAATCACGAGTCTAATTTACAATTAACCAATTATATATATATATATATATATATATATATATATATATTTGTCTCATTGGTAAACCCTTCATATGCATATGTCTCATCACTACAAGAAAAAGACCTTTTATGACACGCAAGCCACGATACTCTTTGATTTATGTCACGCAAGAGAGAGTGACATTAAAAAAGTGTCGTCTCTTCAAAAAATTTAAAGATTTAGATCACGCATTATTGCATGCCCTTAAATTAGTGTCTCATGTAAAAAAAATAAAAACACAGAGGACACTTTATGTAAAATGTGCGTCCTCTATGAATGTCGCTTTATGTTTTACTCAAAACGCGCATTCTTGAAAGGGAGAAATGAAATCCACTCAAAATTCTTAAATTTTTAATACCCCGCTGCAAGATCCCCTTCATTCTCTTTGCGAACCCTAATCACGATACCATCTCTGCTATACACCTCCAACAACTCACAACCCTATTCAACATATACAACATTTAACTGATCACGAATGAAGATCTTACCTCGCCTCCCCTTATCGACAACATCAGGTCCGCTGACCTTAGGCTTACTTCTTCTATTGCTCAAATTTAGAAGTCATGTGTCTTATTAAGGTGTGTTCTTATTGATTTTCTCTTTCTAATGTTTTCGTTCTTCTATCTGAACGCTATTATGTGTACTTATTCTTGTCATTGTGATTGCCATTGTCATATTATAGTGTACTTATTCCAAATTCCATGTTTGATTTTGAATTGAAGCATGAGGTCTGTCATTGGGCAGCATATTATGTGAGTTCAGTGTTCATGTTGTTGTTCCATTAAACTTTTTTTTAAAAAAAAACATTATTCTTTTAGTATTGATATTTCTTTTTCTTTTTTTAGGAACATAGGATGCGCCTTCGACAGAAAGCCATAAATCACATTGAAGGTACTTTTTTCTAATCTCTTTTGGGTTTCATAATAATTTAACACGAAACCGAACCAATTACGACAAAGATAACATAAAATAACAATTAGTTTATTTAATTAATACTTAATCATACATACACGATAAACACGAAAAACACGTCAAACAAATGCTAAAGCGTGTCAATTTCGTGTTGAATTTTGAACACGCACACGACACGATATGTCCTCGTGTTTTTTACATTTGACACGAACACGACAAGAACATGAATTCAAATTTCAGTTTCGTCCCAATTTTGTTTCGTATTTTATATTTTTTTATATCATGTCATCAATTGTCGCCTCTACCTAAAATATACAACATAATAGCTGAGGCATATAAACAAGTAAACAACATTTTCTAAATATTTTTAACAAGTTCAATACCACTTTTACATTTAAGGGTAAACCGGTTGTTTTCCGATGGTAGCTAAATAATGAAAAGCAGATTCAAAAGAACCTGTAGGATAGTTTGTTATTTCCAAATATTTTGGGTTGGTAATGGTCGTAATTAAACCACAAGGGTTCTTATGAAACTAACTGGAAACTTGTTTTCGGCCTGTGGATATCACGAAAGGCCAACGTCTCTGTTCAATGTATCGGTGTTTGTGTATTATGTACAATCTTTTTCTAGGAAGCTGTCGATTTTATCTTTGATGATGAGGTGTAATTTGTTACCCTTAACCATATACAATTTCTTGCATCGTTAGATAAATTTGAATTGCATACTTTTATTCAATAAACCCAATGTTTCAATTCACGTATATATATATATATATATATATAATTGCCTTCATTTTTAAGTAGTTACACATTCAAGATTTACATTTAGGAAACGGAACTTTACAAGTTGCTGCTACCTTCTTGGCATTAGGGGAGTTGACAAACTTGCCAAAACTTGGGTCCTTCACGTATCGACACAGACAAGGCTTCTGTTCCTTGAGCTTTTTACAACACCTTGAAGGTGGTGGTGTTCCTTTAACAATCGGATTCAAGCATGCAACAAGTTGTGTGGGGTCACATGAGACAGCCATGGTCTGTGTTGCACCGTCGATTAGTAATACCACTAACAATGGAAGTGCAACCATGGCTAACGACTTCATCTTTAAATGTGGATGTTTCAGAAGATGTGACGAATCATCGAAGTGTGCTCTATTTATAAATGTAGGTTTACGTGAATGAATGAGATTAGCTAAATTCATGCATGAGGCATGAGCAATTTTGATATACGCAACGAGATGGAAGAAAAAAAAAGGAATTCTATCATACAAAATTTAAAGATGATTAGATTTGTTTTTGTATATATAAATCTGTACGTATGTTGGAGATGATCAGAACCCTCTCTTTTTATTTTAATTAACTGAAAATTGCACAAAAATTATTATTATTATTATTATTATTATTGTTATTATTATTATTATTTTGACACTTTTTGCAATTTAAACATTATGTTTAAGATTTGTTGCAATATTGACCATTTACCGGCAGGGTGGACACCACTAATCCACTATGACATAACGACCTAAGCAGTTATCGTGGTCGAAATTTCAATAGCGGTCACATGCCGCAACTTGAAATCGCGGTTATCGCAATGGTATAGCAATGGTATATCGTTTTTTTCATATTATTTATAATTTATATTATATATTTATACAAAATTTATATATTAGATTATTAATACTACATAGAATTAATATCGTAAAAAATCATATAAAAACATTACCTAATCTATATGTAATATTCTAATATAATAATATAGAAACTAAAAAGTTTCAAAATGTCATCGCATCTCCAGTCGTTCGTGGGTTCTAAGTATTGAAATAGAAGAGAAAGGGAAGTTATCTTTTATCATTTTGTTGTTTGTAATTAATTATATTTATTATTTGGACTTATTAAGACAAATAGTGTAGTGAACTAGTTAAAAAAAATAAAGATTTAATATTGAAATAACATACAATCGTTTTTTTCTTTATCAAAATAGCCCAATATGTACGAAATTGTAAAAACGGGTGTAGCGTCGCTATAGCTCTGGTGAGGTTTGCGGTAAATAGCGGTCAATAGCACCACTAATAGCGTCACCGCTATTTGTAAACGCTATTTCAAAATAGCGGCTCGGTAACACCGCAAAATACTATAGCGCCGCTATTGCACCGCTATAACGCGCTATTGATAGCATAGATAACGACATGGCATATTTAATTATCTTGACGCGTCAAACTAAAAAAAATGGCATAAAAATCACTAATTAGGTTTTTATTTTTATTTTTCAATTTTGACACTAAATTTATGTTTTTTTTAACACTAAGTTGTCAATCTTTTTCAATTTTGACAAAATAATTTGACTTGCACTTGTTGGTCTCTCGGTTAGGTTTTAGAACCACAAAAACAAGATTGTTTTCTATTAAAGTTACTAGGTGTGAGACTCGTATACTATACGGATTGATTTAAAAAAAGATTAAACATTAAATTAAAATGTAAACATAAAATATTTTTTAATGTATAATTTTAAAATAAGAAAAGGAAGAAACTTATTTATTGCAATTTAATATCATATATATGATATTTAATACTTTACATATATAAGTAGATGACTTTAATTTTAAAAGTTGAAACAAATAAAAAAATGACAAGTGAATAATATTTATTTCAAAAATACCACAAAATTACAAGTATCAAAACTCATGAAAGATTGACATGTGGCCAAAAAACCTTCATTTATTAGGTAGGATTATATAAGTCTTTGGTACTGTAATACCCATCGCCCTGATATTTAGAAAACAAACATTTAAACCCCACTTTAGCTTTAAAATAAAAGTTCTAGGGTTTAAAAGCTATGTGGATAACAAATGGTCTCATTAGCTCTATGTGAACCACCTCCATCGCTCTCCTTCTCCTTCCTTCACCACTCTAGACTTGTCTGCCACTCCTCTTATAGTCTATTGATTTCCTCCTCCAACGCCACCAATACAGTATATTAAAAGGAGCCTTAACCTGATATCCATCGAGTCTCTCTTATCGCTCTCAATCTCTTTGTTACTGACCATATTTTCTCTGTTCTCCCTCTCACCGTTCTATACTTCTTCTCTATTGATCATTACCATTCACGACCATCAGCTCTCTTCAAAATTGATTTTGCTTCTTCGTCGTCGACCATCAGCACCATCTTACATCGACCTGCTTCTTTTACTTCTCTGTTCCTCTGAAGTTCAACAATTCGTTGCTTCTCCATGAACCAACATCTTGATTGCCCAAGAATTCATCATCTGCGATGGCTCATTTTCTCAAAGCTACTAAAGGTCCGATTCAGTTTTTCTTGCCCTGGTTTTTTAATTTGAAAAAACCTTGAGCTTAATTGGGTTCGAAATAGGGCAATTCGTTTACTGTAATGATGTATGATTGTGGGGTAAAGGCTTCAGGGATGATTTGGGATCATTATTTTTGGTGTGAAATGATTATTTTTTGGTTGTGAATTTGAGTTTAATGATCATGATTCATAAATATGATTTTTGTTTACAGTGTTTATTTCAAAAGTCATCGACAAGCTTGTCAATGGATCTTGTTGTTTACTTTGTTTATTTACAGATTATATGACATTTGTTAATGTTTTCAAGAAAAACAAGTGTGGTTGTGAAAGAAAAATAAGATTATGGTTTATAACTTTTGGCTAATTCATGCTACTGACGATAAAGGTTGTAAGTTTGAAGAGTTATGTAGGAAAGGGCAAACATAAAGCAATGGTTAGGTGTAGATCTGGTGTGATTGTTTACAATCATCTATAGACTTTGGTAATATTTGTTGTGTATAGACTTTGATAACATTGTGTTTACAGACTTTAAAATTATTTATGCTTAATTCGATGTTGTATGATTATTCATCAATTTTATCCAAATATTTTATTAACCAGATTCATTTTATCCCGCTTAAAACAAAATAAAAGGATAAAATGATCATTTTTTAGTCAACAGAGCCAATCAGATGCTTAATCAAACAATATAGTTTCAGTCAGAAATAAATACAGAGCTTCAGACCCAGTCAAATCCTGACTCAGTCAGATCTAACTCAGTCAGCAACTATTAAAGAGTCCTAAAGCACTTTGTAGCTCCCGTAGCCACGCTCCCAAATTGAAGCAACCATGCATTTTCAAATTGCACATTCAAAAGCATCTTTGACTTTTTGAGGTAATTTCGACTTGCAAGTTTAAATATGTAATTGTGAACTGTTATTTTAACTTTATATGTTAATTGTAATCTTTTATAGAATTGATATTTATAACTTACAAATCACTTTCTCATATCACAAAGCGTTAAATCTACACTTAAAATACTATTCATATTTCAATATAAGCAATACATGACATTATAATTTTTTGAATACATACCAAATCCTACTTAAAATACTATTCATATTTCAATATAAGCAATACATGACATTATAATTTTATTGAATACATACCAAATCCTACCTCTTCTAATCATATCAGTTCAACATTTCCAAGGTGGGTTGATATTTAATTTTACGTATTTGATCGATTGATGACTTCAAGTTGAAATATTTTATAAAAAGGGTCCCATTTTTTTTTTTTTATCTTCCAGGGATCATAGAGTTTGAACAATAAATGGTTTGTCATGAGTTTATTTATCTCTATTAGTTGATTGGGGGTTTATCGTCATTGTTTTTATTAATTAACTAGTTTATAATCCGTGAGAATCACGATTATAAAATTAATTAAACTTGTATATTGAATAATCAAAATTATTAATCAATAATTTAAATAACTATTACTTAAGGGATATTTTTTTAGTTATATAAAATTTTAATCGTTGATTTAAATAAATACGTAAAGTTATATTACCTTATAATTTGTATTAATTTTATTTTATTTTTTAATTTAATGTTATTAATTTAATAAAATTAGAGTGAGAAAATTTGAAATTTGAAACTTGAAATTTAAAATAGAGAATCTATTATTAATTTAATTTAATTAGAGTGAGAAATTTGAAATTTGAAATTTGAAATAGATAATTAATATGTTGACAAGTGGTATGATAGTTGTCAATTAATATTAATGAGGAGTTACAATACTATAACACTTGTCAATAGAGAATAAAACTACTCTTTTATTAGAATAAGGAGATTCCTTATAGGTTACTTCCAAGTTATTTTTAGAGCCGAAGAATATATTTTTTAGGTTAGTATAGGTTTACATTTACAGATATTTAATCACATACAATTTAAATGAACAAGTTTCATTTTTAGGTTATTGATTCAATAGTTGTTCTTTGTCCATATTAATCATATGTGATTAAATACATATAATCATGTATGATTAAATACATGACAAAACTATTGAATCGACAACGTGAAAACAAATAAGGTCCATATAAATTATATGTGATTAGATATATATATATATATATATATATAATCACACGTGATTATATACACAAGAACAACTATTGAATTAAAAAATAAAAAACATATATGAATAAATACATATTATATATATGATTAAATACATATAATCACATGTGATTATACACACGAGAATAACTATTAAATATTGACCATATAAATCACATATAATTAAATACATATAATCACATGTGATTAAATACACACAAATAACTATTAAATCAAGATTTAAAAAAAAAAACTTTGTCCACATTAATCATATGTGATTAAATTCATGACACAAACTATTGAGTTATAAATGCGAAAATAAATATTGTCTAGATAAAACAGATGTAATTAAATACATATAATCACATTTGATTATACAAACGAGAATAAATATTAAATATTGACCACATAAATCATATATGATTAAATAAATATAACCATATGTGATTATATACACGAGAATAATTACTAAATATTGACCATATAAATCATATATGATTAAATATATATATAATCACATGGGATTATATACACGAGAATAACTATTAAATCAAGATGTGAAAAAGATCTTTGTCCACATTAATCATATGTGATTAAATATATATGATCACATGTGATCAAATACATGAGACCAACTATTTAATACAAAAAACGACAATAAATATTATCCAAATAAAATATATGTGATTAAATACATATAATCATATGCGATAATATACATGAAAATAACTATTAAATATCGACCACATAAATCATATATGATTAAGTACATATAATCACATGTTATTATATACGCGGGAATAACTATTAAATCAATATGTAAAAAAAAAAATCTGCACATTAATCATATGTGATTAAATACATATGATCATATGTGATTAGATACATATGATAACATGTATCCAATAACATATGATTTATGTCGACAAGATTCATTTCAGCTTACTTGATTCAATAATTAGATGGAATTACATTCACATAATCAAATATGATTAGATACATATAATCAAATATGATTATATGTATTTAATCACATGTGATTTATATGATTAAATACATATAATCACATACGATTTATGTGATTATATCCATTTAATCACATATGGTAGTGGTGGTGGTTATAGGTAGTGGGAGGTGGGTAGTGGTGAAGATGGGTGGTGGTGGGTGGTGATGACATGAAGGTGTGGTGGGTGATGGGTGGTGGTAATGGTGTATGGTGGTTTTGGTAGGCAATGGATAGGGTGGTGGTGACGGGTGGTGGTGATGGGGGTTGGTAGTCGATGGTCATGATAGTATGTGGTGGTGGTCTTGGCGGGGGTGATTGTGACGGGTGGTGCTGATGCGTGGTGGTGGGTGGTGGGGGTGGGGGTGATGGGTGGTGGGGGTGGGGGTGATAGGTGGTGGTGGCAACTAGTGGTGATGGGTACTGGTTGGTGGTATTGGAGGATGGTGGTCATAATGGTGGGTGGTATAATGGGTGGTGGTTGTGGTGGGTGGTGGGGGTACTGGTGATGGGTGGTGGTGATGGTAGTGGGGTGGTGGTTTTGGTGGGTGTTGGGTGAGGGTGGTGTGTCAATTGGTGGTGATGAGTGTTGGGAATAGTGTCCAAGGTCATTAACTATTGGTAATAATTCTAATAATAACAGGGTCCTTTTGGATTGCCCTCAAGACCCAAATTGAGTAGAATAAATAAAGGAGAAATTGGTTTATTAATTATTATGGTTAATAGTTAATTAGAAACTAATTTGAAATATATTATGGGTATTAATTAACAGTTTAATTAATTAAAGGGTTGAATATTTAATTAACCAATAGTTGGTTGATCCGGAATATTCCAGAACCTTTATGGGATTAGGGTTGGATGAAAATCACTCCATTCCACATGGGAAAGGGAGTGAATTTCGTTCTAGGTATTCAATCCCACACGGAAAGGAGTACAAAACCTACGAATGGATCCAAGGATATAAATAAGACCTTAAGGATTTCATTCTTCCTTGCACATTGGCATGCAGTTTTGCCAACTCTTCTTCCTCCTCCCATAGGGACGATTTCTAACCCTCTTATGGTTTGTGAAATTAACCCTTCTCCTAGTTATTTTTATTCCACTCTTTGGTGTCATTGGGCGTGATACCATTAGAGGGATTTTGGTTTGGGTCCACTCATCCAAGCAACTTTGTGGATGACAAGATCTCAAGCATGGAGATCAAGGGCTACATAAGATGTATGTTTTTCTTCTTTGTATTTTTGTTTTCTAGGGTAGATGTAATTAGCATGAAACCATAGATCCATAGGTTGCATGTACACTTAGGTATATCGTAGTTTCGATTTTTTTGCTAGCTAGTTTAGAGTGCATTTGATGCGTAGAAAACCCAACAGTTGTAAGTTCCGTAACTTTCGCATACGAGCTCCGTTTTTGATGTTATTTATATCCACGCGTAGGTGGTGACACATTCTACGACTTTCTTTTAGACTTCATCGGCCAATTTTGAAATTATAAAGTTATATTTTAATAGATTTAGACAATTAAAATCCATTAAAAAATCATAACTTTGTCATCCGACGTCTGTTTTCGTCTGTCTTTATATCGTTGAGTTCTTATTAACGATATCTTCAATTCTCGTTTAGATTGTGTCGACTAAAAATCGATCAATCAAAAATTCGAATTTTAGGTTATGCATTGCCATGCTAAATCTTAGAAAAATCATAACTTACTCATACGAAGTCAGATTTGCACGTTCTCTATACACACGATTTTGGTTTCCATCTAATATGAATTTAGTTTAGATTGATATGGCTAAAAAGTAATTTATCAAAAATTCACTTTTTATGTTATGCGGTGTCGTGCTGGTTAAGCCGTACAACTTCGACGGGACATAACTTCTTCGTTATAACTCGGATTTCAACGTTCTTTATATGTACGAAACCCTTGTGACATATATTATAACTTGGTTAAGATTATTTATTGTAAATATTCTTCTATTAAAAAGTCATTTTTGACGCTTATTGTCTCTAAATTGACTAGGCCGAATCTACGTACCTTACAATTTTCTCCCCCTTAGGATGATTACGTCCCAGAATCATCAACAAAACAGGTTTTGTATAATGACTTCACACGTTATCTTTTCATCCTAGGTAATAAACGTAACTCTTATGTTCTTTCAAATAAATATCTAACTCTTGGACTTCTTGACTTTCCATTGTAGCCTTCGAGTTACAAAATCAATCCTTATTAGAGACTCCTACTCCTTCATAAACATACTTTACTTCGATTATCGTAACAGACCGATGGGTCATTTCTAATGACCTCTTGTTGTATGATACAATGCTTAGACTCAGGTCTTTTAGAGTCAGATTCCAGAATGGAATATACCTTTCCTTCATGATCTAATGTGATATAATCACATTATAGCATGTAGCACTTCTAGCTACAAGCTTCTTACTTTAACAACGAACACAATACTTCTATTGACCGCTTCGATTATCTTTCACTTCAATCGTCTGGCTTAAGTCAGATGTTACATCGATCCTAGTTCTCTGAACCACGTACCATACTCATCTTACTCAGAATCGATGTGATATGACCACTAGGATCGGAATAGCATTCATCTTCTTAGTCATTACCGAAACGATGGTAACGACATACATGAATAAAATGGAATCATTTATTAGCACCCTAGTAACCTTGTGACTTTCCCTGATCCAAGTGTGAGTCATGCGCTTCCTGTAGTATAGGCCTCTACTACCTTTCACACCTACTCAAACTCGTCCCAAGTATTGTCTCGTAGTTCACCAAGTCACCATACAAGATTTTCACATATTCATTTAATACATCAGATAACATAACTAAGATTTATATTATTTCTTGAAACGATTACATGGACACTCAAGTTCACCCTACATTATGCCTCTTATATTAGGCTACATCACATGATACTATCTCTTTGGCTTCTTCATATCCCGATCTTTGGATGTATAGATTCTCAATCCCGATCCCTTGCATTATCACCTACTTCATCAAGGATCATCTGGAATGCTCTTGCCTTTGGCTTCAGTGGTACGTTTAGCTTTGTAGTTCCTTCCCTATTTGCGCAATCTTGCTTGAAGTGTCCTTCTTCACCACACTTAAAGCAAACTTCTCTCTTGGCCGTGCATTCGTCGGCATAGTGACCAGTTTTCCCGCATTTGAAGCGGGTCACCTCTTTAGAGCATCTCCCAATGTGTTTCCTTCTACAATTATCACACCATTTTTCTTCATTATTATCCCCATACCTATTGTTATTGAGGTCAGACTTTGGGAACCTATTTTTGTGTTTGGATCTTGAAGGCCCATAATACTACCTCTTCTCACCAACTTCAACCTTCTTGGCAGTTCATCCTTCGATTATTTCTTTAACAGACTTAGCAGTCCAGATGGCCGCCTCAAGAGTAGGTGCCTGGCATACTGGCACAATGTACTCCCATGTTAGTCCCTTTGTATACTTGTCGATTTTAGTTAGCTCATTAGGGACGATGCGCAAGGCAAACTCCATATTGTCCGTGAAGGCATTGGTATACTCATGAATGGACATGTTGCCCTTTTTCAATGTCAGACACTAGTTCTCCAGCTCTAGCATGTTTTAGGCTGAGCAGAACTTGCGTTTAAAGTTTACCAAGAATTCTTCTCATTTCAGTTGTAGTGGCTCATTGGGGCTTGTGATCTTTCCTAAAGTGTTCCACCAACGAACATCACCACCCATAAACTGACGCACAACATAAGTGTTTTGTAGCTTGCCCTTATAACCACATGTTATGAAAGCTAGCCCCATCTCAGAGATCCAATCCATAACTCCGATTGGATCTTCTTTCCTAGTAAAATTTGATGGTTTGTAGGTTGTGAAGTCTTTATACTTGCAACCATTCTTTTCAATTCCTTCGTCTTGGTTATTTCTTCTAACCATTGATGGTTCAGCTTGACTAACGATTCTACTGTAATTTCCTTCTTCTGGATGTCCTTCATTCAACTCAGGTTGCACAATGGGTACATTAGGTTCATTCAACTCGTTTTGTGTTTCTATCTAGATTTTTCAGTTTTTGAATTTAGTGAATGTTTGATTTTAATTCTCTTTAGTCTAATCACCTAGCTAGGGTTTTATCATTCCAGTTAATCAGTTAATATAATTTGTAATTGTTCTTATCAACTGGTAAAAGTAACAAGTAGATTGGTTTCGTGTTAGGATTTAACTATGGTATAAAATGTAAATATCATATCTTTACGCTTCCGAGCTTATAGAAAGTATCGAGTATTGTTGAGAATTTTACATAGAACTTAATACAATTTTGCTGATTTAATTAAGAGCTTGTTTAATTGAATAGTAAAAAGTTATTCTTAATTCAAAGAGCTTTTTTTTATTAACTAATTTAGGTCAAAGAGATTATACTAGAGCTTGTGCGGCTCCTTGCCACACTTGTAGCAAGCACCTCCTTGCCACACTTGTAGCAAGCACCCGATCGACATGCCCCCTCGTGACCCTTGCCACACTTCCCGCAAGTGCGGCTCTTCTGACCTCCGGATCTCAAATCAGCGGACTTGATCCGCTTGGCTGCCAGCTAAGACTGAGCCGGCCGCCGATCCACCCGTTGAGACTCGGCCTCCTCCCTGGCCTGGGTTTCCAACTCGATCTCACGCTTCCTGGCATTCGCCTGAAGCTCAGCAAAAGTCTGATATGACGAGTTCGATACGAACTCCCGGATATCCCTCCTCAGCACCCCCAAATACCGACTCATCCGAGCCTGCTCTGTGGACACCTGCTCGGGGCAGAACATCGCCCTCTCATGAAACTTCCGCGTGATCACCGTAACAGAATCATTACCCTGCTTGAGGGTCAAGAACTCCTGAACCAACCGTTCCCTCTCCACCAGGGGAACATACTCGTCTCTGAACATATCAGTAAACCTCTCCCAAGTCACAGCTGAGACCTCTTCCAGAGTGAAGTTCGTCGTCACGAACTTCCACTAATCCTTTACTCCCAGGCGGAGCTGGTTCAGGGCGAACCGAACCATCAGATGCTCCGGACATGAACAAGTATAGAAGCATCCCTCGATATCAGCAATCCATCTCATCGCAACAATCAGATCCTGCGTCCCGTCAAACTCTGGTGGCTTTGTGTTGCTGAATTCCCGGAACAGCAACGAGTCACCCCCCTGTGGTCTGGCAGCGGCCACAGCTGCGGTAGCTGCAGCGGCGGCAACCTCAGTCAACGCGGCGTACCGCTCATCAAATGTCTCCATCAGCGTGGTCTTAATAGACCCAAACATCTTCGGAATCTCGGCCCGGATCGCTGCCGCTACCTTCTCATGAATCATCTGACAAAGCTCCTCGTCAGTCACACCACTCATACCAGGTCTGTGTCGTGGTCCAACCATGATGTCTCTGAAATACAACATAAAAATATCAGAGACTCTATCGGGCATAATCGCACTCGATAACGCAGTCCTACTCAGTCTCCGATACCCAGGGATTCTTACTTGGGCTGCCCACTAATCCGGTGTCCTTGGTAGTACGGGCCCAATACTACCAATTACACCGCGTCGGTATTCACCCCAAGTCCTCCTCCCCAAACCTCGAATCCTGAGTACTCTATTCTTGCCATACACTAGTTACCCACTCGCTCTCAAGCACCTCATATAAGTAGGTTTCCCTAGACTAAGGCATCACAAAATCAGGCCACTCTAGTCCTAATATGTATACCTAGTCTACTAGCATGCGTATCATATCATATCATATATCATAACACATATTGTAAGAGTATTTTGGGGATTTTACCGTTCGGGCACTGGCTGACCGTACACACTCTTTCTTCTTTGGTTGTCTCAAAATCACTTATCAAATTTTTATTGATTTATTAATTAAAATTTTCTCAAATCCCCGATTTGAGTTCAGTTACGCCCGAAGGTGTACCCGAATCCCTCAAACCAAGGCTCTGATACCAACTTGTAACGTCATAAAATTTCAAACCAAAATTTTTTCATTTTTACAATCATCGAAACATGAGTAATAAGTTTAGGTTCCAATATAACAATTTAGCCACAACCGATTACATAACAAAAGATCACAAAATGGTTTCCCCGAGTGTGTGTACGATCACGCCGGCGCCTTCCCACGGTCCTCGCTAGTACCTGAAACACATAACACAACAACTGTAAGCATAAATGCTTAGTGAGTTCCCCAAAATACAACCTACGCACGTACACCTTTCCAGGCCTTGACCTTCCGGTCCATGTGTCTCAGGGGACTTCCGTCCCGACTGGGTAAACCTTCCGGTCCTACCCACGTCAACCTTACGGTCCATATGACCACGCCTTCCGGCCCATAACATGATGCCTTCCGGCCCAAATCAAGCATATCATACACTGCACATATAACGAATATCTTATCACACATATACATATAACTCATATCACAATCGACCTTCCGGTCACACAGTCAAACCCTTCCGGGTACAGTATAGTGAGAAGACTCACGTCGAATGACTCGCTAAGTCGCTAATCGTGAATCCTGGAATCACTCGTGCTCGAACCCTCGAGCTGTAATCCTCCTATGATATCATGAATCTATAATTATTACTTGTACCACTAAGGTTGACCATCCATATCAAGTCAACACAGGTTGACTTGGTCAACAGTCTTTGGTTAGTTGGACCGGACTTGGCGACACCATAGTGACTCGGCGAGTCTACGAGTTTTAACCAACTCGCAAGGATTTTCCCTTTAACTCGTTGAGTACTCCCCCGACTCGACGAGTTCCACCTGGGCCTGAATCACAGGGCCACTGCGACTCAACTCGCCGAGTCGCAAGGACAACTCGGCGAGTCCCAACTTGACTCGGTCCACCTGTCAAAACCTTTCTAACTCTTTGCGACTCACTGAGTCACCCACAACTCGGTCAGGATTACACACTGGGTGGTCTGAAGGACAATCTTCAAGCGACTCGTCGAGTCTATTCTTCAGACTCGGCGAGTCCATGCCATGCACCAGCTAAAGCTGGCTTTTGCGGTCAGATCCGTTCCATACATACATAGATCTGGCCTTCCCAAGCTTATTTGTCACGTAAAGTCTCAGTCTTGGTCGCCATGCAACCCATACAAGGCTTATTTTGGAGAAATAACCTCTAATATGGCAACCCTAGCTTCTAACTCAAGAGAATGGACATAAAGCTTGTCATATGGGACCTCTTGCACCTGCTAAGGTCCAGATCTAGGTTCCATATCTCCATGGGACCTTTCATACTTCCAATTTAAGCCAAGGAATGCAAGAAGAAACCCTAGATTTGACATATCAACCCAAAATACGAAGTTTGGCTCTGAAAGTTACCTTAAGAAGGCTCCCTTGATGAAATAAAAGCAGATCCAAGCTCCCCAACTCTTCAAGCTTGATCTTCTCCCTCCTTTCTTGCAATAATACACAAAATGATGAACAAATGGCCTCCTAACACACTCATAAGGGCTCACAAACGTATGAGTGCTCTTAGGGTTCAAGGTGGCCGCAAATGAAGGCCATAAGGTCCTTTAAATAGGGCTTAGGGCTGGGAAATTAGGGTTTCATTAAACAGCGCGGACTCGCCGAGTCTATCCCTTGGACTCGCCGAGTCCGTACGCGAACCTCCGCCTAAAACCGCGACCCGACTCGGCGAGTTCGACCTCCAACTCGCCGAGTCCCCTCATAGAATATCAAAAATATGAAAGTAAAGATACCTGGGGATCCGGGTTGTTACAGTTCCAATGTGGTCTTAGAAGATATTGTGAAGAGTCTTGCCACGAGCACCCAAGCATTCCAGATAGAAACCAGAGCTAGTATCAAGAGTCTGGAACAGTAGGTGTCTCAACTTGCCACTTATGTGGGTCGTCTGGAATCTCAAGGAAAGTTATCGGAGCACACTGAAAACAATCCAAAGCACAATGTTAGTTCTATTTCCTTGAGAATAGGGAAAAGTTATGGAAGCCCAAGCGCATCTGTACTAGACGAAGATGAAGAAGAATTTTGAAGAAGTTCTGGTTGAAAAAGAAGTTGCAAAAGAGCATGAAAAAGAAGATGAAGGATATGAAAAGGTGTTGGTTGAAGACGAATCTGAAAATCTGGAAGAAAAAAGAAACTACAAAACCAGTCCAGTCAAATCTGAAAGAATATAAGCCCTTACCTCCAATCCCATCAAGACTAAAGAATATGAAGTGTGAAAGAGAGGATGAAGACATCATTGAAATTTTTCGCAAGGTTGAGGTAAATCTTCCACTTTTAGATGTTATCAAACACATCCCTCGTTATGCCAAGTTTCTGAAAGATTTATGCTACTCAAAGAAAAAAATGAAATTTAATGAAATTATCAAAGCTGATGAAAGTATTTCAACTATTTTGCAAAAAGGTTTGCCCCCAAAGTGCAAAGATCCGGGGATTTTCTCAGTCCTTTGTAAATTGGGGAACCTTAATTTTTCAAATACCATGCTTGACTTTGGAGCTCCAGTCAATGTCCTTTCCTCTTTTGTTTTTGAAAAATTAAAAATGAGAACTTTACAAAAGATTGGGACACATATCCAGTTGGCTGACCACTCGACAGTATACCCAAAAGGTGTACTGGAGGATGTTCTTGTCCAAGTGGATAATCTTATCTTTCTTGTTGATTTTTATATCCTGTACATGGGAAATTTGGACACTTCAGATACAAACTCTATCATTTTCGGAATGCCACTTATGAAAACTGCAAAAACAAAAATAGATGTTTTTAATGGCATGATTTCAATGGATTTTGATGAGGAAGTGGTTAATTTTAAAATTAATGATGATAATTTTCCTTCTGATAATATTTTTGTTAATTATTTGTCTACCAACAATCCTTTTTCTAATGGCTGGTGTGCGTTTTCTAATATCTATGTGCAAGGAATATTTGTAGATAAGAATTTATCAGACACATCAGAAGAGTTGGAAAAAGAAAAGTTTGGCGAAAAAGAAGAGAAATTGGCTATTGAAAAGAAATTAGTAGAAGCTGATAAAACTGAAAAGGAGAAGGAAGATATATTTCTGATGAAGAAACACGAAAGATAGAGCTAATCAGAAATAAGCTTGGGGAGGAAGAAAAGAGGATTTATGGAAAAAGGATTCAAGAAAAAGTGATGATTTCTGCTGAGGAATTTTCTAAAAAGAAGAAAATTTGAAAAGAAGAATGACAAGAATTATGGAAATAAAAAGAAGATTAGAAAGAGAAAGAAGTTTGAAAATTAGAAAAAAAAAAATTAAAGACAATCGGGAGTCTTTCGAGTCTGCTGAACAAGTTCCAGATCCACCCATCTTGCCATATTTGAAGGGATCTAGAGTGACAAGGAAGAAAGTTGAGCTTCAGAGAAGTCCCAACTACACCAGTTAATAATCTGGTTGGACAAAGTCGAGCCAACGACTTTAACAATGGACAATTTTGCGGGAGGCAACTCAAGGAGTAGTTTTTAGTTTTTTACAATTTCTATAAAGAGATGGCCGCAGTTCTAAGCAAGCTTAGGGAAATAAAAGGATTGAAAGAGTTGCTGAAATTCAGATTTTTCGCCACATCTTCGTCAAAATCAGATTACTATAAACTTATCAGGTATATACATTCCTAGCTACACCATTTTTATTTTTGTATGCTTTATTGAATTGTTCATTCCTCTTTGAGCATTGAGGACAATGCATCATTTTAAACTTGTGGAGGGTGTTAAAAAAATTTGCATTTTTTGTTAAAAAAATTTAATTTTTCAGTTTTGAGGTAAAAAAATTTCAAATTTTATTTTTCTTTTTGCATTTTATTTTTTGCATTGCATTTTCATATAAAAAAAATGAAAAATCTAAAAAAAATATTTTCCTTTTGATTTTTCTGCGTTCATAAAAAACCAAAAAAAAGTTTTATTTCTAGTTATTTTAGTTTTTTATTTATTTTCTGCATTTATAAAAAATGAAGATTTTTGAAAATTTTTACATGAGATGAGGATATATATTTACATTCGATAGCTCTGCTAAGATGAAGTGTGATAGTTACCGAAAATAATAGTCTCGTGACAATCAATTTTAAAGAGTTATCTTTTCAAGTGCTTAAGTGTTTTCAATATGAACCAACATAACAGTCAGATAATTTTTACAATGTAAGTGTGGGATGGAAAAATGAAAGTGTTTTAGAAATAATTTCCTCAGATGCCTTACAAAGAACATAGATTGGATAACCCTTATCATTCCTTAAAGTACATAATCATATACTTTATGCACCTTTTGATGTCGGAGAGAGAACTCTTGTTATATCCATAATTTATTATCATTTTTGAACTATTGAAGATATGGAGCGCCTTAAAGTAAAATTCGCGCCCAGTCAATATATATATATATATATATATATATATATATATGTGTGTGTGTGTGTGTGTGTGTGTGTGTTAGAAATGGTACATCAAGCAACTTGAAAAATATGAAATTCGAAGTTAAATCCAAGTCAAGTTCAAGTTGAAATCAAGAAGCAAACAAAGTTAAATCTGAAGAGTTAATCAAGACAAAGAAGATGTGTGGTATAATGATATTGATCTCTCGATAGTGGAATCATAGGGTAAGCTTGGATTTTCTTTCCATAATGGAGCTTACCGTATTTACTAGACGAGTTCGAAAAAAAAGGATGGGTTGGTCAAGCTAAGTTTTTATAATCGAATTTTCATGAAATTATTTTTGAAAATACACTATTTTAACAAATTTAATTCGGCATAAAAATTGTTTACTCAAGTTTGGTTTAACTTATTAAATATGAATTCTGAATCTGCAATAAGGTATTGACACTGCAATAAGGTATTTTTGAAAATACACTATTTTCATTAGAGCTTCCTTGTTGTGAAATTTGATCATGTGGAGAGAAAAAAGTGAAGTATTTTAGTTTAATTTTTTAGTTTCCTTTATTTTATTCTAAATTATTTTTAGGTCATCTACATCTTTCCATTTGTTTATAATGTTTAACCTTTTTTTTCTTACGTGAGGGCAAGTAAGGTTCAAGTTTGGGGAGATTTGTTAGATGCCATTTTATGCATCTTTTAGGGTACTTTTTATTATCATCTAGCATCATATTTTGTACATTTTCATTTAATTTTTTTAAATAATGTTTAGCTCAAGTATTTTATCAGAATTCCTGTACTGCTAGCATTTTTTGTGTCAATTTCAGATAGTTCAAGTGAAGCAGTACTTTAGGAGCAGCTGGATGCATATTTGGAGCCAAAACGGAGTTGGAACTAAAGGAGGATGTTGAGTAATGATTGGAAGATGTTTTGGTCAAGAAACATTCGATCGAAATGATCATACGAAGATAGATTCTACAATCTGAAGCTAAAGGATGTTGTTGACAGCTTTGACCCTCTGTCAGTATTTTGACGATATCTCATGAACTATAACTCCGATTGACTAGATTCAAAATGTTCTAAAAACCAGAAACAATTTCAGACGACTTTAATGTTTATGAAAAAAGGCCAAATATGCGATTACATAGGCCAAAAATGTGATCGCAGGTTGATAGCATGTCGACCACAAAGTTTCCCAGGGTTAAAATAAGTCGTCTGGAAGTCATATGAAGTAAAAACTCAAAACCTGCAATTGCATATGGCATATCTATGATCGTATAAATTGCCCAAAGTTTTAGGAACGTCGGAAAAAGCATCATGCATCATTTAGGGGGAAATCTGGTAAAAATACAAAAACCTGCGATTGCATGTTATCAGTTTTTTCTCCGGAAGTTTCCGTTTCGCCTATAAATACAACCATTATTATCAGATGCAAAGGAGAGACGATTCTAGATGGCAGAATACCCTTCTGAAGACGATTTCTGATACCTTTCGGTGACTTTTGGAGATTTGAAGACTGCGAATCATCTCACAAATTTAGTTTATCTAGATTAGTCACTAAATGTTTCTTTTTATTAGTTTAGTTTCATTTTTACCCATGTCTGGGTAAACCTTAGTTTTCAGCTCTGCATAAACTGATACTTTTCATGTGATCAGTTGGTTTTCATTTTGTGTTTCTATCTATATTTTTCCGTTTTGAACTTAATGAATGTTTGATATTAATTCTTGTTAGTCTGATCACCTAGCTAGGGTTTTGTCATTCCATTTAATCAGTTAATAGAATACATAATTGTTCTTGTCAACTGGTAAAAGTAACAAGTATCAGATTGGTTACGTGTTGGGATTTAACTCTGATATAAACTGTAAAAATTATATATTTACGCTTCCATGCTTGTGAGAAGTATTGAGTATTGCTGAGAATTTTACATAGAACTTAATGCAACCGGATTGGTATGTGATAAGAAATAGAGTTCAGATCAATTATTATATTTGAGAGTTCAACCAAGCTGGTATGTGGGTAATTAAAGACTTTCCATTAAAGCTCACATGATGAGATTTATGGGTGGAAGCATATTATATAGAGATTTAAGAAGAAGCTTTCGAACTGGAAGGTAAACATGTTATCTATCGTTGGTCAGGTTATGCTTTTGAAGTCGGTTTTGGGTTCTTTGGATATTTATTACATGTCTATTTTTTCATGTTTAGCATTGTTAACAAACACTTGGAAAATCGAGAAAAGAAAAAGGGTTTTCTGGGGAGGTGAAGCTAATGAAAATAAACTAGATTAAGTGGGAAGAGATTTTAGCCAATAAAGAAAAACATAGTCTCGATATTGGGTCTTAATTTATCATTTTTTTACTAGTGCATTATTGTAAAAATGAAGATGTCGTTTTTTTTAGTGAACACCAAACGTTATGGGTCAAAGTGATAAATGCTACAGAAAGGGTTCATGTTGGTTTTGAACTTTTACGGTCTCCAAATTATTCTAAAGGTGTTTGGAGTAGGACAGTTGGTCTATTAATCAATTACATGAAATATAATTTTTTTCTCAAGCAGATTATAAATGAAAAGTAGGAGAGTGTTAGTTAACTTTATTTTGGAAGGATGCTTGGCTTTGAGAGTTGCCATTGATACTGAGATTCCTAAGATTTTTTTTTTATTTAGAACTTCAAAAAGATTGTTGCTTTAAAAATAGACTTGATGGAAATTCTTGGCGTTGGAATTAGTGACATGACATTCGAGGTGGAGCTAAAGAAGTACAAATAGTGGAGATGAGGAGTTTGGTCAATGATTTCCACCTTTCAGGAGTGTAAGATTGGTGGACGTGGAATCTTGGTGTTTATGATACTTTGATGGTTAGTGAAGCTAGAAAACCATCGATGATGTGGTAGTGTTGAATGGTATGATGTTAGCTCCTAAGGAAAGTAAACATTAAATTGGAGATATTAGAATAGACTATCAACATATGATAACTTAGTGAGCAAAGGTGTTGATGTTCCTTCAATGCTTTTCCCTATATGTTTGGGTCGCTCAAAAAAGATATCACATGTTATTATCACTTATGAAGTTGCTAGTGATTTATATGCTTCAACTGGAAGATAATGTGACTTATGGGTTTCGAATTTTGCAATGTTAGAAGATTGGATAGACATACTCTAGTTATTAAGTTCAAACATATGAGAAGGGATGCTTTAAAAGACTTAATTTTAGATTATTCTTTACTTGGTTTGTATATAGGAATCATAAGATCAATGTTAGTTGGGTGTCATGACTCAATCCTACCATGTCTAATTGCTTTTCTTCTACGTTAACCATTTACTAAGCATTTTTATATAATCATCTAGTTAAAGAAAAGACATATATCCAATTATATCTGGTTAAGGAGTTAGTCGTACTCGGTTTTCCCATTCTTTTCATTTCTTAAATTGGGTGATTATGATCCACGGTGATAATTGTAAGTAACAAGTGACAATTGATATACATTGAATTGTTAGGTCAAGTTCTAAATGATTCTAAAACATTTAAGACCATCATTTGGCACGAGTTAGAAGAGTCAGAACATCATCTATAATTATATATCAATATATCATGATATGATGATCATTATAAATTTCTGTTTAAATTATTTTCGAGGAAAACTTATCCACATATTTACATAGACCGTGAACAAACAATATGCAAGATGATGTATAAAATTTACATATTTACATATTTACATAGCACATGAAGCGTCTATAAAATTTGCAAGACTCTGACTAAAGCTATTCGGACACGTAAGATAAATATATATATATATATATATATATATATATATATATATATATATATATATATATATATATATAGACAACTGACTATATAATTAAAACATTTATATTTTATCTGTACTATGTAAAATATAATTATAATATATTATTTAAATGCTGTCATTGGAAATTGAAATGTTATGATGAATGGAAGTAAGAGCAAAAATTGTTCTAGAAAATCTCAAAAGAAGAATGTTTATAAAGTTCAAGATGAAGTATTGCCATTTTTTCAGAAATTAAAATTGATTGAAATTTTGTTGAAATTAAAGTTTAAATCAATTATGTGATTTATAAGTCAAGACTGACAAACATAGATTGTAAAATAAGTAATTTTTGAGAAAATTAAAATTTAGAGGCTTAAACAATGAAACTTGAGGAGTGACGTGGAGGAAAACCGCCTTTAGTTGTTTGTTAGGAGCCGTCAATAGTTTTTCGACGATGTAAGGCGGACCTCAAAATTCCTGAAAAATCAAAAGTTTTGACCACTTAAACAAGTGTATTCTTTTGGTCATTCTTATCATTTTCATATTTGTCCATTGAGTTTTTTTTTTTTTTTTTTTTTTTTTTTTTTTTTTTTTTTTTTTTTTTTTAAATAAATGCTCGGCATGATGTTATTTAAAGTCTCAATTCAAAAATACAGAATAATAGAAAACCAAGAAAATTGAAAAATGGTTGGAATTTGAATATCAAATATTTGAATTTTTTTTGTTGATAATTTAGTATCAATAGTTAACAGTTAAATAAGAGTTTAATTAACTGTGTAATGATCTTGACAAACAAAGTGAAGCAACTTAAAAAAACAAATCAGCATCGTGACTTAATAGAATAAACATGTATGTTCATAGTCAGACTTAGGTCTTATATAGTCTTGGTCAATTTATTACAATGTTTATAGAAAATCAAAGAATAAAAAAAAAATAGCAAGATATTTAAAACAAAGAAAAATTAAAATATGATAAATAAAACTTAAAAACTTTAAATAAAGTGTAATGCGAACCACCAAACTATTAATCCATTTGTAATAACTTTTTGTCAAAATGTTATATTTTATCACACAATTATGTTGTTGCTAATATGATTAGATTTCTAAAATCTAAATTCATATTAAATGAACGATATACCAAATCTATATACATAGTCTCAAATAACCATTATTAAAATAAAAAAAAAATCACTTAATTTATACACATATAGTCTCAAACAACCATTATTCAAATGATAAAACCACATTAATTATTTATTAATGGGAACCAAAAATGGATTTGGACCCAAACATAAGTTCATAACATTATATTTGATAACAAGAAGGTATGACCAAACCACAAGCCTGAACTACTCTACGAGGTCCAAACGAGCTTAGCAACTGACCATAATTTGTGTTCATCACATATTCACACAAGCATGGGGCTTGTTCTCTTAGCCTCCCACAACACAAACCTGGCGGTGGTGTGAAGAACAAAGCCGGTCCTAAACATGGGCTCAGTGATAACAGGTTGCACACCAGTGCTTCGGTCTGGTGCACCACCGTAGTCATCAAGAGCGCCATTGCAATGATGGAAGCAAGATTGTTTTTCACCATAAGGAATGCAAATTTGAAATGAAAGTAGAAAGATTTGATTACATTTTGTGACAATATTTGGTGTAAGTTTATAGCATCAAAAAGCACAATGAGGTGAGACTTTTTGCTTGGCCTTTAGTGCTTTCGGTTGCACATTGTATAAAACTGGTTACGACTTTGTATTTTTAGCCATTTTCACAAAAAAAGTCGGTCTCCTCTCCACGTGGGGAATCTTGCAAAAGGTTGGTTTTAAGCGTTTCATACAAATATTGCTAATATAGTATTATATTGTTTTGTTGAAGTAATTTAAAACAAAAATTTTACATTATATTTATATTCCAGGTAATTGAATTTTTTTAGGATGAGTGCACTCATATATTCTAAAAATAATTAAGTTTGTCTCATCTCAATTGGCATTGTTTAAATATGTGTGATTATTAACTTATTTTTCTAAAACATATTTCCGCTTAGAGCAAGCTCTCCAAAGATAGTTCATAACTTCGTATATATTCATACAAAAGTGATATAGTTAGAGTAATATTTGTAAAATATAAATATATGATTTATAGATATAGATATCTCTTTCAAATATGTAATATTTTAAATTATAAATATATGATTTATAGATATAGATATCTCGTTCAAATACGTAATATTTTAAAGGCAAAAACAAAACTATGGTACTTTTCTTTCATACGCTCACAATAATTTTTAACCATACACAACAAATTGTGTTTTAAACAACTGTACAAAACAACTATCTAAAGCATAAATTGTTATGTACGGCTAAATAATATTATGTAGAAATCATTGCTCGTAAATAGTATAATCACGAATATAACAAGAAATGTGATATTGAAAATTTGAAGGTTTTTTTGGTTTTTATAATCGAGTAAAATAATCCATTAATAATAGCATATTTCCGTCCTATAAGAATATCAAGAATATTCGTTACATATTATTTTTTATTAACATTTATTTCTAAGACGCTATCCACTAATGGGTTACTAACTTATGGTAAAATATATCAAAGTCAAGATCAGTTCAGTTCTGTTTTGAAAACCCAAAAGCCCAATAATGTTCAATTAAGTAGGCTCATTATGTCTAGAGGGCGTTTGATTTTTTGCTAAGATTATTTTAAATTTAAAGGACCATATCCAATCATTACACCAATGAGATAAAATTGATATTTGATAATACTCTCGAGCCTCGACACAATAGTTTTGGGATTTGGCTCAACCATCTCGACTTGGTGATTGAGAAAAACAACCGAACTTGTTGAAAAAATAGAATCTAAAATTTTAGATGGAAAGAAAATTTAGAAAATAGAAGAGTAATGTGCTTGAAACCTGTAATTGGAATTGTTGGCCATTGCCTAATGCTATAGCTTTGTTTAATTTGCTTAAATTGAAATAAGAATAGATAAAACCTTGAGAATCGGCCATTGCCTAATGCTATAGCTTTGTTTAATTTGCTTAGATTGAAATAAGAATAGATAGAAGAGTAATGTGCTTGATTAAACATGGTATAGGCTTGCGGTTTGGTTGTTGAGGCCTTGGCACAAGTACACTGTGTCCATGGTGGGAATAATCAAGTCATATCTAAGAGCTTGTAAGAAATCGGAAAGGTGGTCAAGCCCATTAATCGTAGGTAGGTTGGCGATTGTGTTGATGTTTGTTGTTGCATCCACATGCGTGACCATGTCCATCATTACCTCAATCATGAGTGTCGGTTCTCCCACTATAATCATGACATAAGAAAAGCGGAGTGCCACCAATGTGTTATTGATGTTGTTTGGGGGTGAGGGGTTGTCAGTTGGGATGTTTGTAGGTAGGTTAGACCATTTGTTATATCCACCACATACCACATATTGGTGGGTGTCACATCAGCATCACATTCCATTATCACTAACATGGGATACCTATCACTAACACACCACTCCACATCATTATTTTTATTTTTTTTTAATTCAAAAATACAATAAAATTACATTTTTAATAATTAAAAAGCATTCATTTTTTAAACTATTTTTCCATTAATTATAAAAATAATATAAAAACTTCAAACTACATTAGTTAGTTAATCTAGAAAAAAAACATTACATTATTTAAAAAAACAAGCATACATATAAAAATCCTAATCGTCGTTCATGCTACATTGATACAAATGTTCCGCAACATTTTCTCGAATATTGAAATATGTTTCACTGTTATGAATTTCAACAACTCGCTCTAAAAAAACATTCGTTCCGGGTACGAACTCTTCGATTGGAACGACAACGTCGTTCGGATCATACGTGCAAATCGCTCGACCTTCATCTTCAATAATCATATTATGCATTATATGCATGCATGAACCATTCGTTTAATTCTTTCTTTATCCCAGAGTCGTGTAACATATTTCACTACATGTCATGTCTGCTTAACGACTCCAAATGCCCTCTCGATATCCTTTCTCGCCGATTCCTGTTTTTTTGTAAGAAAAATTTCCTTCTCACTTCGAGGAACCGAGTATGCCTTCATCAATGTATAATAATACGGGTATATCCCATCACCAAGGTAGTAACTGTATTTGTACGCGTGCCCGTTCACCGTGGACATCATATAAGGTGCTTTGCCGGTCCAAATATCGTTGAAAAGTGGAGACTGGCCAAAAACATTAAGGTCGTTGTTAGACCCCGCTACTCCAAAAAAGGCATATCATATCCACAAATCTTGAGATGCAACAACTTCTAGGATGATAGTTGGTTCACCTATATCTTCTCGAGTGAACTAACTACGCCATGCAGTTGGACATTTTTCCCAAGCCACATGCGTACAATCTAGACTGTCAAGCATACCCGGAAATCCATGCCTCTCTTCATGAGCCGAATATAATCTCTCAATATCACGTCGAGTAGGTTTGCGCAAATATTCTTCGTGAAAAACCTCATAAACACATGCAGAAAACCAATTTACACATTCAACTGCGGTCCTCTCGGATACTTTCAAGTATTCGTCAGATGCATCAAATGATATACCGTATCCCAAATACCTAAGAGCAGTCGCACATTTTGTATACTATTAAAACTCATTCTTCCTCTAGCGTCGGGTTTTTGTTTGAAAAAATCATAACGAGATTCTAAAGCATTACTAATACGTAAAAATATAATATTATTCAAACGGAAACGACATTTGAATGAGTCTTCATTATAAAGACAATTATCGGCAAATTAATTATGTACCAATAAGTCGTGTGCGGCTTGGCGATCACGATTGACGACCGCCCTTTTACGAGCTACATTCGAACTTTCTTCGTCGTGAATGTATTGCACAACGTTAAAGAATGTCTCGACGAATTCTACTTCGTCATCCGAGTCAAAACCTTTTAAAAATTCTATATGTATTGTGGAATCCATGTGTACGTGTTTTGTGGTTTTAGAGAATAGAATGAGGTGTAAGTTTTGGTATAATAGCAGATTTATTTATATTAGTGAATTGAGTTTGAAAAAAAAAAAGGAAACGACTAAAATAGCCGTTCAACAGCCAAAAAACCCAACAACCAATCACATTGTTCGTTTGAATCGGTCATACCTTATAAAACATATTTAGTTAAATGTTGATTTTTAAGTAGTATAAGTAAAACTGCACTATATACAAACTTTTTATGCATTGCAGAAAAAGTATATCTTATCGGTCAATAGTTGAATCAGTCAAATTAAATGGGTATTCATTGATTTCAACCAATTGAATTGGCCAAAACCAATTGAATTGGTTGGATCAACGTCATATAGCATCTTCGTCTTTTTCAATCCCTAATTACCAACTTTTTTAGCTCTCCTTTCTCTATCTTGACCTAGCCGTTCCCTTTCATCCGTCCAATCGGTTTAAAACGCACCTACCCCCCTTTAATCACTTATTGATTTATGTTAAATCCAATTATTCTTCCCTTATCTGCCTTCATAATCTTGACAATGGGCAAATTGATCTGACCTCTAAGGGATGTCTTAAGTCATAAAGTTCCTGACTTTATGACTTTGCATGGATTAAGCACTTATTAGTTAAGACCAAAACGTTCACACACAGATCTGACCTCTAAGGGATGTCTTAAGTCATAAAGTTCCTGACTTTATGACTTTGCATGGATTAATGGGGTACAAACCACAATCCAAGCTTCCTAACTTTATAAATTGGTCACTAATTCTTGCATGAAGGGATAAAACTCCACAAGATCCAAACTTTATAACTTAATAACCACGACAAGGGCGAAATATGAGGATTAAAGGTTATAGAGTAACTTTTACTCACAATAACCCCAATCATGGGACCAAACCTTGACAAATTACCACCCAAACTAGATCTACAAGAGAAGCCATCAAGTTAAAGACTTTATGCCTCTAAAAGACAGATCAAGAAGAACAAAGTATGGATCTACAAGCTCCAAGGAAAACAACACTTCTCCAAAGTGTTCTTCTTCTTCCAAAAGCATTAAGATCCGATAAAATCACTTCAAGATCAAAATTTCAAATGAGGGCTAGGGTTTCTTATCTAGGGTTTAATGGGATGGAGGCTGAAGGTAAGAGGGTTTAGAGATGAGTTAAGGCCCTTAATTAGGGTTCAAGACCTAAACTATGGTTTGACCCTAACTTGAGTACACCCTGCGTATTATAGGTACACCCAACATACTCAATGGCGCACCCCGATTTATTCAGCCTGGTATGCCCTGTGTACTCCTCGTACACCCAACATACCTGGCTAAGTCCAAAATCCACCTAATCTTCCGAAGGCAATAACTTCTTCGTTCTAACTCTGATTTCGACGATCCTTATATCCATGGAAAAGTAATGAGACGATTTACAATTCTATCAACACTCTATTTCCTTAAAACCTTCCGATCTTAAATCCAAAACTCATGAAAGGCCCGCACCATCACTTTATTGTTATAGCCTTTGGCTCTAAAACACAAACCGAACATTCGGATCACATCATGTACATTACCCACTTCTAGGGGGGTCTAAACCATCCTTTCTCAGAGCTCGAAACCTTATAATAATTAATCTTCAGGTCACGGCCGCTATTTATGAAATGACCCGAAATTGGGTGTTACATAAACAATTTGAAAAAAATACAATACTTAAGAAAAAAGATTCGACTACACAAACATGACCTTTGTGACAAAAATTTTAAATAAAGATTTAATTACAATAATAGTCGTTGAACCTGTTTAAATATATATGAAAAAAAAATCAGAATATTATCTTATATTTTTGTGTCAATTTTTATAAAACATTATTAAATGCATTATCATCGATTTCTTTCTTATATTTTTGTGTCAATTTTTATAAAACATTATTAAATGCATTATCATCGATTTCTTGGAAAATATATTTATGGTCACTACTTAATTGATTTCATTAAAAAGTTAAAATGAAAATTTTCATTTTAAAATCGAAGTTTATTTCCATTTATTTTAAGTGTTAAATTCTTTGATCCTTAATTATAATATTTATGTCAGTTTTTCTCAAATAAACATGTTAATTCGTATTATTATTTTTTTTCCTTTTTTTTATATAATTATACATAAAATTTGATCTAGATTAGTTAATTTGCTATAATAAAATAATAAAAGTTTTGAAAAACTCTTTTAAGTTAAAAAAAAAATTGGTTTACTTAGATTTTAATTTATTTTAGGAGTCTATAAACGTTAAAAAACAAATAGTTTTTTTTTTCAGACTGCAGATGTTTGATCCATATTTTTTATTGCTGATGTATGTAGATGTTGTCCGCAGACTACATACATTTTGTCTTAGAAAAAACAAACAACGCCTTAAGAGCATCTCCAACTCACTCTCATTCTCCATTTTTTCTCTCATTTCTTCCCCAATTCTTCTCCAACCCTCCTTCATTTATTCCCCCATTTTGGGAGGATATGAATAGTATTACACCAAATATGGTGTTATACTATTCATTTATTTCAAATTGGGGATGAGCTTTGCGTTGTCGGTTTTAGTTCATCTGTTATATATTTATACATTTCTAATTTAGTTTTACCTACTAAGTATAATTTAAATATAACATTTAATAATTATAATATTTTGTTATATATTAAATTATATTAGTTAATTATAAATATAAAGTTTGTTTTTTGGTCTTCAAATTCATATAAAAATTTAAATACATATTGAGATTTTAAAAAACGATAACATATTTTACAAAAACTTATAATTAAAATATACATTACAAACACGATAACATATGCTATTAATCATTTAATTAACCTATATATTACAATAATAATCTAATAAAAACCAACAAGTGACAATACTATTATTTATTTATTTAATATTTATTTAAAATTGTGTATGTGTAATATTTTTATAAATGCATGTATAATATTTATTATAAACATAATCTTTTGTATTTAATATTAATGTAAAGAAGAAAATATATATTATATATTTGTTAAAACTAAATTAGTAAAGAAGAGTGTTTGACAATCTATATAAGTTGGAATAATAGAATATACTAGGAATATATTTTTTGGGGATAAAAATATGGTAAAAAATACAGTAGGGTTGGAGATGAAACACAATTTATTCAATTTTTTACTCGATTTTTAAAGGAAAAAAAATAGAAATGAGTTGTAAATGGTCTTAGTTAAGGAGTATGAGTGTACAAAATTTGGAACGAAATCCAAATATATTATAGAACAAAAAAGGTTTGATTTGAAAAATTGATTTTAAACTAAAATTTTTAACTATTTTATGAAATAAAAGAAAAAGAACTAAATTAGAGAATAACACTTACTAGTGGGGTGAGCAAAAATAAAACCAACAACCAAAAAACTATAAAATAATTGAAAACCCGAAACTAAAAATAAAATTGTTGGTGCGGTTTTTAATTAAAAAAAATAAGGTTGCAAATTTCGGTGTGGTTCTGTTTTAGTTTGGTTAACCGCACCATAATAACCGAAATAACCACAATATATATAATATATAATTATATATATATTGAATTTATATTTTAAATAATATTTATTTAATAAAAATATAATTTTATCAAAAAGACAAAAACCTCTTCATATTCATAACAACTCATCTACAAGAACTCTTTTCTGTTAAGTGATACCGCCAAATTAATTGTTGTATTTAGGGGTGTTTGGGATATCTTTTTGCCTTCAAAAGTTTCTTTTGCAAAAGGACTTTTTATAAAAGTTGTTTTTAAAAATGTGTTTGTATTAGCTTTTGAGAAGCAAAAGTCAGAAATTGTTTTTAAAAGATGTTTTGTAGTGGTAGTTGGGGGTATATGTGAGTCATTTAAGTGTGAAGGCTTCAAAAGTTCCAAAAAATCACACATAGGTGACTTTTCCAAATGCTCCTAATCCTTCTTTATGAAAAGTTAGTTTTAAAAGATCTTTTATATTTACCAAACATCTTTTACCCCATTTTAACTTTTTGGAAAAGATAAAGTTTAAAAGTTGGATAAAAAAGATTAAACAAACACCCTAAATTCAAAGGGATAATGACTTGATAGGATAAGATACTTTTTGAAATGTACACATTTAGTCCTTATTCTTTTTTTTTCTTGTAAAATAAACTCTTCTACTTTATTAATATGTAGATATTAGGTCATTTTCACCGGATTCTATAGGTTTTGCTGACGTGGAAGGGTTTATTTTACAAAAAAAAAATAAAAAAAAAAATAAGGACTAAATGTGTACATTTCAAAAAGTATCTTACCCTATCAAGTCATTTTCTCTTTCTTTTATTTTGTTGAAATGAAAATACCC
Organism: Lactuca saligna; assembly: GCF_052625555.1. Classification (NCBI taxonomy): domain Eukaryota; kingdom Viridiplantae; phylum Streptophyta; class Magnoliopsida; order Asterales; family Asteraceae; genus Lactuca; species Lactuca saligna. The sequence goes on from NC_136418.1 coordinate 143,835,863, forward strand.
AGGTGGCATCCACATATCCACAACGAGATTTTTCCAACTTTTATTCATCATGAAAAAGAGGAAGAACACCGATCTTCGGCGACTCCTTTGTGTGTTCCTACACATCACTGGTAGCAAGGAGGAATGATGGCAAAAACAACAAGGTTGAAGGGGGAGGCAGGAGGAAGTAGAGACGGTATTTGTTGGCGAGGAGCTGCTATGGTAGCCCTCTCGTCGATTCTTTCTTCTTTTTCTGGCAACATATCTCAAAGATGGAGGTAAAGAGAGACAGATCGGAGAAACACAACAGGTAAAGGGTGTTTGGTTGTTGTTGTTCGACTGGAAGGAAGAGAGACGAGAAAGAGAAGGGTCGCCGCCCTTTTCTTGTTGCTGGAGGATCAACCACTTGTGCTTCCACATCAGCAAAACCTGTAGAATCCGGTAAAAATGACCTAATGTGTACATATTAATAAAGTATAATGGTTTATTTTATAAAACAAAAAAAAGAATAAGGACTAAATGTGTACATTTCAAAAAAGTATCTTGCCCTATCAAGTCATTTTTCCTAAAAGAAAATTCGTATATGACCCGTATATCAGGTATAGCCGGCCACAAGGACTGCATTGTTACAAAAAATAAAGTATAAGGGTTTATTTTACAAGAAAAAAAAAATAAGGACTAAATGTGTATATTGCAAAAAGTATCTTACCCTATTAAGTCATTATCCCAAATTCAAATTAAAGGTTCGCTGTTCAAACTCTTCATATTTTCTTCCCCATAATGTCACGACCCATCATCCAAATTAAAAAAAGGTCCCAAAAAAGTATTATAGTTATTGATGACATCATGTATGGGTACACATCATCAATACAATATACATAACCTAATTTGATAATATTGAGGCGGAAACTACATACACATATCTATTCTAATGAATGAATGTTTTTTTTACTACATGTCGCATTTTAATTTAATTTGCCAATTGTTATTTTTTGGTTATTTTGAATTATTTTTTTCCACATGTTATTTTATGGGGTTTCTTATTTTATTAAATTTCATATAATATTTTAATGTAATAATTGTAATAAATATAATAATAAATGAATATCAATTTTATTAATAAATTACATTTTGATTTCAAAATTCCCAAAATTTAAACTCACTAGTTTCTTTTATTTATTTAAATTATTTGTTTAAATTTAAAAGATAAAAAAAACATTTTCATTATAATAATTTATTATTTTTTTTATTTTTTATAATTCAAAATTCTCAAATATTTTGAATTTTATAGTTAACTTTTTTTTAAAAAAAAATTAACTCATGTAATATATGAGTCTCACAACTAGTATGATATATAACATGTGAAGCCGAGTAAAACCATACATTCATAATACATATATGAATTTCATCGGTAGAAACTTTTTTGCTAACATGTGAAGAAGAACCAGTTCTAAATTTAGTAGCATTACAGAAAATGTTTTTTTATTCTAATTCTCTCAAGCAGAAAACAGAAGCAATATAAAAAAGATAGGCATTCCATGAGCACCGATCAAAATAAACGATTAGTTGACACAATATGGTTTGGACATGAAAAACCAAACTATTTTAACCATAAAACTGCACAAGCTCGTTTTTCGGTTAAAAACCGAAACCGTATTGAAATAACCATAAAACTGTAAGAAAACTGTAAAACCGTACCGAATAAAAATGATAAATTTTGGTTTTTCCCTATAAATAACCATAACTTGCAGTTTGCGGTTGAGTTTGATCTAAAAACTGTATTGAACCGCATCGTATTCACCCCAAATTAATAAGGCATCTCCAACCGTTAATCTCTCAGAGACTTGTAACATTTGTCATATCAAATCTTCATCGACATTTATTTGTCAAAAACCTATTACTATAAACTATGTCAAAATGTTTAACAGTTTCAAAAAAAATCTTTTAGAAATTAACCAATTTCTTTATCTTTCTCATATTAAAATTAAATAAACCTCCTCATATAAGTTTTCAATTTTTATGTCTATTACATATTTTTAAAAAACAAAATAATTTATATTAATATTTTTATATATTAATGGGAGAATTTCATATATGTCTCTCTTAAACTTCAAAATACCATATTTGTCCAACTTAATTTCTCAATATAATATTTATCCTTCATAAAAACCTTCAAAATATCATATTTGTCCAAATCATTTGTTATAATGTTTTTAATATTTTATAATCATTTTTTATACCTTAGAATTATTATAATAATTAAAAATTATAATCATATTATCCTTATGTCTATGATAACGGAATGTGAACTATTAAATTGTTGGAATGACGCCCTCATGACAAACAAAAAGATTCATCTTCAATCATCTCTATAGAATGTATATTTTGATTGTTTAGTTTTTATTGTTGTGGATTATTATCATGTTGTAGATTGATGATATTTTAGATATTACCATTGATATTTTGATGTTTAAAAAGTACATATATGATATTTTGATATTTAAAAATGACATATATGATATATTGATGTTTAAAAATGACATATATGATATTTTGAAATTTTATGAAGGGTAAATATAATATTTAGAAATTTTATGAACGGTAAATATGATATTTAGAAATTAAGTTGGGTAAATATGATATTTTAATGTTTAAGAAGGCCATATATGAAATTCTCTCATTAATATAAGAAACAATAAAATAATATGTTACACCAATTTTTTTAATCTTTGATATTTAACTATTTTTTTATTTGAAATTTACTTGTTTATGATATATACTTTAATATACTATATTAAAATCTATGTTGTATATTTAGTTATAAAGTGAGTAATCACAAAATAATTATACAAAACTAATATCTAAATATAACTAGGTTGTAAATTAAAATATTATAAAATATAACGCTAAAATATAAAAAACAGGTTGAAGTTTATTAAGAGGTTGACTTAACCTTTTAAAAAAATCTCTATTATTCAATAATAAAAAGTTATATAAAAACTTAGCTAAATAGGAAAAAAAATTAGAGTAATATATATATATATATATATATATATATATATATATATATATATATATATATATATATATATATATATATATATATATATATATCGATTTTATCATTTCGGTCCCTAAAATATTTTCCATGCAGTTTAGATCATTAAAGTTGCTTTTTTTTTTTCGGATCAATTTAGTCATTTTAGTGTATTTCGATTTTATCATTTCAGTCCCTAAAATATTTTCCGTGCATTTTAGATCATTAAAGTTGGTTTTTTTCGGGTCAATTTAGTTCGGACAAAATAAGGGATAAACCGACATTGACTTTTCAATTTTCGTTAACAGAAATATTGACTCTAATCCCTCTTTCTCTTTTCTTCTTCTTTATCTTCGTCTTTTTGTGTGTGTTTATGAATGGCAGTCGTTGAGTCCCTTGGTCTCGGGTGCACAGGAATCGTTCATGTTGCAAAACCTACAAAATTTTGTTTCAATCGTATTAAATCAATTCAGCGATCATTGTTGATGGTTCGAGAGATTTTTTTAACAATTAGGGCACATAGCACATGGCACATAGCTCCATCTTGTGGACTTATCTGCTTCATGAATGATTTTACCAGTAAAGAAATGTACATCTGTAACCCGATTTATCATGAATATGAGACTTTTAAGAACCCACCAATCCTCGGTCCATCAATATATACCGCATTGGCTTTCTCCGTTGACTAGTCAAACTCAAAATACACAATCTCTATGATCAGGTCAGTTCAATCTTCTCAAGATTTCTTTTTATAGGATGTTTGTATTCATGTCTATAACTCAAACGAAAAGATATGGTTAACCCCGGTGATGAGGAGGACTATGAAAGGGTGGAGACCAGGGGATGTAAGTGTTATATGTGATAATGTTTTGTACATTTTGGTCTTTTGCACAAGGTCAAACGAGAATCATCTTGAGAACTATCACGGGTTAATAACTTACAATCTTGACAACATGGAATCTGTTTTGAGCGACGAAAATGATTCGGTAATTTTAGCACCTTGTACGCTTACTTGTGGGAGATTGATGATTGTTCAAGGACAAAAGTGCAAAAATGTGATGGGTTTTGGTCCTTAGAACATCCTATGTGCTCATACAAACCCTAAAGCTTGGATCTAGGTTTCTCTATTGTACATGCTTTGAATCCAAGACTATAAACCCTAATTCTAGCATATGGAAATCGATATTAACATATAATTAGGTTTAAGATGTTACCTTGATTGTTATGTAGCAATAACAATCCTAATTCCACCTTGAATTGACTTTGGAATGCTTAGAGTCACAAGTGTCACTCCTTTAATGGCTTACAAACACCAAAAGCAAATGGAGAAGGTATAAGGAGAGAGGAGAGGTATAAGAATTCATCTCTAGGACCTCTTGAGAAGGCTTGGACGAATTCATGAGCCTTAGGGTCTTTATATAGGTGTAGAGATAGGGTTTCAGTCATTATCGTTATCTAGTTGCTTATCCACCAAGCAACCCATAAGATAATCCTTGAATCCTTATCATAGTCGAATTCTAAGGCCTTATCACCTTAAATTCGTCCAACCTAATAATAAGATAATCCTTACCTTATTTTGTAACTATCACATAATTACAATTCAGCCCCTCTAGTTTAATTAATTACATTTGATCACAAAATTAATTCTTAATTAATTATTGACCAATATTAATTAAATAAATATGATTTCTCCTTTAATTTATTATTCTTATAACATATTAATAAATCATATTATCCTCTCTCTATATATATTTCTCCAATCAAGTTGCTTTGGTAAAGGCAACCCAAAAGGACCATGCACCATCGGGTCAAGTACATACCAAAATAGTTATGGACTTAGACACTAATCCAACAGTCTCCCACTTGGATAAGTCTAATAACTATTATGCGTATGACTTCAGATCCTGATCTGCAATCGTAGCTTTCCAAAGCCGCTGTCAACTCTGATCCTATCAGATACGCGTGTCCTTAGATAAGGGATCATATATTACTCCATTCTAGATATCATCTGAGATATGATTTCTAATCATTCTCTTTGTACTATTTCTCGATCTCCGATTTATGACGACTGGCTAATTGAACAAATCAAATTAGCCCTAGCCCGGCCGAGCATTTACGTTTGTCATCACTAAATCATCGAGGGGCCCAAAGATATCGCTTTTATCCTTCTTTGGATAAAAGGAACGGATAAACTTTGATACAATGCTTGCTTGCACTCACTAACCAAATCACACACAACAATATGTTTTATAACACCAAGTTACTAGTGCGTTTTCAAATTATCAATGTGCAACTGATTAGCAAGATACAACTCACACATCTTGGTTTCAAGAATATAAGATGTTATCGTCTCACCAATCACTCGTGATACAATCCATGGAGTGATCCAAGTGAGCGTGGGTTTAATCCAATGCTCCAATTCATATTCATAAGCACTCATGAACGTTGCAGCAAACATTTACTTATGTCTAATACTCCTTTAGACAATCCACACACCAATTCACGACAGTCTTCATTCATATCTACTTCCAACATATGAACGACTGTGGCCCGTTTGAATAATTCGATTATTCTTAATAAACTCAATTATTCTGGAAGTCAAAACATGCAAAGTGAAACACAAGAATAATACTAATCCCATATGGCCTCAACCCTTTGAGTATAAATAAAACTCCTTTTATTTATCACCATATCGATTACTCATTATTTGTCGTTTCAGGTAATCAACTTCTTACTTGAATTATAACACTTGTCCCATGCTCTTAGCATGCACACCATGTTTACCTACGGTTCTTACTTTGTGAAATAGATCAAAATGAACACATTTCCAATCATTCTCATTTCACAACTCCAAATCCTTTTTCATAAGTGAAAGAATATCAAATTCCTGCTACTTATAGAATATGCTAGATTCTAACATTCCATGCGATGATTCTTTCGTAATGTCATTGCACCAAAGTCACATAGACTATTGACAATGATATTACAAAGTCATCTATTGACAATGATATTACAAAGTCCTCTATCGGATATTGTTACAAGACAATTCCTTAGATATGATGTCTCTCACTCAAAGTACATTCTTTGAACATCCTTTTGCATAAAAGTTTCTAATCTAGACATAGATTTTCAATATTCAATTCCCCATATGGACACGCTTCCATATTATCCATATGACAACTCATTCTTAATAGAATCTTATCTATTCGTAATGATGTCGATATGGCCCATCCAATACCATGCTTCCAACTACTTACAAGCAACCAATCCTCGTCGAACTTTGGATTGTCCTTTGATAGTTGTTTAATTATTTTAGTCAAAACCGATTCTAGTCCCTTTTCCCTCTAAATGCGCTAGACATTTGGAAAATTTTAGAATGGTCAAACATTAAAGCATTTGCAATCGATCCTATACCCGAAGCGTACGGGACACGATGCATAATGTTTTATTTGCTATGTTCTCAAAATTCGAATTGTGAAGAGGAATGCCGTAATCATAATCGAAATTTTAAGAACACACTATGTACCTTTGACTAAATTTTATTAACATTCCACAACCTAAGCTTTAGATTTGAAATGAAGCATAATATTCTCTCCCTTAATTATAGCAAAACAACTTTATAACCCTTACGACTTTGCAAGGTATAACTCTTGTTTTCTATAATTAATATTGCCAACTTGCAATACGTGCCTTAATAATCATACAATCATAACATTTATGCTCCCACTATCATGATGATTATTATAAAACATAACACTTATGCTCCCACTAGCTTCGACATGTATTCATAAACATCTTAACCTTCAGAAAAAAAACAATACCTATTGAATTTCTTAAGTCCATGTTTGTAATACTTAATGTTTTGATAATCTTTTATCAAGGCCTCTTAAGCTTATACACCTTTGCCTTAGATAGTTCATATGTGTGTCTAAACAATTAAGACTAATTGCCAAACCTCACCATTCAAATTATGGAAAGGGATACCGTAACCATAATTGAATTCGAGAATGCAACTTTACAATCACGATCTTCTTAAAATATTTCTTAGTGAAAGCATTTCCTCACAATCATTTTCATGAAGGAGGAAATCTTATTACACTTAGATTTAAACGGTGTATTTGTTCCTATCCATGTGAATTTGTCAAAACCAAAGTTTACGATGAATTCAAACTCATATGGATCGAACTTTCTTAATTACCATTTCTTGCCTTATGGCAGCACAACTGCCCACCATGTCTTCCAAGTAGTTAAGCAGCTCACCTTTTCCTATCAATGTACCTTTCATTGATTAAGGTGCCTTGCCTTTTATGCGTTCAAAATGAGAACTCATAGAACTCACATGCATAATTAAATCAATTGGAACAACACAGAAACAAAATAATGTCAACACGATAGGTTGTTAACCTCAACTCGTGTGCTAGTGATGATCGATAAGGTTTATTTGATTTGTTCTTGAAACCTTTCAAGACCATTAAGACTCCCACTGACTCCTTGACATATAATATTCTCTTGTCAATAAACATTTCTTGACAAACAAATATTCAAGAGTTAGTGTAGTTTTTATCAAAACACTTCACAAATTTGTCCTAGTTGGTCTTTGTCTTATCCAAGACATCACAACTTTCCACATTTGATGAATGTTATAAACCTTCTTAATACTTTTCAATCATTGTCACAATCTTAACTTTAAGACTTGTTATTGGAACGAAGTATGATTGACCTTTTGATTTAACCATTTCTTCAATTCTTGATTCCTCTTCTTAAACATACAATTGTACTAAGACTCACTTAGAGGATCAATTGAGATATGGTTCTTAATCATTAAGACCTATCATAAAGCATAAAAGGTACTCTCCTTTCTTCTTAGAATGGAGAAACTTTTATCTTTCTGCCTACTTGATTCTTGTTATTTGTTCTACTATTGATTTAAACCTTTTCAATCAATTCAGAATTACACTTAATCATATAAGTATAATCATATTAACTACACCTTTAGTAAATTATGACGAATATCTTTTTACTCTTATGGTGGACTTTGATCAACACGCAACTTTGTGTACTCGATCTCCTAGTCCTTCCCTTGACACTTTATCAACGAATTAGTCTAATTTCCAAATATGAAATTTCTCATTCATCGTGCAACCAAGTTGCATGATTCCAAGTTTTTGTCCAATTGAAACTTGGGCGATGAGAAACTCTCCCTATTTGGTAAATTCTCGACATTTCCAGAATCACCATAAATAAGAATCATATCCATTTGTTGTAGAAATATGCAAACACCAATTTTCATAACAATTTCATTGCAAGGAAATAAACAAATAAATAAATAAGTCAAACAACAAATTTATTTTATTTATAAAAGCAGCGGAAAACATTTGTCCTTACAATGCAAAATCCATTGAAAACTATGTATTTCAAACGGAAAATTTCTAACAACTCTATCATAACTATCTAAGCTCAAAATCTAATCTTCAAGTCCATGCGATCAAGATCCATTTCTTGTGATTAGATTCATCTTTCTCTTTCACCAAGCTTCCTTTCTTTTCACCGATCCTACAAAACATTCAAATGCAATCTTATCACATCATGTATTTTGAATCAATGAATAGGAACTTAACGAAGTTAGATAACGGATTTTACCTGAAGCGCAGTCATACTTTTTGACTCTCCCATTTTTGGAATTTTCAGGCTCTTGGGGCAGACTTCTATCCAACGCCCATTCTCTTGACAGCAAATGCAGGTCGCTTCTCTTAGAATGTCCTCGGAAGCATGGTCGGTTGACTCTCCCAACAAATACGCTCCATTGCTTCGCCAAATCATTTCTGATTCAGCAGCAATGAGCATATAAGTTAGGTCAATGAGGTTGTCGTCATGATCCATCATATAATACTTTCTTTTGAACTCATTATATGATTCAGGGAGTGACTGCAGAACCCAGTTCGCAGCCAACTCATCGGGAAATGACACACCCAACATAATCAACCTATCGATGTGTGATTTCATTCCTAGAATGTGGGCACACACGGATTTACCATCTTCATGTTTCATTTCCAATAGGGCCTTAGTGATGTTGAACCTTTCAATTCTTCGATCTTGTGGGTTAGGGAGAACAATTGGAGGGGGAGGAGGAAGTGAAGCATGATTTCTTGTTCCTTGATCGAATCGTGGAATATCATCTTCATGTGGAATGCTTGTTCCACGGGATTTGGGAAGACCATAGTTGTCGAACTTTGACATCTACAAAATGGGAGAAACAAATTCAAGTTAGTTGATTGATTGATTGAGTCCTTAGTAAATCACCCAAATGAGATACTAAGGCTAGGACCCAACACAATACGCTACAACCTAGAAAAGGGATGCCGTAATCTAGTTGCAGAATATTTGAAGGTAAGTGAATGACGATTCACTAATTTCCACCATGAAAAAACAAAAAAGAAATTTAAGTTTTAAATCTATGAAAACTCCTAGATTCTTTGAGATTCATTGAAAATTTCAATGGCATATTTAAATCTCGATATGCCCCTCTTATTTGTGACTGGGATGCCGAGGATCACAAAGCGGGTGTGAATAACCATGCAAACTTACATGGTGCCCTCACATGTTACAGTCACCTATTCGATGTGCCGGTAAACCACACACGCTCCACCGAACTATGACAAACATTGAGTCACCCTTTGCTACATTTGCATAGAACCATTTAGTGTGCCTGTAAACCACACACGCTCCACTAACGTCTTCGCAAGGGCACAAAGTGTAATTTCATGGAATTGCATCAATTCACTTTGCCTAAGTAACTAAGATTGGGAATTTGAAAAACATTTAGTTACTTTGTATTTCATTATACTTATAATGGAAGGTTTCGTCCTATCCTACCCGTTCGGCTAACGACCCTCCACTAGTCAAGAGTGCGGTGGGTAAGAGTGGATACCCATTCAATCGTCATTTTATAGGAAATTTCCTTAAACACCCCTTATAGACCAGCTTCGTGAATGAGGCCTACTAACGGTAAGACTGACTTTTACTCATACATATATATAATGTTAGACTTTTAATGTTATATATATATAGTATAGGGTGTATTTTACACTTTTAAAATGCTAGGTGGTTAAATTTAACAATTATACTTTTAATTCAATTAAATTGTAAACCTAAACTTTTATGGATTTATTAAACCTCTTTTAATTATACACATTAATTAATTAATAAAACCATAAGGGTGTGAATTGAACTTTTCAAAACATTACTAGAGTTTTAGAATTTAACATTCCTAATTAAACTTTTAATCAACTTTTAAATTCCAAAACTTGAGGGCAAGTTTTGAAACATTTCAAAACATTAGGGTTTAGAATTTAAATATACATCACAATTAGACTATTAATCAAAATTTAAATTCCAAAACTTGAGGGCAAGTTTTGAACCTTTTTCAAAACATTAGGGTTTCAACTATTTAAATTTCAAAACAACAAAAATTTTGGGTTCAAATTTAAACTATAAAACCTAAAGGACAAAATATGAAACTTTTCATAACAACAAGGATCAAATAAAAAATAATTCAAATTAACATTTAATCACATAATTATCCATATTTGATTTATTTAATGATTTCTTGCAAAACAATTTATCAATTTACTCAAAATAATTAATCAATTATCACATAAGGAAACAATTATCTTATTAATTGATAAATATCTTCAATTAGATCAAAATTATAGTCAAATATATCATATAATCGGATTAGTATTGATCTAACATGATAAGGTAACTATCTATAAGCAAAAACAGCAAGAAAACCCGAGATACCCTCCATCTGACGAGTTAACTCGTCGAGTCAGGCTTGGACTCGTCAAGTCTGCATGTACTCGGCGAGTTCAGCTATGGACTCGGCGAGTCCAGCCTCCTAAACACCAAAAATCGAATTTTTTCAACATGTAATGCATCAATACAATTGAAACCAGTCTAGGCTCTGATACCACTGATGGTTTTTGGTCCTTAGAACATCCTATGTGCTCATACAAACCCTAAAGCTTGGATCTAGGTTTCTCTATTGTACATGCTTTGAATCTAAGACTATAAACCCTAATTCTAGCATATGGAAATCGATATTAACATATAATTAGGTTTAAGATGTAACCTTGATTGTTATGTAGCAATAACAATCCTAATTCCACCTTGAATTGACTTTGGAATGCTTAGAGTCACAAGTGTCACTCCTTTAATGGCTTACAAACACCAAAAGCAAATGGAGAAGGTATAAGGAGAGAGGAGAGGTATAAGAATTCGTCTCTAGGACCTCTTGGGAAGCCTTGGACGAATTCATGAGCCTTAGGGTCTTTATATAGGTGTAGAGATAGGGTTTCAGTCATTATCGTTATCTAGTTGCTTATCCACCAAGCAACCCATAAGATAATCCTTGAATCCTTATCATAGTCGAATTCTAAGGCCTTATCACCTTAAATTCGTCCAAACTAATAATAAGATAATCCTTACCTTATTTTGTAACTATCACATAATTACAATTCATCCCCTCTAGTTTAATTAATTACATTTGATCACAAAATTAATTCTTAATTAATTATTGACCAATATTAATTAAACAAATATGATTTCTCCTTTAATATATTATTCTTATAACATATTAATAAATCATATTATCCTCTCTCTCTATATATTTCTCCAATCAAGTTGCTTTTGTGAAGGCAACCCAAAAGGACCATGCACTATCGGGTCAAGTACATACCAAAATAGTTATGGACTTAGACACTAATCCAACAAAATTGTCCCTGTGGTATGCAAATTTTTTGGGTTTTAGTCTAAACCTCGAGCTTTTTTGGATTCATGGTCCTTTTAAAGTGGTTTTTATGTGAAAATAGTCCCTCCGAAAATTGAAATGACTATAATACCCTTGGGATATTTATTTTTCATTTTTCTTATATATTTTCTATTTATTTATTTATTTTAACAATTAAAAAAATAAAAAGGGCCCCACCTCTCTCTCTCTCTCTCTCTCTCTCTCTCTCTGCACGATTTCATTCCTACTAGGCACAACCCCACGTTCATCTTCTCTAGCTGGAGGAAAATCCTAATCGCCATCTTCACTGGTGTTCAGGGAGAGCAAAATTACCTAACTTCATTACCATCTTAACCGCCAAAAATCACCACCTGGTCCACCATCATCGCCGTCTTCACCACTATTTTAAGCTAGCAAACATCATCCAATCATTAGTTTCACCTTATAGTACTCATCAGTTATTTACCATGTCCAAATGGGATTTCACTAAGGAAATTGTGTTGATTCTATGTTTAATTGCATATGGCTAACAAGTAACAACAAAAACTGAAACCCCAAAGGAGTTCAGTTGTTATTGATTATCAAAAACATGTTCTTGATTATCAAAAATGGTGAGTTCAGAAATGATTTAAACCTCCCTAAGTGCGATTTCTTGTTGTTTGGGTTGCAAACGAACAAAAACCCCAGAAGAACCCGATTACTCCTCTTTTACAAACGAAGGGCATAATTAGAAAAGCACAAAACACGTCCCTTTTCTTTGCATCAAGTGTCTTGTGTGCATGTTCTTTCTAATAGCCTAAGACCTCCATAACACTAAAGAGATATCTCTCTACCGTGATTTCTGATTTGGATTGAAGTCAAGAACAGGGGATGTAGATGGTAGTGACGACCATCCCAAACTAGGAAATCTAAAATAAAACCCAGAAAAACTTTCAACGAAAAACCCATAAATCCTTTTCTTAGTAGCCCGTCGGTGCTTCCGGTTAAGATTGGAGATGAGATATTGGGGTTGAGTTCAAGTGGGATGAATCCCATCGGACCTTCTTTGGTGGGGACCTCCCCTGTCGCTGCAACCTTGATGGTGGTGAAACTGTGGTGGTTTTGGATGGTTTGACGTTATTGAAGGAGATGGGTTATGATTGTTTCCATGTGGAGGTTTGATTGGGGATTATAAGTGCAAAGAGGGAAGTTTGGGTAGCCATGCCTGGTGGATAATTGGAACCAAGAAGACGAAGAAATGGGGAAATATTTTTCATAAAGTAGAATAAACACTCAGAGAGGGAGAGAGAGAGAGAGATGTGGGCCCCTTTTTATTTTTTTACTTGTTAAAATAAAAAATGAAAAATGAAAAATAAATACCCCAAACGTATTATAGTCATTTCAATTTTCGGATGGACCATTTTCACATACAAACCACTCCAAAAGGACCATGAATCCAAAAAGCTTGGAGTTTGGACTAAAACCCCAAAAATTTGCATACCACAGGGACCATTTTTGCAATTTTGTCTTGTTCAAGGGATGCTTGTGCTTGTTGGGGGTATGAGGTAGGGGTGTTCATTTGGATGGATCAGTTTGATCCGATCTAATCAAGGGAATCTGAATATATTTCGGTTTTCAAAACATTGATCCCAATAATCCAAACTAAATTTAAATTTGATCCAATCCAACAAAATTACAATTCGGTTGGATCAGTTTTTACAATTTGGTTTTCAAGAGGCAAGACATTTTGAAAATTTTATAACTTGAATGTTAGCAAAATCTATAAAGAAACTGTTTTTTTTTTTTTTTTTTTACTATAATTTATGATGATATACTAAGAAAATATATTATAGTTAATATTTCATTGACAAAAAACTTTTTGATAAAAATAAGTTGTTATTCGGTTTTTTTGGACTATTCGATACTTAGTTTATAAACCAAAACCAATCCGAAATCCAAAATAATATTTCGGTTTTGTTGAAAACCAATCCAGAAATCCGAATATCCGAACCAAATAGTCAAATCCAAATTGTCCAATTGGACAATTCGGTTTTATTCAAATAGTAAATAACCCTAGTATTGGGAACCTGAAAGACACTGACTTTAGAAATCAACTAGAATGGATTCATTTTCCATCAGTTTCTCATTTGTAGATGTTCCTTAAGAATGAAGGCTAATTAGGAAGGGTTGATTGTCCACAGTGTGTATGTGAGAGAGGGGCGGGAGACATGGATAAAAGGTGAACACTGAGATGGATTTAATTAAGTTTTTTATTTAATTAAAAGCCACTTGTATATGAAACTGTTAATGGTAGGTTAGAGGTACCTCACTAACAATTTTTTTTCAAAAAATACTTAAGAGACTGAAAGGGTAAAATCAAAATAATAGGACCGTTACGTCATTTTCCCAATATTCTAACCTGTTTCACGGTTCTCTTACACTTAGACCAAGGGTTTTGCATGCATGCATGGAGTTTTAAGATTTTAAAAAATAAGTTTTTGTTGGTTGTAGTCACATTAACTTTGATGAATGATGATAATCAAATCATGTAATAAGTCAACAATAAACTCAAATCAACAAGGCTCTGCAGCAACAGGAGCTACAAAGACGATTATAGAAAGATACAAGGATTCTACTCAAACAAGAGAAGGGGTACTCTCCGAAGTCTTTGATTAATGATGAATGATGATAAATCAATAGTAAAACTCCAATCATAATAAGTAACTGAGATAGAACTTAGAAGTGTTAATTAAGTTTATAATTTCACATTTATATATTCAAATAAATTATAATGACGTTTTTACAGTACATATTTAATTAATTACTTTCCAGATCTTGAACTAAACAAAATTATTTGGATTTTTTCCAATCCAATATTTTTCAAAGGAAATAAACAAAAATTAGCTTAATCAAGAAACAAAAAGATTAACCTTCAAAAACTCATTAATCATGTCTTCTTGCGACGAAAGCTCTAATATGTCATATAAACAATTACCTTCAACACCATTATTCCAATGCATAACCGGGTCGGGTATGTATGACCCACACCCAAATCTATCTTCTTCAAACACCACCACCATTTTACGACTAGCATTTAGATCTGGCGCAAACACACAATCCCCACCAAAAAGATCCTCATTGTTCTCTGATAAAAGCGTTTTCCAGCATAAATCTTTACCAAATTCAAACACACCCATGTCATGATCTCCATCATCATGACGAGCTTTCTCATGATTGCAACGATCAATACCCCTAAACCAAACACGATGATGATCCCTATCGCATTGATGACCATGACCAGGTTTTCTTTTTTCATGAGAAATGGTGGTGGCCGGAGGTGGTGGAGGAGGAGGAGTGGAAAGCAAATGCGTGTTTCGTGACCTAGATTTACCGAGTTTCTTCAGATGGGAACTGAGAGTGTGTAAAAGTTTAGCATCGGGTTTAATCTTCTTGGACTTTTGGTGATTGGTGTGACGGTGGTGGTGGTGGTGGTGGTGGTTGTGGTGGTGATGATGGTCGATTATGACTTGATTTGGTGGTTTATGATCATCTTCGTTGCAATCATAGGTAATCCTTTTCTTTCCCATGATGTAACATCAGAAGAAGAATGAATGGTTTCATGGATGCATGGGAATTATTAGAAGAGAATGATGAATGGAAGTGAAGCATGCAAGAGACAACAAATCAAACATGTTTTGAGGAATTCGCATATACCCCGGACAACATGCGTTCGTTCATAACGCGTACGGAAGTACCTCACGGTCAAACTAGATCTCTACCTATATTTGGTTCCGTACGGAAACTACCACACGGTCAAAGTTAAATTAAAAACAAATTTATCTTGAGGTCTAAATGCATCTATAAATCAATTAAAAAAAATATATAAAAGTATGTGAGTAGATATATATTGTTATTTCTGAAAACAAATATATATATATATATATATATATATATATATATATATATATATATATATATATATATATATATATATAAAAGTATGTGAGTAGATATATATTGTTATTTCTGAAAAAGTAAGGATGTTCAAAAGTGTTCCAAGGTCCTGAAAAAAAAAAAAAAGGTTTAAAAATCATAATATTAACCTAGTAATCCCTAAATATTATTAAAAAAAACTCTTAATTCATCAATGAAGTAATCAGGACCATTGATTGCATTTCAATCGTATGTTTTCCACCATCAGATTAGATTGCTGATATCATCTTCTTCAAATAAAATTCAAACACAATTACATTTAGTTATAGAATCTTTAATAATTATATAATCTTTAAATTCAATAATTATATTATCAATTACAGCATATCATTTTATTTATATACGATATATTAGTTTCTTTAGTTAATATTGTTCCTAATTTAACTCTATTATTTATAGCTTCAAAATTCAAACTTATTTAGGTTTTTTTTTTTTAATTCATTAAATAAGCATATCAATAATTTGGTCATTAACATATAAAATTTAATCTAATCCTATTAAATTAGCAAAATATTTAAGAGTTAATATTATTTATAATTTATGTCCCGGTATATCCCACGTAAAATAAATCAATTTGAGATAGTAGTTTTGAATTTAGAACTCATTAATTAAGCAAGTCAATTAATTTGAAATTTTGATTCAATATAAATCATATCATTTTTTCCAGATGAATAACCGAAATCTCTAAAATAATATTTTAAGATCCCATTTTTTTGGAATATAATGATTTCTTTATTGAAAAACAATATATATATATATATATATATATATATATATATATATATATATATATATATATATATATATATATGGGTTAGGTTCATTTGAGACCACCTATATTTTGTGAGACCGTGAGACGTATTTTTTTATTTTTTTTTAGTTAATTCATGTTCCGAAAAGAATATTTAAAAAAAGAATTTTTTTTATTTTTCCATTTATTTTGCATTTTAAAATTATTTTTAGAATATGTACAGTGTAATATTCTATTTAGAATATTTCACGTATTTTTCAAAAAAAATAGATTTTTTTAATTTTTTTTAGTTAATTCAAGTTCCGAAAATAATATTTAAAAAAAGAATTTTTAGATTTTTCCATTTATTTTGCATTTTAAAATTATTTTTTAGAATATATCAGTGTAATATTCTATTTAGAATATTTCACGTATTTTTCAAAAAAAAAACGGAATTTTTTTTATTTTTTTTATATTTTTTTAGTTAATTTAAGTTCCGAAAATAATATTTAAAAAAAGAATTTTTGGATTTTTCCATTTATTTTGCATTTTAAAATTATTTTTAGATTTGGTCTCACGGTCTCACAAAATTAGAATGGTCTCAAATGAACCTGAACCTATATATATATATATATATATATATATATATATATATATACATATATATATATATATATATATATATATATATATATATATATATACAATTACATTGAAGTTGTTCTTCTTACGATTTTGGATTGAATCGTATGATTTACAGTGCATGTTCTTTTTCAACAATCTTATTGTATAATTATTTTTTCTAGGTTCTTTCTTTACCTTGTTCTCATTCTTCTTCTTCTTCCACCTATTAATATAATATGTATTTAATTTATGTTTCTCGTATTTAACGCGGGTCATAATTTAATTTTATTATATATATCTATATATATATATATATATATATATATATATATATATATATATATATATATATAAATGAGTTCTATGGAAAACAAAATAACTAGAGTAATATGCTGGAACCAATAATAAAGTGATACATGTCCATTTTTTTTGAGTTATACAAATCATCCTTATAGTTTAGGTTAATTAGAATGTGTAGTCCAAAACTAAAAATTATAAACCAAAAGCTAGCCTAAAATCAAATGTAACACTAAACCTAAATCAAATAAACCCATCAAGGTCATCCATATATATATATATATATATATATATATATATATATATATATATATATATATATATATATATAGTTTAGGTTAATTAGAATGTGTAGTCCAAAACTAAAAATTATAAACCAAAAGCTAGCCTAAAATCAAATGTAACACTAAACCTAAATCAAATAAACCCATCAAGGTCATCCATATATATATATATATATATATATATATATATATATATATATATATATATATATATATATATATATATATATATATATATATATATATATATATATGAAAGTATTTGCTAATTTAAACAAAATTAGCTTAGTGCAAATGGTTAGGCCGATTGCTGGAGACATGCTTGTATACCTCTATTTAAAACCCGTCTTTTGTATTTTTGAATTGTTTTTTTTTTGGTAAAGTGCATATCTATATAATTTTAATAGGAAGATTTTAGGTAACTATTATTTAGCTTAGTTTTTGGCTTCTTGCTAGTCGACACTCTTTATTTTGGAAGCCACACCTTAGTTCGATTCCTTCTAGTTCTATTTTTCATTTGAGAAATTAAATTGATTCCTACTTTTTATACCTACAAATATGTCTACCCAATAAAATTATGACAAGTATCATCTTTCCATATTTTTTAAACTAAATCATTAAGATTATATTAGGAATATATCAAATACAATTAAATTGAATGGTGATTTGTCATAATTTTAATGGGTAGGAATAATTGTAGGAATAAAAAGTAGAAGGCAATTTAATTTCTCTTTTCATTTTAATGTTTCAACTTTCAAACAAAACTTTTATGGATAGTTTGGTTTTTTAATACTTTCTTCTAATACAAATAACATGCCATGTGTTAAATTCTCATTGTTGCGATTGATTTTTTTTTTATTTTAAGTCAAATTAGTATATTTAGGATTTTTTTATATATAAACTTTTTTTTTTTTTTTTTTTTTTTTTTTTTTTTTTTTGCATTGGGCCTAAGATAAGACCGTCCCTGAATCTAATGTTTGGTGGCAGAATTTCAGTAGAATAAGCAAAGATGGTTTTAAATTAAAAAGGTTGGATTGTATTAGTTGATTTTCACCTAATGTTATTGATGTGTGGTCGGACGCTAGAGTATTGTTTTAACAAAATTGATATATAAACGGAAACAACCGTTAGAAAAGTAGTGTTACACTATCAATAAGAAGTCGTGTATTTTAATAAATGTGTGCAAAGTATTTTCCAAATTTTGCAATATGGATTTTATTGTCTAGGCTTATATAAAACCAGATTCGAGATTATTATTGTGTGATTTGAAATTTGATGACTCGAATGAATAATTCTGATCTGAAAGAAAGTGAAGAAAACCTGACATCATATATTAACCTTATAAGTGTTTAGAGTTGGCTTAGCGTCATTACACCCTAAATCGTATACGACAAACACTTATGTCATGGACAACGCATAAGGCTTCACCGTCGTGGTATGGACATGTTTAGTTATTCCATATTTTCAAATATGGTTTGTCCTTGCAGTTGCTAGGGTTTTGCAATTATAAATATTTGTAGTTAAAGATTCTAATGTAATCACTTTGAAATAGTTTGATAATAGACGATTTCGTCGGTCCTCCATATGTATGTCCAATTGACCAAACCACGTAAATTCTTTGAGTTGTTTTACTGCTTTTTATTGCTTTCTTTTGTACCAAGGGTAATCTAAGAAATTATAATCGTGAACTCAAGCAAAATTTGAGATTCATAACACATAATACCTTGTTATTGTTTTTTTGTTCTTTAAAACACAAAACATGCAGAATAACGTTGAAAGGAAAAAAGTGAAGTTTGTTGACTCGAATTCATATACGTAATATGATGTTAACTTCGACATCCCAAAAACTATATTAATAGCTTTGGTGTAATATTTAGACATGATGTTTGAACTTGTGGAAATATTTTTGAAGTGCCTCAGTCTTTGTTTCATATTATTAAATGTGGAGATCTATCATATATAAAATGGTTAACTTGTGAAATTATGATGGAAAATAAAACCTCTCATGCCAAACAAGCTAAAGTAGGCATTAGAATCAAACTCGTGAAAAGAAATAAATGTTTAGAAATAATGTGATAAAAAAAACACAAAGTACACAAAGTACACTATTATATAGAGAAGCTAGAAACAATATGTAAAATCCATTTATAACTAAATACCATAAAAACCTTGAAGCATAAAGTTCAATAATAGGAGTAAAATTTGCAATATGTCTTAACTTGGGGAATAAGACAAAATGAGAAAGAAATTAATAAACATGTACAATTATGTTTTATAAGTTAAGTTAATATAGCTTTATGTTAAACATGTCAAAACATTGGTATAAATGGTGTTAGTGCCAAAGGATATATCCAAAAGCGGTAGAAAACTTGTCAATCTCGCCTATGATTTGTTCCTGCTTCTAATTCTCTTTCTTGACTCCCTCAGCCAGAGCCTCCCTAATCAAGTCCAAAAGCGGCAAATCAATCGAAATTCTCATACATAGACTCCCAATAGAAGAACTATCCAACTTGCAACTCAAAGCACGACCACATTCGCTTTCCCTGGGTAATACAGAATATCGCAATCATAATTCTTGATCATGTCAAGCCACATACGTTGTCTCATGTTTAGAGTCGGTTGGTCCATGAGATATCTCAAACTCTTGTGATCTATATAGATGGTACATCGGACCCTATATAAATAATGTCACCAAATCTTGATGGCAAACACCACCGCCCCCAACTCCAGATCATGCATAGGATATCGCACCTATTACGGCTTCAGTTGTCGAGAAGCATAAGCAATAACCCTCCCTCGCTACATATGAACTGCCCCCAGGACGGTGATGGATACATCATAATATACAACAAAGTCCTCAACACCCTTGGGGAGGTTCCACATCGGGGCCTCACGTAACTTCTGCCTTAGAGTTTGGAATGCAGCCTGCTGCTCAAGTCCCCATTGAAAATTCATGCCCTTCCTCGTTAGACGAGTGGGGGATACAACAACCTTGTAGAAATCCTGAATGAATCTACGATAATATCCTACTAATCCTAGAAAACTCATGATCTCCAAATGAGACTTTAGAACCTCCCACTGCATAACGGCTTCAATTTTGGCCTCGTCGACCAGAATCACGTTCTGGTTAACGAGGTGACTTAAGAACTGGATCTCCCGTAACTAAAACTTACACTTTGATAACTTGGTATACATCCATTTCTGCCTCAGAACTCCTAGTAGATCTCGTAGATACTCCTCATGTTGCTCCCTGGTCTGGGAATAGACCATGAGATCATAAATAAAAACAATGACTGATCGATCGAGCATCGGTCTGCACACTCGATTCATCAAGTACATAAATGATTCTTGTACATTGGTGAGTCCAAACAGATTCATCACGAACACGTAATGACCATAGCGATTCTGAAATGCAGTCTTCTCCACGTCCTCCTCTTGAATCGATCTCGGAGAACCAAGATGCACCCTGCAGTTGGTCGAAGAGATCATCAATCTGCGGAAGTGGGTAACGGTTCTTAACCGTTAACTTATTAAATTCCCAATAATCAGTACACATGCGATGAGACCCATCCTTCTTCTTCACAAACAAGATCGATACTCCCCAAGGTGAACTGCTCGTTCTAATAAATTTTTTGCCCAACAGTTCTTGAAGATAAGAGGACAGCTCCTGGATCTATGGTGGCGCTAATTGGTACAACGTCTTGGCAATCAGGGCCACACTGGGGACCAAATCAATCCTAAACTCAACTTACCTCTCAGGAGGCACACCGGGCAATTCCTCCCGGAACATATCTGTAAACTCCCTGACTACCGACACATCCGAAACCGAAACCAGCTTCCCGAACCGAGCTTCAGCCACATACACAAGATAACCGATACATGTTGGGTTATGAGCATTCTAACACTCCTAAGTGTACATGCAACCCTAAATACCTTGGATCTATGTTTTCTCTATTATACATGCAAATATGAACATCCAAGGTATTATCCTAATCTAGCATACAAAATAATGGATATAACAAGATAAAATACATACCTCTTTGATAGTGCTTGTCTTCATGAAGCTTGAGTGCTTAGTGCCCCAAGTGTGACACCTCAAATGGTTCACACAACACCATAAGCACTTGGAATAACTTAGAGAGAAATTAGAACACTTCATGAAATCGTGTAGCCCTCATACATACACATGGTGTTTGTCATAGTCACGATTTCTTGAGCCATGGGTTTCTTTTATATGGTGGGTATTAGGGTTACACCATGTAACTCATGACTTTACCCATTCCTTATGCTCCAAGGGTTTTAACCTCCATGGAGTATCCATGGGTCACCCCATGGACTTAGTCCAACATAAGGAATCTTGGATCACAAGCCCACATATATAAGAATGAATGATTTACACAATCAACCCATATATTTAATTAGTCTTCTTTTGATCACTTAATTAATCCTAGATTAATTCTTGATCAATACTAATTAAATAATCTCATTATTCTTATTATTAATATACTAGAACTTATAATATATTAATAACCGTAAGTGTCTTATTTCTCTCATTATAGTCTATCCAAGTGCATGATGCCATGCAACCCAAATGGACCATGCCGGGTCGGGTCAAGTCTTACCAATTATAGTTATGGACTTAGAAATTAATCCAACAGTCTCCCACTTGGATAAGTCTAAAACTATTATTGCGTATGACTTCAGGAACCAACTGGCAATCGTAGCTCTCAAAAGCTTCTGTCGAACTCTGACCCTGTAGATGAACTCTGATCTTTGTCAACGACTTGTCCATTAGATAAGGGATCATATATTCCTCCATTCTAGATATCATATGGACTGAGACATGGATTATAATCATTCTCTCTGTCCATTAGTTGTTTCCCGATTTCCGATTTATGACGACTGACTAATTGAACAAATCAAATCAGTCCTGGCCCGGCCGAGCACTTCCATTTGTCATCATCAAATCATCGAGGGGCCCACAGATATCGCTTTCATCCCGAAGGTAAAAGGAATGGATAAACTTCGACTCATATGGCTTGTTCTACTACTTGTTGAATCATACACAAAGACACGTTTTATAGCACCGAGTTACCAAATGCAGTTTCGTGCAATCAATGTACAACCAACTCATAGTAACAACTCATATCTCTAGGTTTGAAGAATATAAGATATTATCGTCTCATGATCACTCGTGATAAAATCCATGAAGTGATTCCAATGAGCGCGGGTTGAATCCAATACTCAGAACTTATGAGCACTCATGAGTGTTGTAGCCCTTTGTCCAACAACTTAGACCTCTACAAGCCAACCCATGACAGTCTTAATTCATATCTACTTCCAACATATGACCGACTGTGGATGGTTTGAATAACTTAGTCATTCCGGAAGAATAACCTAGTTTATTCGGGAAGTCAAAACATGCAAAGTGAAACACAATAATAATTGAATCCAATATGGTCTCAGAGCTTATGAATATAAATAAAACACTTTTTATTTATCACCATATGATTACACATTATTCATTGTATATTGTTTCAGCTATCAACTTTATTCTTGAATTTAAAACAATAGTTGTCCCATGCTCCAAGCATGTACACTATGTTTTTCTAAACACTAGTCATGCCATACACCAAGTATGCATACTATGTTTGTCTATGATCTTTACTTTGTGAACTAGATCAATTGAACATAACTTCAATGATTCTTTTTTCACACTCCCAAATTCTTACTGCAAATGCAAGAATTCCAAATTCATGCCATTTACTGAAATCTGTTAGATTCTAAACTTATATGCATTGATCCTCTTGTAATGATTATGCACAAAGTCAGAAAGACTTGGCAACAATCATTACAGAGTATTCCAAAGGAGATCAATTCCTTGGAAACATCCTTCTTGCATTAAGTTTCCTTAATCTTAAACAGATTGGAAAAATTCTAACTTTGAAACATTTCCAGATTCCATTTTGACTATCACTTCTGAACAAGAGTTGCCTCCTTACAGATTATGTCAATATGGTCCTTCCAGAATTATCACTATACTTCCAATTGTCCTTGAGCAACCAATCTTTGGTAAACCTTAGATTGTCCTCGACAATTGTTTAATCCTTTTAGACATATCCAGTTCTAAACCTTTTCCCTTCTTAATGCCCTAGGCATTTGGAAAATTTTAGAAAGGATGAATATAGCACATGTAATCGATCCTATATCCGAAGCATATGGGACACGATTCATGATGTCTCACATAAAGACTAAACCAGTCTTTTGCTATAACATTTCCATTTCTATTTGCCAAGTTCTCATAATTCAGATTATGAAAAGGGATGCCGTAATCATAATTGAATTTAAGAACGCAAATAATGGACCCATATACAGAATTTCCTTATGTTGAGCCATTCCAACATGAAATTCATATATATCCTTGACTAAATGATTAAAACCTCACGATCTAAGCTTATAGATTTGAGATGAAGTATAATTTCCTCTCCCTTAATTATAGCACAACAACTCTTTCCCAGTTGAAACTTTTGTTTTCTATAATTAACATTGCTAGCTTGCAATACTTATCGTAATTATCATGCTCCCACTAACATGATGATTATTAGCATAACACTTATTCTCCCACTAGCTTTGACATATACTCAGAAAGCTCGACTTCTAGAAATCAATACTTTATTGACTTTCTTACCAAAGTTCAGATTTCTGATACTAGATTGTTTTGATAAGACTTTATCAAAAACATACACCTTCCCTTAGATAGCTCATGGGTATGTCAAAACAATTTTAAGAACTATGAAAAGGGATGCCGTAATCATAGTCTTGATCGTTTTGACCTTTGCCATTTCTTACAAGTCCAAGTTAGTGTGTCGGTAAACCACACACGCTCCACTAACGACTTTGAGAATGCAAATATCACAATTGCTATCTAACTAAAATCTACTTAGTCAAAGTGTTTCCTCACCATCATTTTCATGAATTGGAGAGAAACCTTATGACACTTAGATTTAATGGTGTATGTGTTCTTATCCATGTGAATTGTCATAACCATAGTCACAAGACAAGGATAATGACAAATTCAAACTCATATGGACTGAACTCAATCTTAATTTCTTGCCACCTGGCAGCTCAAGGGCCTGCCATTGCTTCCAAGTTGTTGTGCAACACATTGAGAACTCTAAGAACTCATATGCAAAGCCAACTTTGATTGGAATGGGCACAGAATATGTCAACATGATAGGTTATAAACCCCAAGTCGTGTGCTAGTGAAGAACTTCAGGTTTCATTCTTGATTAGTTCTTGAGACTTTCAAGACCTTTAAGACTCCCACTGTCCTCTTGACCTATAAGATTTTCTTGTCAAACATTCAAGAGATAGTGTGGATTCTAATCAAGACAAAACACTTCACACAATTGGCCTAAGTTGGTCTTTGTTTTATCCAAAACATCACAACTTACCAATTTCAAATGTACAAGAGTAGAAAATTTTTACTCTTACATTTGATAAGTGTTCTTAAGCCTTCTTTAAGACATGTCACTCATATTACAATCTTGGAGTATGACTCTAAGACTTGTATTTGAACGAAGTATGACTCATCTTCTTGATTTAACCATTTCAACAATTTCAAGATCCCTTCTTCTTAGTCATAAGAATGCACTAAGACTTCCTTAGAGAACTAATTTTGATATGGTTTCTTAATCATTAAGATGATCACAAAACTGATACTAAAGTACTCTCCCATCTTTTCAGATTTGAGAAACTTTTATCCTTCTGCCTAATTTGATTCTTCTTATCCGCTCTGCTATGCATTGGAACCTTTTCCAATGTCTCAGAGTTACACTTAAGCTTGTAAGTATAATCATATTTACTGAACTCTAGTAAAATATGACGAATAGCCTTATATCTTTTGTGGTGGACTTAATCAGTGCACATGACTATGTACTCGATCCCTTAGTCCATTACATTACTCACACATCCATGTGAACAAGTAATTAGTCTTAATTTTCCAATACTTGAAAGTTCTCATTCATCATGCTATACAACTTGCATGATTCCAAGTCCCGGTCCAATTGATACTTTGGATGATGATAATCTTTCCTTATTTGGTAAATTTAGACATTACCACAAATGAAAGAATCAATTTCATACTTCCACTCTTGCTATTAATGGAATCATATAAGCAACAATTTTCCCTCAAATGCCATTGTAAGGATATTTTAAAATAAATAGAATCAAAAATTTCTTTTATTTTAAAACTATGCGGAAAAACTTATCCTTACAACCCATATGAAAACTTGTTGTTATCTATTCCTAAGCAATATCTCATAACTCCTAAGAATTAGCTTAAGAATCCGATTTTCAAACTGTGCAATAGAAATCCATCTATGCGATCAGATTCAGCATATTCTTACTTTAAGTTCCTTTACTTTTCTTTGATTCTTAAAACATTACCATGTGACCCAGTCACATCATGTATAATGAATCTCAGAATAGAAACTTAACAGAGTTAGAGTAGTGGACTTTTACCTGAAGTAGAGTCAATCTTATTGACTTTAACATCCTTAGGTAAATTTGGCAGCTTCGCAAATAATGACCCTTTCTTTGGCAATATAAACATATGGACCCTTTGATAATGGTACACGGGACTATCACAGACTTAGTTTTTCTCTTTACCATTTGATCAACCGAGTTGACTATGGCCGATCCCTTTCCATTGGGAAGAGAATGCTTTTTCTGTATTTCCTGTGTCACATTGTCAATGTCCATCAAGTTTCAGGAAGTTGATCTTAACAATAGATAAGATCATTAAGGGTCTTGTCATAGTCTATTTCATAGGTGCCCCAAAGGAACTCACTATGTGACTTAGAAAGTAGTTGAGCCACTAACTTTCTCAAGACTTTGACACCCAACTCTCCCGGCTTGTCAATATGTGACTACATCTCCAAGATGTGATCACACCTAGACCTTGCCTTGCCATTAGGGCTTGAGTGACCTTAAACTTTTCAAGAACTTGTGGGTTAGGGAGAATAATTGGAGGAGGAGAAAGAAGTATGATATCCATGGGACATCATCTTCATTTAGGAAAGCTTGTTTCAAGAGATTTGGGAAGATCATAAATGTCTAATCCAGACATGTTATGGGAGATATTCAAGATAGTTGATCTTTGAGTCCTTAATATGACACCCAATATGAAAATATTAAGGCTAGGACCCAACAAACTATTTTATAACTTAGAAGGGGTATGCCGTAATCCAAGCTATAAAACAATTTGAAGGTAGGTGAATGACGATTCACCAATTTCCACCAAGATAAACGAAATGTATTATTAGGTTTTAATTGGTTTTGAAACTCCTAGATCTTTTGAGATTCATTGAACTGTTCAATGGCATGTTTCAATCTCGAGTGTGCCCTTCAGGTTTTGTGACTGGGATGCCGAGGATCACAAAACAAGGTGTGAAGTAACCATGCAAATTACTGGGTACCCTTAAGTGTTTATCCCTCAATCGATGTGCCGGTTAACCACACACGCTCCATCGATACTATGATAAACATTAAGTTACCCTTTGCCTACCTTGTTAAATACGAGTTAGTGTGCCGGTTAACCACACGCGCTCCACTAACCGACTCAAACAAAGTGCAAAGTGTAATTTCGTGGATTAGCACCTTATTCACATTTTTCTAAGTAACTAAGATTGGGTATTATTAAAAGTTTAGTTACTTAGTATTTATCATTAATACTTTTAATGAAGGGAGAATTATAGTCATGTCAAACCCGTTCGGCTAACGACCCTCCACCAGTCAAGCAAGCGGTGGGTGAGAGTGGACACCCATTAAGTTGCCATTTTATAGGCAACAACCTTATACCCACCTTATAGACCGGCTTCGTGAATGAGGCGTACTAGCGGTAAGACCGACTTTACTCTTATACATATATATATTATTGAATTATAATATTATAAAGTATAAGGGTTGAATTTTAACTTTTAAAATTCTAAGGGCTAACTTGGAATTAAAGTATTCATAAGAGAAAACTTTACAAATTCCAAAACTTGAGGGCAAGTTTTGAAACTATTCAAAACTAATTAATTCCATAACTTATGTATTTAAAGTAGTTTTAATCCAAAAACTCTTCAAGTTCCATAACTTGTGGACAAATTATGGAAGACTTTAAACTAATAAAGAATTAATCTTTTATTTATTTTATAACTTATGGAATTAATTAAGGTTACATATTTTATTTATTTATTTATTAATGAAGTGACTCTTGAACCTCCATAACTTAAGGACAAGACTCTTCATCGTTTTTGTAACCTTTGCCAACTTTATGAGTTTTATGAGTCTTTAATGTGACTCTTCATGTAACTTAAGGATAAGTTACACAAACACATTTTATACTCAACTCTTAGATTAATTTGGATTGAAAACAACTTTTTCACTCAACTTTTCTATTAATCTAAGCAACTCATAAGAACAAGATAATTCAAATCAAACTTTTTCATGTAATTAGTCTAACCTTTAAACTAATACAAAACATGAATCTATTGACAATTATCTTTGAAAATGGATTAGCATGAACATTACCACATTTAAAAAACAAGTTTATAAGTTCAAAACAACTTAGGGTAATGTTCCTAGTCCATTTCTAGCCAAAAACCTCGAAGATATGTTGTCTGGGGTCCAACTCGTCGAGTGCATGAACACAACTCGGCGAGTTGGATGTATTTTGCCTTGGACTCGTCGAGTCCCTTCATGGACTCGGCGAGTCAGCTGGGCTGACAGCATCAAAACTCGATTTTTCAGCTTCTATTGCAGGTATAACAAGAAAACAAACCTGGCTCTGATACCACTGTTGGGTTATGAGCATTCTAACACTCCTAAGTGTACATGCAACCCTAAATACCTTGGATCTATGTTTTCTCTATTATACATGCAAATATGAACATCCAAGGTATTATCCTAATCCAGCATACAAAATAATGGATATAACAAGATAGAATACATACCTCTTTGATAGTGCTTGTCTTCATGAAGCTTGAGTGCTTAGTGCCCCAAGTGTGACACCTCAAATGGTTCACACAACACCATAAGCACTTGGAATAACTTAGAGAGAAATTAGAACACTTCATGAAATCGTGTAGCCCTCATACATACACATGGTGTTTGTCATAGTCACGATTTCTTGAGCCATGGGTTTCTTTTATATGGTGGCTATTAGGGTTACACCATGTAACTCATGACTTTACCCATTCCTTATGCTCCAAGGGTTTTAACCTCCATGGAGTATCCATGGGTCACCCCATGGACTTAGTCCAACATAAGGAATCTTGGATCACAAGCCCACATATATAAGAATGAATGATTTACACAATCAACCCATATATTTAATTAGTCTTCTTTTGATCACTTAATTAATACTAGATTAATTCTTGATCAATACTAATTAAATAATCTCATTATTCTTATTATTAATATACTATATATTAATAACCGTAAGTGTCTTATTTCTCTCATTATAGTCTATCCAAGTGCATGATGCCATGCAACCCAAATGGACCATGCCGGGTCGGGTCAAGTCTTACCAATTATAGTTATGGACTTAGACATTAATCCAACAATACACCCATGATGAAGATATTGTCGTTCCCTAGTTACAAAAGAAAAGGTTGATCCAACCCTGGTACCCTCTCCATAAATAATCAATTCTCCCCCACTTAGGGTTCGAACTACCACCCGCTGACCCTCGCAATCAATCATCACACCAAACCTGCTCAACCATTCCATCCCTACTATCACCCATACATCCCCCATGGGGATAGGGATTAGATCAATTAGGTAAGACACTCCAAAAATCTCCATAACACAACCTCGATAAATGCTTGATGTAGAAACTTCGTGTTTGTTGTCGATAGAAATATGCAACAGACACTTCAACTCTCCAAGAGTCATATCAAAACTCCTATTGAAAGACTAATACAAAAAAGGTCGACTCGCACCCGAGTCAAAAAGCACAAGAGAAGGCAAGGATTTTACTAAGAAGGTACCTAGTAGGATCATAAACATAAGCATGTTGTAAAATAACTTACAAAATAATAAATTAAAACATACCAGTAATGACATTTTGCGCCACCATGTCCTCCTATGCTGTGAGCTGGAAAGCACGACCCCAAGCCCTCGGGGGCTCTGCCCTGCCATGGCGTCCATCTATGATCCTCATTGTAGCTGTTAATGGAGCATGCGCCAGTCTTACAGCGAGCAAGGAACAACTAACCTTCTCATAGTGATAACAAATCCTTATGCTCAGCGGTGGGGCCTACTGACGGCAATCCCTAGCAATATGGCCCTCCCTGCCATATTTTTGGCACCTATAAGAAGATCGAAAAGCACCATCACGAACCTCGCCACATTTCCTACAATTGCGGCCCCTTTGTCCCCTATGTCGCAAATCAGCGAGCTTGAACCGCTTTGCTGTCAGTTGTAACAGAACGAGATCCTATTATTGCTCCCTTGTATTGGATCTTCATCTTGATCTCTCGCCTCCTCACAACATCCTGAATCTCAGCAAGGGTACCGTAACGTTGGGTGGACACAAACTGTTGAATATCCATCTTGATCAGGCTCAATTACCGATTCATCTAAGCATGCTCCAAAGCAACAAACTCAGGGGAGAATAGATCCCTCTCCATGAACATCTTGGTGATCTCCGTCACACTCTCAGTCGTCGTCTCAGATCCAGGTACTCTTGTGTCAATCTCTCCCTCTCTACCAGGGGAACATATCTCGTGCGGAACATCTTTGAAATTTTCTCCTAAGTAACAACAATCCTCTGCTCAAGAGTATAAGAATCAGTCACCAATCTCCATCAATCCATCACCCTAATCGGAGAGGGTTTAAGGTATAGTTGAACTTCTGGTCATCCGGGCAATAACATGTGAAGAATAAACCCTCCACATCAAACAACCACCTCATTACCATAATCGGGTCCTTGACCCCATCAAACTCTAAGATTTTCGTGTTATCGAAGTCCTAATACTAGAATGGTCTAATTTGTCTATCTCCTTGAGTCCTCGCAGCAGCAACAACCGTGGTAGCTGCAGCCTCAGTCAGTGCAACATAGCAATCATCAAATAGATCAATCATAGTAGTCTTGATAGACCTAAGTAGCTCCGTAATAGAACCCCGGACAATAGTAGCCACCTCAGCAGCAATCATCTCTCGAATCTGGTCGTCAGTCAATCTCAGCGTATCCTGGCCACCCGCTCCAGATCCAAAACTAAATCCTCTCGTAAACACCATAGAATCTTACATCAGGCAATTCTATCATGAAATTCTTGAAGATCCCAATCCTAAACCTAGCATGTTATACTATCATAATCATTAATAACAAATAACATTGTCGGTAACTAAGGATAAACTTGCTCGCTCCGGTTGATCGTACACATCTCGTCCTTCCTTGGTTACTTTTGAAAACCATTTTAGAAACTGTTTTTAGATCCTTAGTTTGAGTCTGGATTTACACGAATGCTCATCCAATTCTCTTAAACCAGGGTTCATATACCAACTTGTAACATCCCAAAAATCAACATAAAATTTCATTTTTAAAATCCAACCAAAAATTGTAATTTTTTAGAAAACATTATTCTCAAAATAAATAATCACAAATCATAGTATCCTAAAATCAGAAATCATAAAACCGGAAGGATATGCACGATCACACCTTAGCTTCCCCCCTGATCATCTAAAGTACCTGAAACATAAGACTGAAAAGTGTAAGTCAAAACTTAGTGAGTTCCCCTAAGTACCACACACAATTAGAACATATACAATCATACATGCTAGGTCCAATCAATCATCGGACTGGAATACCCACGGGTCCATAGTTCATCGAGTTGGATTAACCCTACCCCAATCAGTCATCGGACTGGAATGATAATATGTAATAGGCCTAATCAGTCATCGGACTGGCATACCCTCAGGTTTACAACCATCGGTTAGGATTACCCCGGTCTGTTGGCTCACGCACATAGCAGTAAAAGCCTCAACCCAAAATCATACTATGTCGACATATGCAATAGATAAACATATACCCCGTCAAATGGAAAATAGACAGATCTACAGATCACTACCGCATAGCAGCATCCTATAAACTAGGATACAGATCTAACAGATCACTACAACATACAGATCTAACAGATCACTACAACATAACAACATCCTATATACCAAGATAAAAAAAATTAATGGAATCCACTTTCTTGAACATGCCTCTAAAAAGGCTTATGGTATGTCCCTTAAAACACACGTGAATCTAGATTGAGTACAATTTTGAGCATTCTAACACTCCTAAGGTGTACATGCAACCCTAGAAACCTTGGATCTATGTTTGTCTAAAATACATGCAAAAATTTGATTTCTAAGGTTCATAATCCTATCTAGCCTACATAGGGAACTTTAATCATAAAAGTTTGCTAGAATTACATACCTTGAAGTGATTTGGATTCCTTGAGACCTTGTGAGCCTAGCACCCCAAGTGTGATGCCTCAATTGTCTTACACAACACCAAATGCACTTGGAATAAACTTGAGAGATATGTAGAACACTTAGAAATCGACTTGCCCTCCTTAGTTCTCTTAGGTTTTGATTTTGGTGTTTAACATGAAGCTTGTATAGTGTGTTACAATTAGGGTTACACCATGTAAACCCTAATTGTCATGACCTTTCATTTCCATGACCCATGGGTTATATAACCACCATGGAGCATCCTATAGGTTTTAGCCCAACTTGATAATCCATGGAGCTTTAGCTGACTATACAAGTATGAGTGATTTACACAATCAACCCATATATTTAATTAGTCTTCTTTTGCTCACTTAATTAATTCCAAATTAATTCTTAATCAATACTAATTAAATAATACCATTAATATATTAGAACTTATAATATATTAATAAACGTTAAGTGTTATTTCTCTCATTTTAGTCTATCCAAATGAATGATGCCATGTAACCCAAATGGACCATGCCAAACCGGGTCACGTACATACCAGAAATAGTTATGGACTTAGACATCTTATCCAACAGATTGCATGTGGTTTCTTTTCCTGGTTCATGTCTTCCAACATCCTAAAACTTAACTAAAGTTACTGTGTCGAGTTTACCGGTACGAAAACTTTGGAACCAATACTCTAATATTGGTAAAGGACTCATATTAAGGCTTTCTTATCTTCCAACCTACGAGATTATAATGAACACTAGGTCACCAATAGCCTTTTTACAAGGCTCTAATTACCTTACCTGGCATCAAGGTATAACTATTTCTCGAGAAATTCATTCCTATGCATACTCATGATAAGTCATGATATGATCCAACTACTGGGATTATGATGTTGGATCGCTCTTGTTATCATCCCTATTGGGCCTGAATACTCACGATCAACCCTTCAGTGGTCTTAAAGGCTCACAACCATTATCTGACTGTCCTAAAGAAACCCAACCATCCTCTTTCTTAGATGTCTATTAATCACAACATGTCCCTGGTACTTAAATATTTTAGGCTACAACCAATTTGATGTCCTTAATCTACATGGTATAGATGCTAAAGTCTAATTGTCGTCTTATGTCAGCCTATGAATGTTTAAAATTCGATCCTAGTTTTATATTAACCCTTGTGCTTCTAATAAAAGGAATAACTAAACCAAACATGCAGTCTATCCTGAAGCCTAAAATAACATTGAAGCATTACCATATGCTTAATGAGCATAGTCCTTTTCGACTTGTCTCCTCTTATGTGTCTCTAATCATACTTACGAAAACTCTCTCTCTCTCTCTCTCTATCTTTCTCTCTCTCTCTCTCTCAATGTTGATACTACTCTTGTAATTATTTGGAACGGGTTAATTAAATCCTTACTATGGTTTTAACCAAACTCTCTCTAAGTTTGGTATATATCTTGATCACACGACACTCTCTATGGAGAACTATGCAACCTACCGAATTCCTTATCCAACAGATCCTCTACTTCGAGGATAAATCCTTCAGATAATGATTTCATTCAAGGATAATTAATAAGGTGAGATAGTTGAGGTATTAAAGAAAACACATTTATAGGCGAAGTCGACGAATTAGACTAATATAAATGAGAGTTTCAAGTTAAATTATTGATTAAGCTCATTGCAAAGGTTTATTATTTTTATTATTATTATTATTATTATTATTATTATTATTATTATTATTATTATTATTATTATTTTATTATTATTATTATTATTATTATTATTATTATTATTATTATTATTATTATTATTATTATTATCGTTATTATTGTTATTATTATTATTATTATTATTATTATTATTATTATTATTACTAATATTATTATTTATATTATTATTATTATTATTATTATTATTATTATTATTATTGTTATTATTATTATTATTATTATTATTATTATTATTATTATTATTATTATTATTATTTGTAACGACCCAATTTTTACGTCCGAAAATTTCATTTTAAAATATTACTTTAGAAAACATTAATAAATAAAAACATTGTTTGATCACACCATAACACATCGTAACCATGTTCTAAAAGGTCAAACCATACATCCCATCAAAATATCAGAGTACAATCCCAGTAAATCTCGAAAATGCGGAAACCGAAGAGTGTGTGTATGACGTGCCGCTACCGCGCCGGCTCCTTCCCCTTCGATGCAGAGGTACCTGAAAACAAAACTGTAAACGTAAGCACAAAGCTTAGTGAGTTCCCCCAACGTACCACATACCATACAATCACATAACATACGCACTGTCAGGCTATTATGGGGTGCCTGACTACCCGGTACGGCCATTCTGGGGTGCCGACCTACCCATACGGCCATTCTGGGGTGCCGTCTTACCCGTGTCAAGCCATTCTAGGGTGCTGACTACCCATGTCAAGCCATTCTGGGGTGCTGACTAACCATCGGTCCTAACAACCGATCCTCGGGGACTGGTCCCCTTCCGCTACCTCTATCGCATAACATAATAGACCAACATACAAGCATACCATCACATACAGTCAGATAATTCTGGGGTGTCTGACTACCCAGCGGTCCTAACAACCGAACTCTACTACTATTGCATATAACGTATCATGATAGCATGCAACATAACAGGTGATAGCAAACCTAGATGATATCACAAAGACAATCATCTATCATACATCTCCTACTGGTGGGCCGGCCGTGTGGCCTTAGACCCACCACTACTGGAAGGTAACTCACCTCAAAGTAGCTGCTGAACTGATCGGGAACTAACTGACTGCTGCTGCTCCGGGAGTCCTCCGGCTGCAATTCCCACAACATACTCAATCAAACACTGCTAACTGTCCTTTAGGTAAAATGACCATTTTACCCCCGGTCTAGCTCTAAGCCAAAGCTAGAGTCAACTTTCAGTTGACCCGACTCGCCGAGTGGATCTCCACTCGCCGAGTCCCTAGCAAACTATTGTCCTGGGTCCCTGGTTCTACTCGTCAAGTCGGGCTATGACTCGACGAGTTCACCTTCTAACTGTCATTCAACTCCTTCATCCTACTCGCCGAGTTGTATGAACAACTCGTCGAGTTCATCTTCATCCGAAGAACACTTTATGCTAAGACTCGCCGAGTTGTATGAACAACTCGTCGAGTCTGTTCTTGATCTATGAAGATTGCCTTGGACTCGCCGAGTCAGGGCATTGACTCGCCGAGTCCTAACATGGGTGAGTTCAGCTCCCAACTCACCGAGTCACCCCCTGTGACTCACGGCTCAACTCGACACATCATGAAGGGACCAAATCGGTGACTCGCGACCAGACTCGCCGAGTCACCTATACGACTCGCCGAGTCGTCGCCATGCATCCACCAAATACACAGATTTACTCGATTTCAGTCCATGCCATTCATAGATCTGGACTTCTAGGACCCAAATCACACGTAAAGTTTCCAACTTTACGTATGGATATTCACTAATGTGGATTTTAGGGTGCAAAATGCCTCAAAAGGGTAGATCTAGGATGAACAAGCCACATGGGGCCATAAAGCTCACAGATCTGAGCTTCTGGAGCTCAATCTTGCCTAGATCTAAAGGTTAATCCACTTATTACGAAACATTAAGCACAAACAAGCTTGAAGAATTGCTCAAGGGTGTCCCAAATGAAATCCTAAGCATAGAAACAGGGGAAAAACGAGATATACCTCAAGGAAAATGTTGAAATGACACAAATATGGCTGATCTCCTTCCCTTCTTCTTGATCTACTCCTCTTTCTCCTCAAAACCTTCAATAACA